>NC_074669.1:66993299-67316613 GCF_029448725.1 Salvelinus fontinalis
GAAACAGAGAGAGGAGAGAGAAGAGAGGAGAGGAAACAGAGAGAGGAGAGAAGAGAGGAGAGGAAACAGAGAGAGGAGAGAAGAGAGGAGAGGAAACAGAGAGAGGAGAGAAGAGAGGAGAGGAAACAGAGAGAGGAGAGAAGAGAGGAGAGGAAACAGAGAGAGGAGAGAGGAGAGGAAACAGAGAGAGGAGAGAAGAGAGGAGAGGAAACAGAGAGAGGAGAGAAGAGAGGAGAGGAAACAGAGAGAGGAGAGAGGAGAGGAAACAGAGAGAGGAGAGAGGAGAGGAAACAGATAGAGGAGAGGAAACAGAGAGAGGAATGAGAGAAGAGAGGAGAAGAAAGAGAGAGAGGAATGAGAGAAGAGAGAGCCAACCAATAATTCACTAAACTGGTCAAACACCAAAATGAGACTCTGCAGAAGTCTGCAAAAATATCCTGAGTGTACAACGTAAAACACCAAATAATACACGCAGAGCAGAATTAGGCCGATACCCGCTAATTATCAAAATCCAGAAAAGAGACGTTAAATTCTACAACCACCTTAAAGGAAGTGATTCCCAAACCTTCCATAACAAAGCCATCACCTACAGAGAGGAAAAGGGAGATACCTAGTCAGTTGTACAACAGAATGTCTTCAACTGAAATGTGGGAGATGAACCTGGAGAAGAGTCTCCTAAGCAATCTGGTCCTGGGGCTCTGTTCACAAACACGAACAGACCCCACAGAGCCCCAGGACAGCAACACAATTAGACCCAACCAAATCATGATAAAACATAAAGATAATTACTTGACACATTGGAAAGAATTTACAAAAAACAGAGCAAACTAGAATGCTATTTAGTACTAAACAGAGAGTACACAGTGGCAGAATACCTGACCACTGTGACTGACCCAAAAGGAAGGAAAGCTTTGACTATGTAAAGACTCAGTGAGCATAGCCTTGCTATTGAGAAAGGCAGACCTGGCTCTCAAGAGAAGACAGTCACACCTGATGTTCTGTTCAACAGTCCAGATCTAGTCCCACCTGATGTTCTGTTCAGTCATTACAGTCCAGATCTAGTCCCACCTGATGTTCTGTTCAACAGCCCAGATCTAGTCCCACCTGATGTTCTGTTCAGTCATTACAGTCCAGATCTAGTCCCACCTGATGTTCTGTTCAACAGTCCAGATCTAGTCCCACCTGATGTTCTGTTCAGTCATTACAGTCCAGATCTAGTCCCACCTGATGTTCTGTTCAGTCATTACAGTCCAGATCTAGTCCCACCTGATGTTCTGTTCAGTCATTACAGTCCAGATCTAGTCCCACCTGATGTTCTGTTCAACAGTCCAGATCTAGTCCCACCTGATGTTCTGTTCAACAGTCCAGATCTAGTCCCACCTGATGTTCTGTTCAACAGTCCAGATCTAGTCCCACCTGATGTTCTGTTCAACAGCCCAGATCTAGTCCCACCTGATGTTCTGTTCAGTAATAACAGTCCAGATCTAGTCCCACCTGATGTTCTGTTCAGTAATTACAGTCCAGATCTAGTCCCACCTGATGTTCTGTTCAACAGTCCAGATCTAGTCCCACCTGATGTTCTGTTCAACAGTCCAGATCTAGTCCCACCTGATGTTCTGTTCAACAGTCCAGATCTAGTCCCACCTGATGTTCTGTTCAGTCATTACAGTCCAGATCTAGTCCCACATGATGTTCTGTTCAGTCATTACAGTCCAGATCTAGTCCCACCTGATGTTCTGTTCAACAGTCCAGATCTAGTCCCACCTGATGTTCTGTTCAGTCATAACAGTCCAGATCTAGTCCCACCTGGTGTTCTGTTCAACAGTCCAGATCTAGTCCCACCTGATGTTCTGTTCAGTCATAACAGTCCAGATCTAGTCCCACCTGGTGTTCTGTTCAACAGTCCAGATCTAGTCCCACCTGATGTTCTGTTCAGTCATTACAGTCCAGATCTAGTCCCACATGATGTTCTGTTCAACAGTCCAGATCTAGTCCCACCTGATGTTCAGTCATAACAGTCCAGATCTAGTCCCACCTGATGTTCTGTTCAACAGTCCAGATCTAGTCCCACCTGATGTTCTGTTCAACAGTCCAGATCTAGTCCCACCTGGTGTTCTGTTCAGTCATTACAGCCCAGATCTAGTCCCACCTGATGTTCTGTTCAGTCATTACAGTCCAGATCTAGTCCCACCTGATGTTCTGTTCAGTCATTACAGTCCAGATCTAGTCCCACCTGATGTTCTGTTCAGTCATTACAGTCCAGATCTAGTCCCACCTGATGTTCTGTTCAGTCATTACAGCCCAGAATAGACATATCTTTAATCATCTTCTATCTAAAGGTTATTATTTTTCTATGTATCATGTCTTTCTAGTTCTATCTATCATATATTTTCTAGTTATATGTAATATATATTTCTACTTCTATCTATCATACATTTCTAGTTCTATCTATCATATCTTTCTAGTTCTATGTATCATATCCTTCTAGTTCTATGTATCATGTCTTTCTAGTTCTATCTATCATATCTTTCTAAGTATATCTATCATATATTTATTGTTCTATGTATCATATCTTTCTAGTTCTATGTATCATATCTTTCTAAGTCTATCTATCATATATTTATCGTTCTATGTATCATATCTTTCTAGTTCTATGTATCATATCTTTCTAGTTCTATCTATCATATCTTTCTAGTTCTATGTATCATATATTTCTAGTTCTATGTTTCATATCTTTCTAGTTCTATGTATCACATCTTTCTAGTTCTATGTATCATATCTTTCTAGTTCTATGTATCATATCTTTCTAGTTCTATCTATCATATCTTTCTAGTTCTATGTATCATATATTTCTAGTTCTATGTTTCATATCTTTCTAGTTCTATGTATCACATCTTTCTAGTTCTATGTATCACATCTTTCTAGTTCTATGTTTCATATCTTTCTAGTTCTATGTATCACATCTTTCTAGTTCTATGTTTCATATCTTTCTAGTTCTATGTTTCATATCTTTCTAGTTCTATGTATCATATCTTTCTAAGTCTATCTATCATATATTTATCGTTCTATGTATCATATCTTTCTAGTTCTATGTTTCATATCTTTCTAGTTCTATGTATCACATCTTTCTAGTTCTATGTATCATATCTTTCTAGTTCTATGTATCATATCTCTCTAGTTCTATGTATCATATCTTTCTAGTTCTATGTTTCATATCTTTCTAGTTCTATCTATCATATCTTTCTAGTTCTATGTATCATATCTTTCTAGTTCTATGTTTCATATCTTTCTAGTTCTATGTATCACATCTTTCTAGTTCTATGTATCATATCTTTCTAGTTCTATGTTTCATATCTTTCTAGTTCTATGTATCATATCTTTCTAGTTCTATGTATATTTCGTTTTACCAGTGACACCAATGTGTTGATCTAGTATTTTCTTTTGTTGTGATGTTTCTTTGTCTTGCTGTGACAAGGTACTCACCACATCCTGGTTCTGTCATCACAACACGCCACATTCACAGAGTTGAACCTATTTCCTGTACATCTCTCTGACACACACACACCCTTTCTCTACATACTCTCTCACACACACATTCTCTCTCTACACACACTTTCTCCATCTCACTCTCTCTACGTACACACTTCCTGTCTGCTAAATAACAGTGTCAGGAATATCATCTATCATGGTGGGCTACTGTCCCATCTGTGGGAAACCCGTCTACTTTGGTGAGTGCAGTGTGTGTGTGTGTGTGTGTGTGTGTGTGTGTGTGTGTGTGTGTGTGTGTGTGTGTGTGTGTGTGTGTGTGTGTGTGTGTGTGTGTGTGTGTGTGTGTGTGTGTGTGTGTGTGTGTGTGTGTGCGCAGTGTAACACAGTTGGTCAGAGATGCCATAGAATTATGGAATAGTTGCTAGATTGTTAGGGCAGGTTTTTGAGAAGCATCGTTCGCTCGCAAATCTTTTCTAAACTCAATCGTTATACCTTTCCTATTGTGTGTGTGTGTTTGTGTGTATGTCAGTGTGTGTATGTGTGTGTATGTCAGTGTGTGTATGTGTGTGTGTGTGTGTGGTGTATGTGTATGTGTGTGTGTGGTGTATGTGTGTGTATGTCTGTGTGTATGTGTGTATGTCATTGTGTGTGTATGTGTGTGTGTGTGTGTGTGTGTGTGTGTATGTGTGTGTGTGTATGTGTGTGTATGTGTGTGTATGTCTGTGTGTATGTGTGTGTATGTCTATGTGTCTATGTGTCTGTCTGTCTGTCTGTCTGTCTGTCTGTCTGTCTGTCTGTCTGTCTGTCTGTGTCACGACTTCAACCGAGGCAGGCTCTCCTTCCCGTTCGGGTGGCGCTCGGCGGTCGTCGTCACCGGCCTACTAGCTGCCACTGACTCTTTTTCCTCCCCCTCCTTATGTGTTTATTTGTATCACCTGTGTTCAGTTAATTGTTAATTAGTGTGGCTTTATTAGTCAGCCAGCCCGGACGCTTCTTTGTGCGGGATTGTTTCATTGTGGCTTTTGGATTTCGGGAGTGGATGTTATTATTGTGGACTGGGTTTGTTTATCGTGTCATTGGACCGTTGTGTGTGACACCCAGTACGTCCGTGTTGGACATTGTGTTTGCAAGTTGAGTATTAAAAGACTCAACATATTGAAGCTCTGCTGTTCCTGCGTCTGACTTCGCACCTCCCGACACTCAGATCGTTACAGTCAGTCAGTCAGTCTGTCTGTCTGTCTGTCTGTCTGTCTGTCTGTCTGTCTGTCTGTCTGTCTGTCTGTCTGTCTGTCTGTCTGTCTGTCTGTCTGTCTGTCTGTGTGTCTGTGTGTGTGTGTGTGTCCATGCTCTGAACAGTCTGTCATGACTCACACACAGACAACAGGAAGTGTCTTCTCTGAGGAAGCAGACTGTTCTCTAACACACCGGCTCCTCTCCAATACTCTAACCTGGTGTCCTTTCCTTTCTAACCAGCCTTCTTTTCATCCTGGGATAAGTTCCAACACCCTAAACTGGTCTCTTTTCCTTCACTGGCTGGGTTCCTATAGTCTAACCTGGCTTCCTTTCCTTCAGAGGCTGGGTTCCAATAGTCTAACCTGGCTTCCTTTCCTTCAGAGGCTGGGTTCCTATAGTCTAACCTGGTGTCCTTTCCTTCACTGGCTGGGTTCCTATAGTCTAACCTGGCTTCCTTTCCTTCACAGGCTGGGTTCCAATAGTCTAACCTGGCTTCCTTTCCTTCACAGGCTGGGTTCCAATAGTCTAACCTGGCTTCCTTTCCTTCACAGGCTGGGTTCCAATAGTCTAACCTGGCTTCCTTTCCTTCAGAGGCTGGGTTCCTATAGTCTAACCTGGTGTCCTTTCCTTCACTGGCTGGGTTCCAATAGTCTAACCTGGCTTCCTTTCCTTCACTGGCTGGGTTCCAATAGCCTAACCTGGCTTCCTTTCCTTAAGAGGCTGTGTTCCAATAGTCTAACCTGGCTTCCTTTCCTTCAGAGGCTGGGTTCCAATAGCCTAACCTGGCTTCCTTTCCTTAAGAGGCTGGGTTCCTATAGTCTAACCTGGTGTCCTTTCCTTCACTGGCTGGGTTCCAATAGTCTAACCTGGCTTCCTTTCCTTCACTGGCTGGGTTCCTATAGTCTTACCTGGCTTCCTTTCCTTAAGAGGCTGGGTTCCTATAGTCTAACCTGGCTTAGTGGCCTTTTTGGGTACTTCAGAGTATCACGAGTCTGTAATTATCTCTGGCCCTCTGTGTGGTCTTATCACATGAGTCTGTAATTATCTCTGGCCCTCTGTGTGGTCTTATCACATGAGTCTGTAATTATCTCTGGTCCTCTGTGTGGTCTTATCACATGAGTCTGTAATTATCTCTGGCCCTCTGTGTGGTCTTATCACATGAGTCAGTAATTATCTCTGGTCCTCTGTGTGGTCTTATCACATGAGTCAGTAATTATCTCTGGTCCTCTGTGTGGCCTTATCACATGAGTCTGTAATTATCTCTGGTCCTCTGTGTGTCCTTATCACATGAGTCTGTAATTATCTCTGGCCCTCTGTGGCCTTATCACATGAGTCTGTAATTATCTCTGGTCCTCTGTGTGGTCTTATCACATGAGTCAGTAATTATCTCTGGTCCTCTGTGTGGTCTTATCACATGAGTCAGTAATTATCTCTGGTCCTCTGTGTGGCCTTATCACATGAGTCTGTAATTATCTCTGGTCCTCTGTGTGTCCTTATCACATGAGTCAGTAATTATCTCTGGCCCTCTGTGTGGTCTTATCACATGAGTCAGTAATTATCTCTGGTCCTCTGTGTGGCCTTATCACATGAGTCTGTAATTATCTCTGGCCCTCTGTGTGGCCTTATCACATGAGTCTGTAATTATCTCTGGTCCTCTGTGTGGTCTTATCACATGAGTCTGTAATTATCTCTGGCCCTCTGTGTGGTCTTATCACATGAGTCTGTAATTATCTCTGGTCCTCTGTGTGGTCTTATCACATGAGTCTGTAATTATCTCTGGCCCTCTGTGTGGTCTTATCACATGAGTCTGTAATTATCTCTGGTCCTCTGTGTGGTCTTATCACATGAGTCTGTAATTATCTCTGGTCCTCTGTGTGGCCTTATCACATGAGTCTGTAATTATATCTGGCCCTCTGTGTGGCCTTATCACATGAGTCTGTAATTATCTCTGGTCCTCTGTGTGGTCTTATCACATGAGTCTGTAATTATCTCTGTCCCTCTGTGTGTCCTTATCACATGAGTCTGTAATTATCATGTCAAATAGACAATAATTAAATAAGATTGTTTAAAAATATATATAATATAAAGCTGTAAATCCTTAACCTTAATATAAACCATGAACTCAGTAAATATCATTGGTGTTTTTACCTCTAACGAGTCACCCTCCCGGATTCGGGATCCTCCTCATCAAAAAAGCTGACTAGCATAGCCTAGTCTAACGCGACAGGGATATCATATAATATCATTTCATGAAATCACAAGTCCAATACAGCAAATGAAAGATAAACATCTTGTGAATCCAGCCATCATTTCCGATTTTTAAAATGTTTTACAGCGAAAACACAATATGTATTTCTATTAGCTAACCACAATAGCCAAAGACTCAACCGCATATTTTCACCATGTTTCTACCGCATAGGTAGCTATCACAAAACCGACCAAATAGAGATATAATTAGTCACTAACCAAGAAACAACTTCATCAGATGACAGTCTTATAACATGTTATACAATAAATTTATGTTTTGTTCGAAAATGTGCATATTTAAGGTATAAATCATAGTTTTACATTGCAGCTACCATCAAAAATATCACCAAAGCAGCCAGAATAATTACAGAGAGCAACGTGAAATACCTAAATACTCATCATAAAACATTTATGAAAAATACATGGTGTACAGCAAATGAAAGATAAACATCTTGTGAATCCAGCCAATATTTCCAATTTTTTTTAAAGTGTTTTACAGCGAAAACACAATATAGCATTATATTAGCTTACCACAACAGCCAAACACACAACCGCATTTCTCCACCGCAAAGATAGCATTCGCAAAAACCAGCAAAAGATATAAAATTAATCACTAACCTTGACCAACTTCGTCAGATGACAGTCTTATAACATCAGGTTATACAATACACTTGTGTTTTGTTCGAAAATGTGCATATTTAGAGCTGCAAACCGTGGTTATATATTGTGAATACGTAGCATCGATTCACCAGAATGTCCGGAGCTATCTTGGACACTCACCTAATCTGACCAAATAACTCATCATAAACTTTACATAAAAATACTTGTGGTATTGTAACGGATTTCCTCCTCCTCTTCATCCGAAGAGGAGGAGCAGGGATTCGACCAAAACGCAGCTTTGTGATATGACATATTATTTATTTAAACAAGACAAAAAACGAACTATACTTGATACTAAACAAAATAACAAAAACAATGTAGACAGACCTGGACGTAAGAACTTACATGTAACGAAGAACGCACGAACAGGAAAAATGACTACACAAAACGAACGAACGAACAAACAAACCGAAACAGTCCCGTGTGGCGCAACATACACAGACACAGGAAACAACCACCCACAACAAACAATGTGAAACCACCTACCTTAATATGGCTCTCAATCAGAGGAAACGTAAACCACCTGCCTCTAATTGAGAACCATATCAGGTCACCCATAAACCAACATAGAAACACATAACATAGACTGCCCACCCAAACTCACGCCCTGACCGACTAACACATACAAAAATAACAGAAAACCGGTCAGGAACGTGACAGGTATGGCAAATGAAAGATACACTGGTTCTTAATGCAACCGCTGTGTTAGATTTAAAAAAATAACTTTACCATAACAAACAGCTTGCGTTATTGCGAGACAGCGCCCGCCAAAACGGCGGAGAATAGAAATAACATTTTCCACAGAAATACGAAATAACATCATAAATTGTTCTTACTTTTGCTGAGCTTCCATCAGAATCTTGTACAAGGAGTCCTAGGTCCAGAATAAATCGTTGTTTATTTTTAGAATGTCCTTTTCTCCTGTCGAATTAGCAACCTTAGCTAGCCATGTGGCGCGAACATGCCCATTTTCTCTTGACGCAAAGAACGGAAAATTCCAAAACTCCCAATAAACGTTGAATAAACTGATAAAACTCGGTTGAAAAAACCTACTTTACGACGTTATTATCACATGTATCAAATAAAATCAGAGCCGGAGATATTCGCCGTCTATACCGAACGCTTATCAGAAGACAATGTCGAGGTACTTCGCGCGCCAGAGAAGAGAAAGAAATTTCCAGACCAGTCACTCCAAAAGCTCTTGTTCGGCCTCAGATCAAGCTAGACACCCCATTCCACCTTCCACTGCCTGTTGACATCTAGTGGAAGGCGTATGAAGTGCATGCATATCGATAAATATTAGGCAATTGAATAGGCAGGCCCTGGAACAGAGCATCGTTTTCAGATTTTTCACTTCCTGTCTGGAAGTTTGCTGCCAAATGAGTTCTGTTTTACTCACAGATATAATTCAAACAGTTTTAGAAACGTGAGAGTTTTTTCTATCCAATAGTAATAATAATATGCATATTGTACGATGTAGAATAGAGTACGAGGCAGTTTAATTTGGGCACGATGTTTTCCAAAGTGGAAACAGCGCCACCCTATTGACAAGAAGTTTTAATATGAGGGTTTCAGCATGAAATATTCTTAATGTTTTTTTAAACACTTGTATTTATTTTACTGTCAAAATGTCTTTGTTGTAAATGTGTTGGAGCCAAACTGATGTCAGTTGTTAAATAAGTCACTAGAGTTCATCAAAATAATGCCGTTGTTGATTAGATGTTTTTTCATTAATTAGTCTGTTGGACAATATGGACACAGACACCATTTAGAGGAATACATTTTTTGAAAGTTATTCAAGTATAAATTCCCAAAGTTACTTTGGTAAATTACCGGTAGCTTAGCAACTCTCAGGTCACAGTGCAGAGCTCTCTCTGAATGGCAGACAACATTTGACCTCCATCCCCTGCTATCCTCTAACCCCATTGGTCCATGACAGACATTTGACCTCTAACGCTTGGTATCTTCCAACCCCACTGGTCCATGACCTGCAATCTCTATTGCACTCAACACTGCCCTTTCCCACCTGGACAAAAGGAACACCTATGTGAGAATGCTATTCATTGACTACAGCTCAGCGTTCAACACCATAGTGCCCTCAAAGCTCATCACTAAGCTAAGGACCCTGGGACTGAACACCTCCCTCTGCAACTGGATCCTGGACTTCCTGACGGGCCTCCCCCAGGTGGTAAGGGAAGGTAACAACACATCCACCACGCTGATCCTCAACACGGGGGCCCCTCAGGGGATCGTGCTCAGACCCCTCCTGTACTCCCTGATCACTCATGACTGTCGAGCCAGGCATGACTCCAACACCATCATCAAGTTTGCCGATGACACAACAGTGGTAGACCTGATCACCGTCAACGATGAGACAGCCTATAGGGAGGAGGTCAGAGACCTGGCCGTGTGGTGCCAGGACAACAACCTCTCCCTCAACGTGATAAAAACAAAGGAGATGACTGTGGACTACAGGAAAAGGAGGACAAAGAACGCCCCCATTCTCATTGACGGGGCTGTAGTGGAGCAGGTTGAGAGCTTCAAGTTCCTTGGTGTCCACGTCACCAACAAACTAGCATGGTCCAAGCACACCAAGAGAGTCGTGAAGAGGGCATGACAAAGCCTATTCCCCCTCAGGAGACTGAAAAGATTTGGCATGGGTCCTTAGATCCTCAAAAGCTTCTACAGCTGCACCATCGAGAGCATCCTGACGGGTTGCATCATTGCCTGGTATGGCAACTGCTCAGCCTCCGACTTCAAGACACTACAGAGGGTTGTGCGTACGGCCCACTACATCACCGGGGCCAAGCTTCCTGCCATCCAGGACCTCTATACCAGGCGGTGTCAGAGGAAGGCCCTACAAATTGTAAAAGACACTAGTCACCCTAGTCATAGACTGTTCTCTCTTCTACCGCACGGCAAGTGGTACCGGATCACCAAATCTCGGACCAAAAGGCTCCTTATCAGCTTCTACTCCCAAACCATCAGACTCCTGAACAACTAATCAAAAGGCTCCTTATCAGCTTCTACCCCCAAACCATCAGACTCCTGAACATCCAATCAAAAGGCTCCTTATCAGCTTCTACCCCCAAACCATCAGACTCCTGAACATCCAATCAAAAGGCTCCTTATCAGCTTCTACCCCCAAACCATCAGACTCCTGAACAACTTGTAAGTCGCTCTGGATAAGAGCGTCTGCTAAATGACTTAAATGTAAATGTAAACATCTGATCACATGACCACCAGACCCCTCTTTTACACTGCTGCTACTCTCTGTTTACTATCTATACATAGTCACTTTAACTCTACCTACATATTACCTCAATTACCTGGATTAACCGGTGCCCCCTCACATTGACTCTGCAACGGAACCCCAATATAGCCTCGCTATTGTTATTTTACTGCTGCTGTTTAATTATTTATTACTGAAAAAATATATATCTTTACTGAACACATTTTTTATTAAGAGTTCTTAAAGCAATGTTGGTTAAGAGCTTGTAAGTAAGAATTTCACTGTAAGGTCCACACCTGTTGTATTCAGCATTTCACTGTGAGGTCTACTACACCTGTTGTATTCAGCATTTCACTGTGAGGTCTACACCTGTTGTATTCAGCATTTCACTGTGAGGTCTACACCTGTTGTATTCAGCATTTCACTGTGAGGTCCACACCTGTTGTATTCAGCATTTCACTGTGAGGTCCACACCTGTTGTATTCAGCATTTCACTGTTGTATTCGGCGCATGTGACAAATACAATTTGAGTATCCTCTAACTAGATTGGTCCATGACAGACATTTGACCTCTAACCCTTGGTATCCTCTCTCCCCATTGGTCCAGGTGAGAAGAAGAGGTCATTGGGGCGGGACTACCACCCTCTGTGTCTGAAGTGTCAACAGTGTCAGAGACAGTTGACCCCAGGACAACATGCTGAGGTATGGAGAGAGAGGGAGGGAGAGAAGGGGGAGGGAGGAACGGGAGCTGAGAGGGAGGGGAGTATAGCAGAGGAGGGAGACGTAGGAGGGAGAGGGGAGAGAGGGAAGGGAAGGGGGAGAGAGAGTGAGTCAGTGAGAGAAGGGGAGGGGAGAGAGGGAAGGGAAGGTTGAGTGAAGGGGGAGAGAAAGATAGTATCAACAGTGTCAGAGACAGCTGACCCCAGGACAACATGCTGAGGTATGAAGACAGGGAGGGGGAGGGTGGGGAAGGAGAGAGGGAGGGAGGGAGGTGGGGTGGGGTGGGGTGGGGTGCAGAAGGAAGGTCTGTCTGTCTATCTGTCTATGTGTATATCTGTCTGTCTATCTATATGTGTGTATCTATGTATCTCATGAACTAAGATGTTTTCTGTGCTTTGTGTTTCAGCATGATGAGAAACCCTACTACACTAACTGTTACATGTAGATGTTGGGTACCAGAGGTAGATACTGCTTGGTGATGAGTAACCCTACTACACTAACTGTTACATGTAGATGTTTGGTACCAGAGGTAGATACTGCTTGGTGATGAGTAACCCTACTACACTAACTGTTACATGTAGATGTATGGTACCAGAGGTAGATACTGCTTGGTGATGAGTAACCCTACTACACTAACTGTTACATGTAGATGTTGGTACCAGAGGTAGATACTGCTTGGTGATGAGTAACCCTACTACACTAACTGTTACATGTAGATGTTGGGTACCAGAGGTAGATACTGCTTGGTGATGAGTAACCCTACTACACTAACTGTTACATGTAGATGTTGGGTACCAGAGGTAGATACTGCTTGGTGATGAGTAACCCTACTACACTAACTGTTACATGTAGATGTATGGTACCAGAGGTAGATACTGCTTGGTGATGAGAAACCCTACTACACTAACTGTTACATGTAGATGTGTGGTACCAGAGGTAGATACTGCTTGGTGATGAGAAACCCTACTACACTAACTGTTACATGTAGATGTATGGTACCAGAGGTAGATACTGCTTGGTGATGAGAAACCCTACTACACTAACTGTTACATGTAGATGTATGGTACCAGAGGTAGATACTGCTTGGTGATGAGAAACCCTACTACACTAACTGTTACATGTAGATGTGTGGTACCAGAGGTAGATACTGCTTGGTGATGAGAAACCCTACTACACTAACTGTTACATGTAGATGTATGGTACCAGAGGTAGATACTGCTTGGTGATGAGTAACCCTACTACACTAACTGTTACATGTAGATGTATGGTACCAGAGGTAGATACTGCTTGGTGATGAGAAACCCTACTACACTAACTGTTACATGTAGATGTTTGGTACCAGAGGTAGATACTGCTTGGTGATGAGTAACCCTACTACACTAACTGTTACATGTAGATGTATGGTACCAGAGGTAGATACTGCTTGGTGATGAGAAACCCTACTACACTAACGGTTACATGTAGATGTTTGGTACCAGAGGTAGATACTGCTTGGTGATGAGTAACCCTACTACACTAACTGTTACATGTAGATGTATGGTACCAGAGGTAGATACTGCTTGGTGATGAGAAACCCTACTACACTAACTGTTACATGTAGATGTTTGGTACCAGAGGTAGATACTGCTTGGTGATGAGTAACCCTACTACACTAACTGTTACATGTAGATGTATGGTACCAGAGGTAGATACTGCTTGGTGATGAGAAACCCTACTACACTAACTGTTACATGTAGATGTTTGGTACCAGAGGTAGATACTGCTTGGTGATGAGTAACCCTACTACACTAACTGTTACATGTAGATGTTGGGTACCAGAGGTAGATACTGCTTGGTGATGAGTAACCCTACTACACTGTTACATGTAGATGTTTGGTACCAGAGGTAGATACTGCTTGGTGATGAGTAACCCTACTACACTAACTGTTACATGTAGATGTATGGTACCAGAGGTAGATACTGCTTGGTGATGAGTAACCCTACTACACTAACTGTTACATGTAGATGTTGGGTACCAGAGGTAGATACTGCTTGGTGATGAGTAACCCTACTACACTGTTACATGTAGACGTTTGGTACCAGAGGTAGATACTGCTTGGTGATGAGTAACCCTACTACACTAACTGTTACATGTAGATGTATGGTACCAGAGGTAGATACTGCTTGGTGATGAGTAACCCTACTACACTAACTGTTACATGTAGATGTTGGGTACCAGAGGTAGATACTGCTTGGTGATGAGTAACCCTACTGCACTAACTGTTACATGTAGATGTTGGGTACCAGAGGTAGATACTGCTTGGTGATGAGTAACCCTACTACACTAACTGTTACATGTAGATGTTTGGTACCAGAGGTAGATACTGCTTGGTGATGAGTAACCCTACAACACTAACTGTTACATGTAGATGTTTGGTACCAGAGGTAGATACTGCTTGGTGATGAGTAACCCTACTGCACTAACTGTTACATGTAGATGTATGGTACCAGAGGTAGATACTGCTTGGTGATGAGAAACCCTACTACACTAACTGTTACATGTAGATGTTTGGTACCAGAGGTAGATACTGCTTGGTGATGAGTAACCCTACTACACTGTTACATGTAGATGTTTGGTACCAGAGGTAGATACTGCTTGGTGATGAGTAACCCTACTACACTAACTGTTACATGTAGATGTATGGTACCAGAGGTAGATACTGCTTGGTGATGAGTAACCCTACTACACTAACTGTTACATGTAGACGTTTGGTACCAGAGGTAGATACTGCTTGGTGATGAGTAACCCTACTACACTAACTGTTACATGTAGATGTTTGGTACCAGAGGTAGATACTGCTTGGTGATGAGTAACCCTACTACACTAACTGTTACATGTAGACGTTTGGTACCAGAGGTAGATACTGCTTGGTGATGAGTAACCCTACTACACTAACTGTTACATGTAGATGTTGGGTACCAGAGGTAGATACTGCTTGGTGATGAGTAACCCTACTACACTAACTGTTACATGTAGATGTTGGGTACCAGAGGTAGATACTGCTTGGTGATGAGAAACCCTACTACACTAACTGTTACATGTAGACGTTTGGTACCAGAGGTAGATACTGCTTGGTGATGAGTAACCCTACTACACTAACTGTTACATGTAGATGTTGGGTACCAGAGGTAGATACTGCTTGGTGATGAGTAACCCTACTACACTAACTGTTACATGTAGATGTTGGGTACCAGAGGTAGATACTGCTTGGTGATGAGAAACCCTACTACACTAACTGTTACATGTAGATGTGTGGTACCAGAGGTAGATACTGCTTGGTGATGAGTAACCCTACTACACTAACTGTTACATGTAGATGTTGGGTACCAGAGGTAGATACTGCTTGGTGATGAGTAACCCTACTACACTAACTGTTACATGTAGATGTGTGGTACCAGAGGTAGATACTGCTTGGTGATGAGTAACCCTACTACACTAACTGTTACATGTAGATGTTGGGTACCAGAGGTAGATACTGCTTGGTGATGAGTAACCCTCCTACACTGTTACATGTAGATGTGTGGTACCAGAGGTAGATACTGCTTGGTGATGAGTAACCCTACTACACTAACTGTTACATGTAGATGTTTGGTACCAGAGGTAGATACTGCTTGGTGATGAGAAACCCTACTACACTAACTGTTACATGTAGATGTATGGTACCAGAGGTAGATACTGCTTGGTGATGAGTAACCCTACTACACTAACTGTTACATGTAGATGTTTGGTACCAGAGGTAGATACTGCTTGGTGATGAGTAACCCTACTACACTGTTACATGTAGATGTATGGTACCAGAGGTAGATACTGCTTGGTGATGAGAAACCCTACTGCACTGTTACATGTAGATGTTGGGTACCAGAGGTAGATACTGCTTGGTGATGAGAAACCCTACTACACTAACTGTTACATGTAGATGTTAGGTACCAGAGGTAGATACTGCTTGGTGATGAGTAACCCTACTACACTGTTACATGTAGATGTATGGTACCAGAGGTAGATACTGCTTGGTGATGAGAAACCCTACTACACTAACTGTTACATGTAGATGTTTGGTACCAGAGGTAGATACTGCTTGGTGATGAGTAACCCTACTACACTAACTGTTACATGTAGATGTTGGGTACCAGAGGTAGATACTGCTTGGTGATGAGTAACCCTACTACACTAACTGTTACATGTAGATGTTTGGTACCAGAGGTAGATACTGCTTGGTGATGAGTAACCCTACTACACTGTTACATGTAGATGTATGGTACCAGAGGTAGATACTGATTGGTGATGAGAAACCCTACTACACTGTTACATGTAGATGTTGGGTACCAGAGGTAGATACTGCTTGGTGATGAGTAACCCTACTACACTAACTGTTACATGTAGATGTTGGGTACCAGAGGTAGATACTGCTTGGTGATGAGAAACACTACTACACTAACTGTTACATGTAGATGTTGGGTACCAGAGGTAGATACTGCTTGGTGATGAGTAACCCTACTACACTAACTGTTACATGTAGATGTTGGGTACCAGAGGTAGATACTGCTTGGTGATGAGAAACCCTACTGCACTAACTGTTACATGTAGATGTTGGGTACCAGAGGTAGATACTGCTTGGTGATGAGTCACCCTACTACACTAACTGTTACATGTAGATGTATGGTACCAGAGGTAGATACTGCTTGGTGATGAGAAACCCTACTACACTAACTGTTACATGTAGATGTTGGGTACCAGAGGTAGATACTGCTTGGTGATGAGTAACCCTACTACACTAACTGTTACATGTAGATGTATGGTACCAGAGGTAGATACTGCTTGGTGATGAGAAACCCTACTACACTAACTGTTACATGTAGATGTTGGGTACCAGAGGTAGATACTGCTTGGTGATGAGTAACCCTACTACACTAACTGTTACATGTAGATGTATGGTACCAGAGGTAGATACTGCTTGGTGATGAGTAACCCTACTAAATTAACTGTTACATGTAGATGTTGGGTACCAGAGGTAGATACTGCTTGGTGATGAGAAACCCTACTACACTAACTGTTACATTTAGATGTTGGGTACCAGAGGTAGATACTGCTTGGTGATGAGTAACCCTACTACACTAACTGTTACATGTAGATGTATGGTACCAGAGGTAGATACTGCTTGGTGATGAGTAACCCTACTACACTGTTACATGTAGATGTTTGGTACCAGAGGTAGATACTGCTTGGTGATGAGTAACCCTACTACACTGTTACATGTAGATGTATGGTACCAGAGGTAGATACTGCTTGGTGATGAGAAACCCTACTACACTAACTGTTACATGTAGATGTTGGGTACCAGAGGTAGATACTGCTTGGTGATGAGAAACCCTACTACACTAACTGTTACATGTAGATGTTTGGTACCAGAGGTAGATACTGCTTGGTGATGAGTAACCCTACTACACTAACTGTTACATGTAGATGTATGGTAACAGAGGTAGATACTGCTTGGTGATGAGAAACCCTACTACACTAACTGTTACATGTAGATGTTGGGTACCAGAGGTAGATACTGCTTGGTGATGAGAAACCCTACTACACTGTTACATGTAGATGTGTGTTACCAGAGGTAGATACTGCTTGGTGATGAGAAACTCTACTACACTAACTGTTACATGTAGATGTTTGGTACCAGAGGTAGATACTGCTTGGTGATGAGTAACCCTACTACACTAACTGTTACATGTAGATGTATGGTACCAGAGGTAGATACTGCTTGGTGATGAGAAACCCTACTACACTAACTGTTACATGTAGATGTTTGGTACCAGAGGTAGATACTGCTTGGTGATGAGTAACCCTACTACACTAACTGTTACATGTAGATGTTGGGTACCAGAGGTAGATACTGCTTGGTGATGAGTAACCCTACTACACTGTTACATGTAGATGTTTGGTACCAGAGGTAGATACTGCTTGGTGATGAGTAACCCTACTACACTAACTGTTACATGTAGATGTATGGTACCAGAGGTAGATACTGCTTGGTGATGAGTAACCCTACTACACTAACTGTTACATGTAGATGTTGGGTACCAGAGGTAGATACTGCTTGGTGATGAGTAACCCTACTACACTGTTACATGTAGACGTTTGGTACCAGAGGTAGATACTGCTTGGTGATGAGTAACCCTACTACACTAACTGTTACATGTAGATGTATGGTACCAGAGGTAGATACTGCTTGGTGATGAGTAACCCTACTACACTAACTGTTACATGTAGATGTTGGGTACCAGAGGTAGATACTGCTTGGTGATGAGTAACCCTACTACACTAACTGTTACATGTAGATGTTTGGTACCAGAGGTAGATACTGCTTGGTGATGAGTAACCCTACAACACTAACTGTTACATGTAGATGTTTGGTACCAGAGGTAGATACTGCTTGGTGATGAGTAACCCTACTGCACTAACTGTTACATGTAGATGTATGGTACCAGAGGTAGATACTGCTTGGTGATGAGAAACCCTACTACACTAACTGTTACATGTAGATGTTTGGTACCAGAGGTAGATACTGCTTGGTGATGAGTAACCCTACTACACTGTTACATGTAGATGTTTGGTACCAGAGGTAGATACTGCTTGGTGATGAGTAACCCTACTACACTAACTGTTACATGTAGATGTTTGGTACCAGAGGTAGATACTGCTTGGTGATGAGTAACCCTACTACACTAACTGTTACATGTAGACGTTTGGTACCAGAGGTAGATACTGCTTGGTGATGAGTAACCCTACTACACTAACTGTTACATGTAGATGTTGGGTACCAGAGGTAGATACTGCTTGGTGATGAGTAACCCTACTACACTAACTGTTACATGTAGATGTTGGGTACCAGAGGTAGATACTGCTTGGTGATGAGAAACCCTACTACACTAACTGTTACATGTAGACGTTTGGTACCAGAGGTAGATACTGCTTGGTGATGAGTAACCCTACTACACTAACTGTTACATGTAGATGTTGGGTACCAGAGGTAGATACTGCTTGGTGATGAGTAACCCTACTACACTAACTGTTACATGTAGATGTTGGGTACCAGAGGTAGATACTGCTTGGTGATGAGAAACCCTACTACACTAACTGTTACATGTAGATGTGTGGTACCAGAGGTAGATACTGCTTGGTGATGAGTAACCCTACTACACTAACTGTTACATGTAGATGTTGGGTACCAGAGGTAGATACTGCTTGGTGATGAGTAACCCTACTACACTAACTGTTACATGTAGATGTGTGGTACCAGAGGTAGATACTGCTTGGTGATGAGTAACCCTACTACACTAACTGTTACATGTAGATGTTGGGTACCAGAGGTAGATACTGCTTGGTGATGAGTAACCCTACTACACTGTTACATGTAGATGTGTGGTACCAGAGGTAGATACTGCTTGGTGATGAGTAACCCTACTACACTAACTGTTACATGTAGATGTTTGGTACCAGAGGTAGATACTGCTTGGTGATGAGAAACCCTACTACACTAACTGTTACATGTAGATGTATGGTACCAGAGGTAGATACTGCTTGGTGATGAGTAACCCTACTACACTAACTGTTACATGTAGATGTTTGGTACCAGAGGTAGATACTGCTTGGTGATGAGTAACCCTACTACACTGTTACATGTAGATGTATGGTACCAGAGGTAGATACTGCTTGGTGATGAGAAACCCTACTGCACTGTTACATGTAGATGTTGGGTACCAGAGGTAGATACTGCTTGGTGATGAGAAACCCTACTACACTAACTGTTACATGTAGATGTTAGGTACCAGAGGTAGATACTGCTTGGTGATGAGTAACCCTACTACACTGTTACATGTAGATGTATGGTACCAGAGGTAGATACTGCTTGGTGATGAGAAACCCTACTACACTAACTGTTACATGTAGATGTTTGGTACCAGAGGTAGATACTGCTTGGTGATGAGTAACCCTACTACACTAACTGTTACATGTAGATGTTGGGTACCAGAGGTAGATACTGCTTGGTGATGAGTAACCCTACTACACTAACTGTTACATGTAGATGTTTGGTACCAGAGGTAGATACTGCTTGGTGATGAGTAACCCTACTACACTGTTACATGTAGATGTATGGTACCAGAGGTAGATACTGATTGGTGATGAGAAACCCTACTACACTGTTACATGTAGATGTTGGGTACCAGAGGTAGATACTGCTTGGTGATGAGTAACCCTACTACACTAACTGTTACATGTAGATGTTGGGTACCAGAGGTAGATACTGCTTGGTGATGAGAAACACTACTACACTAACTGTTACATGTAGATGTTGGGTACCAGAGGTAGATACTGCTTGGTGATGAGTAACCCTACTACACTAACTGTTACATGTAGATGTTGGGTACCAGAGGTAGATACTGCTTGGTGATGAGAAACCCTACTGCACTAACTGTTACATGTAGATGTTGGGTACCAGAGGTAGATACTGCTTGGTGATGAGTCACCCTACTACACTAACTGTTACATGTAGATGTATGGTACCAGAGGTAGATACTGCTTGGTGATGAGAAACCCTACTACACTAACTGTTACATGTAGATGTTGGGTACCAGAGGTAGATACTGCTTGGTGATGAGTAACCCTACTACACTAACTGTTACATGTAGATGTATGGTACCAGAGGTAGATACTGCTTGGTGATGAGAAACCCTACTACACTAACTGTTACATGTAGATGTTGGGTACCAGAGGTAGATACTGCTTGGTGATGAGTAACCCTACTACACTAACTGTTACATGTAGATGTATGGTACCAGAGGTAGATACTGCTTGGTGATGAGTAACCCTACTACACTAACTGTTACATGTAGATGTTGGGTACCAGAGGTAGATACTGCTTGGTGATGAGAAACCCTACTACACTAACTGTTACATTTAGATGTTGGGTACCAGAGGTAGATACTGCTTGGTGATGAGTAACCCTACTACACTAACTGTTACATGTAGATGTATGGTACCAGAGGTAGATACTGCTTGGTGATGAGTAACCCTACTACACTGTTACATGTAGATGTTTGGTACCAGAGGTAGATACTGCTTGGTGATGAGTAACCCTACTACACTGTTACATGTAGATGTATGGTACCAGAGGTAGATACTGCTTGGTGATGAGAAACCCTACTACACTAACTGTTACATGTAGATGTTGGGTACCAGAGGTAGATACTGCTTGGTGATGAGAAACCCTACTACACTAACTGTTACATGTAGATGTTTGGTACCAGAGGTAGATACTGCTTGGTGATGAGTAACCCTACTACACTAACTGTTACATGTAGATGTATGGTAACAGAGGTAGATACTGCTTGGTGATGAGAAACCCTACTACACTAACTGTTACATGTAGATGTTGGGTACCAGAGGTAGATACTGCTTGGTGATGAGAAACCCTACTACACTGTTACATGTAGATGTGTGTTACCAGAGGTAGATACTGCTTGGTGATGAGAAACCCTACTACACTAACTGTTACATGTAGATGTTTGGTACCAGAGGTAGATACTGCTTGGTGATGAGTAACCCTACTACACTAACTGTTACATGTAGATGTATGGTACCAGAGGTAGATACTGCTTGGTGATGAGAAACCCTACTACACTGTTACATGTAGATGTTTGGTACCAGAGGTAGATACTGCTTGGTGATGAGTAACCCTACTACACTAACTGTTACATGTAGATGTATGGTACCAGAGGTAGATACTGCTTGGTGATGAGAAACCCTACTACACTGTTACATGTAGATGTTTGGTACCAGAGGTAGATACTGCTTGGTGATGAGTAACCCTACTACACTAACTGTTACATGTAGATGTTGGGTACCAGAGGTAGATACTGCTTGGTGATGAGAAACCCTACTACACTAACTGTTACATGGAGATGTATGGTACCAGAGGTAGATACTGCTTGGTGATGAGTAACCCTACTACACTAACTGTTACATGTAGATGTATGGTACCAGAGGTAGATACTGCTTGGTGATGAGAAACCCTACTACACTGTTACAGGTAGATGTTTGGTACCAGAGGTAGATACTGCTTGGTGATGAGTAACCCTACTACACTAACTGTTACATGTAGATGTATGGTACCAGAGGTAGATACTGCTTGGTGATGAGAAACCCTACTACACTAACTGTTACATGTAGATGTTTGGTACCAGAGGTAGATACTGCTTGGTGATGAGAAACCCTACTACACTAACTGTTACATGTAGATGTTGGGTACCAGAGGTAGATACTGCTTGGTGATGAGAAACCCTACTACACTAACTGTTACATGTAGATGTATGGTACCAGAGGTAGATACTGCTTGGTGATGAGTAACCCTACTACACTAACTGTTACATGTAGATGTATGGTACCAGAGGTAGATACTGCTTGGTGATGAGAAACCCTACTACACTAACTGTTACATGTAGATGTTGGGTACCAGAGGTAGATACTGCTTGGTGATGAGAAACCCTACTACACTAACTGTTACATGTAGATGTGTGGTACCAGAGGTAGATACTGCTTGGTGATGAGTAACCCTACTACACTAACTGTTACATGTAGATGTTGGGTACCAGAGGTAGATACTGCTTGGTGATGAGTAACCCTACCACACTAACTGTTACATGTAGATGTTGGGTACCAGAGGTAGATACTGCTTGGTGATGAGTAACCCTACCACACTAACTGTTTCATGTAGATGTTGGGTACCAGAGGTAGATACTGCTTGGTGATGAGTAACCCTACTACACTCACTGTTACATGTAGATGTTGGGTACCAGAGGTCGATACTGCTTGGTGATGAGAAACCCTACTACACTAACTGTTACATGTAGATGTGTGGTACCAGAGGTAGATACTGCTTGGTGATGAGTAACCCTACTACACTAACTGTTACATGTAGATGTTTGGTACCAGAGGTAGATACTGCTTGGTGATGAGAAACCCTACTACACTAACTGTTACATGTAGATGTGTGGTACCAGAGGTAGATACTGCTTGGTGATGAGAAACCCTACTACACTAACTGTTACATGTAGACGTGTGGTACCAGAGGTAGATACTGCTTGGTGATGAGTAACCCTACTACACTAACTGTTACATGTAGATGTTTGGTACCAGAGGTAGATACTGCTTGGTGATGAGAAACCCTACTACACTAACTGTTACATGTAGATGTTGGTCCCAGAGGTAGATACTGCTTGGTGATGAGAAACCCTACTACACTAACTGTTACATGTAGATGTTAGGTACCAGAGGTAGATACTGCTTGGTGATGAGAAATCCTACTACACTAACTGTTACATGTAGATGTTGGTCCCAGAGGTAGATACTGCTTGGTGATGAGAAACCCTACTACACTAACTGTTACATGTAGATGTTGGGTCCCAGAGGTAGATACTGCTTGGTGATGAGAAACCCTACTACACTAACTGTTACATGTAGATGTATGGTACCAGAGGTAGATACTGCTTGGTGATGAGTAACCCTACTACACTAACTGTTACATGTAGATGTTGGGTACCAGAGGTAGATACTGCTTGGTGATGAGAAACCCTACTACACTAACTGTTACATGTAGATGGTTGGTACCAGAGGTAGATACTGCTTGGTGATGAGAAACCCTACTACACTAACTGTTACATGTAGATGTTGGGTACCAGAGGTAGATACTGCTTGGTGATGAGTAACCCTACTACACTGTTACATGTAGATGTTTGGTACCAGAGGTAGATACTGCTTGGTGATGAGTAACCCTACTACACTAACTGTTACATGTAGATGTTGGGTACCAGAGGTAGATACTGCTTGGTGATGAGAAACCCTACTACACTGTTACATGTAGATGTTTGGTACCAGAGGTAGATACTGCTTGGTGATGAGTAACCCTACTACACTAACTGTTACATGTAGATGTTGGGTACCAGAGGTAGATACTGCTTGGTGATGAGTAACCCTACTACACTGTTACATGTAGATGTATGGTACCAGAGGTAGATACTGCTTGGTGATGAGAAACCCTACTGCACTGTTACATGTAGATGTGTGGTACCAGAGGTAGATACTGCTTGGTGATGAGTAACCCTACTACACTAACTGTTACATGTAGATGTATGGTACCAGAGGTAGATACTGCTTGGTGATGAGTAACCCTACTACACTAACTGTTACATGTAGATGTATGGTACCAGAGGTAGATACTGCTTGGTGATGAGTAACCCTACTACACTAACTGTTACATGTAGACGTTTGGTACCAGAGGTAGATACTGCTTGGTGATGAGTAACCCTACTACACTAACTGTTACATGTAGATGTATGGTACCAGAGGTAGATACTGCTTGGTGATGAGAAACCCTACTACACTAACTGTTACATGTAGATGTTAGGTACCAGAGGTAGATACTGCTTGGTGATGAGTAACCCTACTACACTAACTGTTACATGTAGATGTTTGGTCCCAGAGGTAGATACTGCTTGGTGATGAGTAACCCTACTACACTAACTGTTACATGTAGATGTGTGGTACCAGAGGTAGATACTGCTTGGTGATGAGTAACCCTACTACACTAACTGTTACATGTAGATGTATGGTACCAGAGGTAGATACTGCTTGGTGATGAGAAACCCTACTACACTAACTGTTACATGTAGATGTATGGTACCAGAGGTAGATACTGCTTGGTGATGAGTAACCCTACTACACTAACTGTTACATGTAGATGTATGGTACCAGAGGTAGATACTGCTTGGTGATGAGTAACCCTACTACACTAACTGTTACATGTAGATGTTGGGTACCAGAGGTAGATACTGCTTGGTGATGAGTAACCCTACTACACTAACTGTTACATGTAGATGTATGGTACCAGAGGTAGATACTGCTTGGTGATGAGAAACCCTACTACACTAACTGTTACATGTAGATGTGTGGTACCAGAGGTAGATACTGCTTGGTGATGAGTAACCCTACTGCACTAACTGTTACATGTAGATGTTTGGTACCAGAGGTAGATACTGCTTGGTGATGAGTAACCCTACTACACTAACTGTTACATGTAGATGTTTGGTACCAGAGGTAGATACTGCTTGGTGATGAGTAACCCTACTACACTAACTGTTACATGTAGATGTTTGGTACCAGAGGTAGATACTGCTTGGTGATGAGTAACCCTACTACACTAACTGTTACATGTAGATGTTTGGTACCAGAGGTAGATACTGCTTGGTGATGAGTAACCCTACTACACTGTTACATGTAGATGTTGGTACCAGAGGTAGATACTGCTTGGTGATGAGTAACCCTACTACACTAACTGTTACATGTAGATGTTTGGTACCAGAGGTAGATACTGCTTGGTGATGAGTAACCCTACTACACTGTTACATGTAGATGTGTGGTACCAGAGGTAGATACTGCTTGGTGATGAGAAACCCTACTACACTAACTGTTACATGTAGATGTTTGGTACCAGAGGTAGATACTGCTTGGTGATGAGAAACCCTACTACACTAACTGTTACATGTAGATGTTGGGTACCAGAGGTAGATACTGCTTGGTGATGAGTAACCCTACTACACTAACTGTTACATGTAGATGTTGGGTACCAGAGGTAGATACTGCTTGGTGATGAGAAACCCTACTACACTGTTACATGTAGATGTTTGGTACCAGAGGTAGATACTGCTTGGTGATGAGAAACCCTACTACACTAACTGTTACATGTAGATGTTGGTCCCAGAGGTAGATACTGCTTGGTGATGAGTAACCCTACTACACTAACTGTTACATGTAGATGTATGGTACCAGAGGTAGATACTGCTTGGTGATGAGTAACCCTACTACACTAACTGTTACATGTAGATGTTTGGTACCAGAGGTAGATACTGCTTGGTGATGAGTAACCCTACTACACTGTTACATGTAGATGTGTGGTACCAGAGGTAGATACTGCTTGGTGATGAGTAACCCTACTACACTAACTGTTACATGTAGATGTTTGGTACCAGAGGTAGATACTGCTTGGTGATGAGTAACCCTACTACACTGTTACATGAAGACGTTTGGTACCAGAGGTAGATACTGCTTGGTGATGAGAAACCCTACTACACTAACTGGTACATGTAGATGTATGGTACCAGAGGTAGATACTGCTTGGTGATGAGTAACCCTACTACACTGTTACATGAAGACGTTTGGTACCAGAGGTAGATACTGCTTGGTGATGAGAAACCCTACTACACTAACTGGTACATGTAGATGTATGGTACCAGAGGTAGATACTGCTTGGTGATGAGTAACCCTACTACACTGTTACATGAAGACGTTTGGTACCAGAGGTAGATACTGCTTGGTGATGAGAAACCCTACTACACTGTTACATGTAGATGTTTGGTACCAGAGGTAGATACTGCTTGGTGATGAGTAACCCTACTACACTAACTGTTACATGTAGATGTATGGTACCAGAGGTAGATACTGCTTGGTGATGAGAAACCCTACTACACTAACTGGTACATGTAGATGTATGGTACCAGAGGTAGATACTGCTTGGTGATGAGTAACCCTACTACACTAACTGTTACATGTAGATGTTTGGTACCAGAGGTAGATACTGCTTGGTGATGAGTAACCCTACTACACTGTTACATGTAGATGTTTGGTCCCAGAGGTAGATACTGCTTGGTGATGAGAAACCCTCCTACATTGTTACATGTAGATGTGTGGTACCAGAGGTAGATACTGCTTGGTGATGAGTAACCCTACTACACTAACTGTTACATGTAGATGTTTGGTACCAGAGGTAGATACTGCTTGGTGATGAGTAACCCTACTACACTAACTGTTACATGTAGATGTTGGGTACCAGAGGTAGATACTGCTTGGTGATGAGTAACCCTACTACACTAACTGTTACATGTAGATGTTTGGTACCAGAGGTAGATACTGCTTGGTGATGAGTAACCCTACTACACTAACTGTTACATGTAGATGTTAGGTACCAGAGGTAGATACTGCTTGGTGATGAGTAACCCTACTACACTGTTACATGTAGATGTTTGGTACCAGAGGTAGATACTGCTTGGTGATGAGTAACCCTACTACACTAACTGTTACATGTAGATGTATGGTACCAGAGGTAGATACTGCTTGGTGATGAGAAACCCTACTACACTGTTACATGTAGATGTTTGGTACCAGAGGTAGATACTGCTTGGTGATGAGTAACCCTACTACACTAACTGTTACATGTAGATGTTTGGTACCAGAGGTAGATACTGCTTGGTGATGAGTAACCCTACTACACTGTTACATGTAGATGTTTGGTACCAGAGGTAGATACTGCTTGGTGATGAGTAACCCTACTACACTAACTGTTACATGTAGATGTATGGTACCAGAGGTAGATACTGCTTGGTGATGAGTAACCCTACTACACTAACTGTTACATGTAGATGTTGGGTACCAGAGGTAGATACTGCTTGGTGATGAGAAACCCTACTACACTGTTACATGTAGATGTTTGGTACCAGAGGTAGATACTGCTTGGTGATGAGTAACCCTACTACACTGTTACATGTAGATGTTGGTACCAGAGGTAGATACTGCTTGGTGATGAGTAACCCTACTACACTAACTGTTACATGTAGATGTTTGGTACCAGAGGTAGATACTGCTTGGTGATGAGTAACCCTACTACACTGTTACATGTAGATGTGTGGTACCAGAGGTAGATACTGCTTGGTGATGAGAAACCCTACTACACTAACTGTTACATGTAGATGTTTGGTACCAGAGGTAGATACTGCTTGGTGATGAGAAACCCTACTACACTAACTGTTACATGTAGATGTTGGGTACCAGAGGTAGATACTGCTTGGTGATGAGTAACCCTACTACACTAACTGTTACATGTAGATGTTGGGTACCAGAGGTAGATACTGCTTGGTGATGAGAAACCCTACTACACTGTTACATGTAGATGTTTGGTACCAGAGGTAGATACTGCTTGGTGATGAGAAACCCTACTACACTAACTGTTACATGTAGATGTTGGTCCCAGAGGTAGATACTGCTTGGTGATGAGTAACCCTACTACACTAACTGTTACATGTAGATGTATGGTACCAGAGGTAGATACTGCTTGGTGATGAGTAACCCTACTACACTAACTGTTACATGTAGATGTTTGGTACCAGAGGTAGATACTGCTTGGTGATGAGTAACCCTACTACACTGTTACATGTAGATGTGTGGTACCAGAGGTAGATACTGCTTGGTGATGAGTAACCCTACTACACTAACTGTTACATGTAGATGTTGGGTACCAGAGGTAGATACTGCTTGGTGATGAGTAACCCTACTACACTGTTACATGTAGATGTGTGGTACCAGAGGTAGATACTGCTTGGTGATGAGTAACCCTACTACACTAACTGTTACATGTAGATGTTTGGTACCAGAGGTAGATACTGCTTGGTGATGAGTAACCCTACTACACTGTTACATGAAGACGTTTGGTACCAGAGGTAGATACTGCTTGGTGATGAGAAACCCTACTACACTAACTGGTACATGTAGATGTATGGTACCAGAGGTAGATACTGCTTGGTGATGAGTAACCCTACTACACTGTTACATGAAGACGTTTGGTACCAGAGGTAGATACTGCTTGGTGATGAGAAACCCTACTACACTAACTGGTACATGTAGATGTATGGTACCAGAGGTAGATACTGCTTGGTGATGAGTAACCCTACTACACTGTTACATGAAGACGTTTGGTACCAGAGGTAGATACTGCTTGGTGATGAGAAACCCTACTACACTGTTACATGTAGATGTTTGGTACCAGAGGTAGATACTGCTTGGTGATGAGTAACCCTACTACACTAACTGTTACATGTAGATGTATGGTACCAGAGGTAGATACTGCTTGGTGATGAGAAACCCTACTACACTAACTGGTACATGTAGATGTATGGTACCAGAGGTAGATACTGCTTGGTGATGAGTAACCCTACTACACTAACTGTTACATGTAGATGTTTGGTACCAGAGGTAGATACTGCTTGGTGATGAGTAACCCTACTACACTGTTACATGTAGATGTTTGGTCCCAGAGGTAGATACTGCTTGGTGATGAGAAACCCTCCTACACTGTTACATGTAGATGTGTGGTACCAGAGGTAGATACTGCTTGGTGATGAGTAACCCTACTACACTAACTGTTACATGTAGATGTTTGGTACCAGAGGTAGATACTGCTTGGTGATGAGTAACCCTACTACACTAACTGTTACATGTAGATGTTGGGTACCAGAGGTAGATACTGCTTGGTGATGAGTAACCCTACTACACTAACTGTTACATGTAGATGTTTGGTACCAGAGGTAGATACTGCTTGGTGATGAGTAACCCTACTACACTAACTGTTACATGTATATGTTAGGTACCAGAGGTAGATACTGCTTGGTGATGAGTAACCCTACTACACTGTTACATGTAGATGTTTGGTACCAGAGGTAGATACTGCTTGGTGATGAGTAACCCTACTACACTAACTGTTACATGTAGATGTATGGTACCAGAGGTAGATACTGCTTGGTGATGAGAAACCCTACTACACTGTTACATGTAGATGTTTGGTACCAGAGGTAGATACTGCTTGGTGATGAGTAACCCTACTACACTAACTGTTACATGTAGATGTTTGGTACCAGAGGTAGATACTGCTTGGTGATGAGTAACCCTACTACACTGTTACATGTAGATGTTTGGTACCAGAGGTAGATACTGCTTGGTGATGAGTAACCCTACTACACTAACTGTTACATGTAGATGTATGGTACCAGAGGTAGATACTGCTTGGTGATGAGTAACCCTACTACACTAACTGTTACATGTAGATGTTTGGTACCAGAGGTAGATACTGCTTGGTGATGAGTAACCCTACTACACTGTTACATGTAGATGTTTGGTACCAGAGGTAGATACTGCTTGGTGATGAGTAACCCTACTACACTGTTACATGTAGATGTTGGGTACCAGAGGTAGATACTGCTTGGTGATGAGAAACCCTACTACACTGTTACATGTAGATGTTTGGTACCAGAGGTAGATACTGCTTGGTGATGAGTAACCCTACTACACTAACTGTTACATGTAGATGTTTGGTACCAGAGGTAGATACTGCTTGGTGATGAGTAACCCTACTACACTGTTACATGTAGATGTTGGGTACCAGAGGTAGATACTGCTTGGTGATGAGAAACCCTCCTACACTGTTACATGTAGATGTTTGGTACCAGAGGTAGATACTGCTTGGTGATGAGAAACCCTACTACACTAACTGTTACATGTAGATGTATGGTACCAGAGGTAGATACTGCTTGGTGATGAGAAACCCTACTACACTAACTGTTACATGTCGATGTTTGGTACAAGAGGTAGATACTGCTTGGTGATGAGTAACCCTACTACACTAACTGTTACATGTAGATGTTGGGTACCAGAGGTAGATACTGCTTGGTGATGAGAAACCCTACTACACTAACTGGTACATGTAGATGTATGGTACCAGAGGTAGATACTGCTTGGTGATGAGTAACCCTACTACACTGTTACATGAAGACGTTTGGTACCAGAGGTAGATACTGCTTGGTGATGAGAAACCCTACTACACTAACTGGTACATGTAGATGTATGGTACCAGAGGTAGATACTGCTTGGTGATGAGTAACCCTACTACACTGTTACATGAAGACGTTTGGTACCAGAGGTAGATACTGCTTGGTGATGAGAAACCCTACTACACTGTTACATGTAGATGTTTGGTACCAGAGGTAGATACTGCTTGGTGATGAGTAACCCTACTACACTAACTGTTACATGTAGATGTATGGTACCAGAGGTAGATACTGCTTGGTGATGAGAAACCCTACTACACTAACTGGTACATGTAGATGTATGGTACCAGAGGTAGATACTGCTTGGTGATGAGTAACCCTACTACACTAACTGTTACATGTAGATGTTTGGTACCAGAGGTAGATACTGCTTGGTGATGAGTAACCCTACTACACTGTTACATGTAGATGTTTGGTCCCAGAGGTAGATACTGCTTGGTGATGAGAAACCCTCCTACACTGTTACATGTAGATGTGTGGTACCAGAGGTAGATACTGCTTGGTGATGAGTAACCCTACTACACTAACTGTTACATGTAGATGTTTGGTACCAGAGGTAGATACTGCTTGGTGATGAGTAACCCTACTACACTAACTGTTACATGTAGATGTTGGGTACCAGAGGTAGATACTGCTTGGTGATGAGTAACCCTACTACACTAACTGTTACATGTAGATGTTTGGTACCAGAGGTAGATACTGCTTGGTGATGAGTAACCCTACTACACTAACTGTTACATGTATATGTTAGGTACCAGAGGTAGATACTGCTTGGTGATGAGTAACCCTACTACACTGTTACATGTAGATGTTTGGTACCAGAGGTAGATACTGCTTGGTGATGAGTAACCCTACTACACTAACTGTTACATGTAGATGTATGGTACCAGAGGTAGATACTGCTTGGTGATGAGAAACCCTACTACACTGTTACATGTAGATGTTTGGTACCAGAGGTAGATACTGCTTGGTGATGAGTAACCCTACTACACTAACTGTTACATGTAGATGTTTGGTACCAGAGGTAGATACTGCTTGGTGATGAGTAACCCTACTACACTGTTACATGTAGATGTTTGGTACCAGAGGTAGATACTGCTTGGTGATGAGTAACCCTACTACACTAACTGTTACATGTAGATGTATGGTACCAGAGGTAGATACTGCTTGGTGATGAGTAACCCTACTACACTAACTGTTACATGTAGATGTTTGGTACCAGAGGTAGATACTGCTTGGTGATGAGTAACCCTACTACACTGTTACATGTAGATGTTTGGTACCAGAGGTAGATACTGCTTGGTGATGAGTAACCCTACTACACTGTTACATGTAGATGTTGGGTACCAGAGGTAGATACTGCTTGGTGATGAGAAACCCTACTACACTGTTACATGTAGATGTTTGGTACCAGAGGTAGATACTGCTTGGTGATGAGTAACCCTACTACACTAACTGTTACATGTAGATGTTTGGTACCAGAGGTAGATACTGCTTGGTGATGAGTAACCCTACTACACTGTTACATGTAGATGTTGGGTACCAGAGGTAGATACTGCTTGGTGATGAGAAACCCTCCTACACTGTTACATGTAGATGTTTGGTACCAGAGGTAGATACTGCTTGGTGATGAGAAACCCTACTACACTAACTGTTACATGTAGATGTATGGTACCAGAGGTAGATACTGCTTGGTGATGAGAAACCCTACTACACTAACTGTTACATGTCGATGTTTGGTACAAGAGGTAGATACTGCTTGGTGATGAGTAACCCTACTACACTAACTGTTACATGTAGATGTTGGGTACCAGAGGTAGATACTGCTTGGTGATGAGAAACCCTCCTACACTGTTACATGTAGATGTTTGGTACCAGAGGTAGATACTGCTTGGTGATGAGTAACCCTACTACACTAACTGTTACATGTAGATGTATGGTACCAGAGGTAGATACTGCTTGGTGATGAGAAACCCTACTACACTAACTGTTACATGTCGATGTTTGGTACCAGAGGTAGATACTGCTTGGTGATGAGTAACCCTACTACACTAACTGTTACATGTAGATGTGTGGTCCCAGAGGTAGATACTGCTTGGTGATGAGAAACCCTACTACACTAACTGTTACATGTAGATGTTAGGTACCAGAGGTAGATACTGCTTGGTGATGAGAAATCCTACTACACTAACTGTTACATGTAGATGTTGGTCCCAGAGGTAGATACTGCTTGGTGATGAGAAACCCTACTACACTAACTGTTACATGGAGACGTTGGGTACCAGAGGTAGATACTGTTTGGTGATGAGTAACCCTACTACACTAACTGTTACATGGAGACGTTGGGTACCAGAGGTAGATACTGCTTGGTGATGAGTAACCCTACTACACTAACTGTTACATGTAGATGTTTGGTACCAGAGGTAGATACTGCTTGGTGATGAGGAACCCTACTACACTGTTACATGTAGATGTTGGGTACCAGAGGTAGATACTGCTTGGTGATGAGGAACCCTACTACACTGTTACATGTAGATGTTGGGTACCAGAGGTAGATACTGCTTGGTGATGAGAAACCCTACTACACTAACTGTTACATGTAGATGTTTGGTACCAGAGGTAGATACTGCTTGGTGATGAGTAACCCTACTACACTAACTGTTACATGTAGATGGTTGGTACCAGAGGTAGATACTGCTTGGTGATGAGTAACCCTACTACACTAACTGTTACATGTAGATGTATGGTACCAGAGGTAGATACTGCTTGGTGATGAGTAACCCTACTACACTAACTGTTACATGTAGATGTATGGTACCAGAGGTAGATACTGCTTGGTGATGAGTAACCCTACTACACTAACTGTTACATGTAGATGTTTGGTACCAGAGGTAGATACTGCTTGGTGATGAGAAACCCTACTACACTAACTGTTACATGTAGATGTTGGGTACCAGAGGTAGATACTGCTTGGTGATGAGAAACCCTACTACACTAACTGTTACATGTAGATGTTGGGTACCAGAGGTAGATACTGCTTGGTGATGAGTAACCCTACTACACTAACTGTTACATGTAGATGTTGGGTACCAGAGGTAGATACTGCTTGGTGATGAGTAACCCTACTACACTAACTGTTACATGTAGATGTTGGTACCAGAGGTAGATACTGCTTGGTGATGAGTAACCCTACTACACTAACTGTTACATGTAGATGTTAGGTACCAGAGGTAGATACTGCTTGGTGATGAGTAACCCTACTACACTAACTGTTACATGTAGATGTTGGTACCAGAGGTAGATACTGCTTGGTGATGAGTAACCCTACTACACTGTTACATGTAGATGTTGGGTACCAGAGGTAGATACTGCTTGGTGATGAGTAACCCTACTACACTAACTGTTACATGTAGATGTTTGGTACCAGAGGTAGATACTGCTTGGTGATGAGTAACCCTACTACACTAACTGTTACATGTAGATGTTTGGTACCAGAGGTAGATACTGCTTGGTGATGAGTAACCCTACTACACTAACTGTTACATGTAGATGTTGGGTACCAGAGGTAGATACTGCTTGGTGATGAGTAACCCTACTACACTAACTGTTACATGTAGATGTTTGGTACCAGAGGTAGATACTGCTTGGTGATGAGTAACCCTACTACACTAACTGTTACATGTAGATGTTTGGTACCAGAGGTAGATACTGCTTGGTGATGAGTAACCCTACTACACTAACTGTTACATGTAGATGTATGGTACCAGAGGTAGATACTGCTTGGTGATGAGTAACCCTACTACACTAACTGTTACATGTAGATGTGTGGTACCAGAGGTAGATACTGCTTGGTGATGAGTAACCCTACTACACTAACTGTTACATGTAGATGTTTGGTACCAGAGGTAGATACTGCTTGGTGATGAGTAACCCTACTACACTGTTACATGTAGATGTTGGGTACCAGAGGTAGATACTGCTTGGTGATGAGAAACCCTACTACACTAACTGTTACATGTAGATGTTGGGTACCAGAGGTAGATACTGCTTGGTGATGAGTAACCCTACTACACTAACTGTTACATGTAGATGTGTGGTACCAGAGGTAGATACTGCTTGGTGATGAGTAACCCTACTACACTAACTGTTACATGTAGATGTTTGGTACCAGAGGTAGATACTGCTTGGTGATGAGAAACCCTACTACACTAACTGTTACATGTAGATGTATGGTACCAGAGGTAGATACTGCTTGGTGATGAGTAACCCTACTACACTGTTACATGTAGATGTTGGGTACCAGAGGTAGATACTGCTTGGTGATGAGAAACCCTACTACACTAACTGTTACATGTAGATGTTGGGTACCAGAGGTAGATACTGCTTGGTGATGAGTAACCCTACTACACTAACTGTTACATGTAGATGTGTGGTACCAGAGGTAGATACTGCTTGGTGATGAGTAACCCTACTACACTAACTGTTACATGTAGATGTTTGGTACCAGAGGTAGATACTGCTTGGTGATGAGAAACCCTACTACACTAACTGTTACATGTAGATGTATGGTACCAGAGGTAGATACTGCTTGGTGATGAGTAACCCTACTACACTAACTGTTACATGTAGATGTTGGGTACCAGAGGTAGATACTGCTTGGTGATGAGTAACCCTACTACACTAACTGTTACATGTAGACGTTTGGTACCAGAGGTAGATACTGCTTGGTGATGAGTAACCCTACTACACTAACTGTTACATGTAGACGTTTGGTACCAGAGGTAGATACTGCTTGGTGATGAGTAACCCTACTACACTAACTGTTACATGTAGATGTTGGGTACCAGAGGTAGATACTGCTTGGTGATGAGTAACCCTACTACACTAACTGTTACATGTAGATGTTTGGTACCAGAGGTAGATACTGCTTGGTGATGAGTAACCCTACTACACTAACTGTTACATGTAGATGTGTGGTACCAGAGGTAGATACTGCTTGGTGATGAGAAACCCTACTACACTGTTACATGTAGATGTTTGGTACCAGAGGTAGATACTGCTTGGTGATGAGTAACCCTACTACACTAACTGTTACATGTAGATGTTTGGTACCAGAGGTAGATACTGCTTGGTGATGAGTAACCCTACTACACTAACTGTTACATGTAGATGTTTGGTACCAGAGGTAGATACTGCTTGGTGATGAGTAACCCTACTACACTGTTACATGTAGATGTGTGGTACCAGAGGTAGATACTGCTTGGTGATGAGAAACCCTACTACACTAACTGTTACATGTAGATGTTTGGTACCAGAGGTAGATACTGCTTGGTGATGAGTAACCCTACTACACTAACTGTTACATGTAGATGTCTGGTACCAGAGGTAGATACTGCTTGGTGATGAGTAACCCTACTACACTAACTGTTACATGTAGATGTTTGGTACCAGAGGTAGATACTGCTTGGTGATGAGTAACCCTACTACACTAACTGTTACATGTAGATGTGTGGTACCAGAGGTAGATACTGCTTGGTGATGAGAAACCCTACTACACTAACTGTTACATGTAGATGTTTGGTACCAGAGGTAGATACTGCTTGGTGATGAGTAACCCTACTACACTAACTGTTACATGTAGATGTGTGGTACCAGAGGTAGATACTGCTTGGTGATGAGTAACCCTACTACACTAACTGTTACATGTAGATGTTGGGTACCAGAGGTAGATACTGCTTGGTGATGAGACACCCTACTACACTAACTGTTACATGTAGATGTATGGTACCAGAGGTAGATACTGCTTGGTGATGAGTAACCCTACTACACTAACTGTTACATGTAGATGTTGGGTACCAGAGGTAGATACTGCTTGGTGATGAGTAACCCTACTACACTAACTGTTACATGTAGATGTTTGGTACCAGAGGTAGATACTGCTTGGTGATGAGAAACCCTACTACACTGTTACATGTAGATGTTGGGTACCAGAGGTAGATACTGCTTGGTGATGAGAAACCCTACTACACTAACTGTTACATGTAGATGTTGGGTACCAGAGGTAGATACTGCTTGGTGATGAGAAACCCTACTACACTAACTGTTACATGTAGATGTATGGTACCAGAGGTAGATACTGCTTGGTGATGAGTAACCCTACTACACTAACTGTTACATGTAGATGTATGGTACCAGAGGTAGATACTGCTTGGTGATGAGTAACCCTACTACACTAACTGTTACATGTAGATGTTGGGTACCAGAGGTAGATACTGCTTGGTGATGAGAAACCCTACTACACTAACTGTTACATGTAGATGTATGGTACCAGAGGTAGATACTGCTTGGTGATGAGAAACCCTACTACACTAACTGTTACATGTAGATGTTTGGTACCAGAGGTAGATACTGCTTGGTGATGAGTAACCCTACTACACTGTTACATGTAGATGTATGGTACCAGAGGTAGATACTGCTTGGTGATGAGAAACCCTACTACACTAACTGTTACATGTAGATGTTGGGTACCAGAGGTAGATACTGCTTGGTGATGAGTAACCCTACTACACTAACTGTTACATGTAGATGTTGGGTACCAGAGGTAGATACTGCTTGGTGATGAGTAACCCTACTACACTAACTGTTACATGTAGGTGTTTGGTACCAGAGGTAGATACTGCTTGGTGATGAGAAACCCTACTACACTAACTGTTACATGTAGATGTTTGGTACCAGAGGTAGATACTGCTTGGTGATGAGTAACCCTACTACACTAACTGTTACATGTAGATGTTGGGTACCAGAGGTAGATACTGCTTGGTGATGAGTAACCCTACTACACTAACTGTTACTTGTAGATGTGTGGTACCAGAGGTAGATACTGCTTGGTGATGAGTAACCCTACTACACTGTTACATGTAGATGTATGGTACCAGAGGTAGATACTGCTTGGTGATGAGAAACCCTACTACACTAACTGTTACATGTAGATGTATGGTACCAGAGGTAGATACTGCTTGGTGATGAGTAACCCTACTACACTAACTGTTACATGTAGATGTTAGGTACCAGAGGTAGATACTGCTTGGTGATGAGTAACCCTACTACACTAACTGTTACATGTAGATGTTTGGTACCAGAGGTAGATACTGCTTGGTGATGAGTAACCCTACTACACTAACTGTTACATGTAGATGTTAGGTACCAGAGGTAGATACTGCTTGGTGATGAGTAACCCTACTACACTAACTGTTACATGTAGATGTTAGGTACCAGAGGTAGATACTGCTTGGTGATGAGTAACCCTACTACACTAACTGTTACATGTAGATGTTTGGTACCAGAGGTAGATACTGCTTGGTGATGAGAAACCCTACTACACTGTTACATGTAGATGTGTGGTACCAGAGGTAGATACTGCTTGGTGATGAGAAACCCTACTACACTAACTGTTACATGTAGATGTTGGGTACCAGAGGTAGATACTGCTTGGTGATGAGTAACCCTACTACACTAACTGTTACATGTAGATGTATGGTACCAGAGGTAGATACTGCTTGGTGATGAGAAACCCTACTACACTAACTGTTACATGTAGATGTATGGTACCAGAGGTAGATACTGCTTGGTGATGAGTAACCCTACTACACTAACTGTTACATGTAGATGTATGGTACCAGAGGTAGATACTGCTTGGTGATGAGTAACCCTACTACACTAACTGTTACATGTAGATGTTGGGTACCAGAGGTAGATACTGCTTGGTGATGAGTAACCCTACTACACTAACTGTTACATGTAGATGTTTGGTACCAGAGGTAGATACTGCTTGGTGATGAGTAACCCTACTACACTAACTGTTACATGTAGATGTTGGGTACCAGAGGTAGATACTGCTTGGTGATGAGTAACCCTACTACACTAACTGTTACATGTAGATGTTGGGTACCAGAGGTAGATACTGCTTGGTGATGAGTAACCCTACTACACTGTTACATGTAGACGTTTGGTCCCAGAGGTAGATACTGCTTGGTGATGAGAAACCCTACTACACTGTTACATGTAGATGTTGGGTACCAGAGGTAGATACTGCTTGGTGATGAGTAACCCTACTACACTAACTGTTACATGTAGATGTTTGGTACCAGAGGTAGATACTGCTTGGTGATGAGTAACCCTACTACACTAACTGTTACATGTAGATGTTGGGTACCAGAGGTAGATACTGCTTGGTGATGAGTAACCCTACTACACTAACTGTTACATGTAGATGTTGGGTACCAGAGGTAGATACTGCTTGGTGATGAGTAACCCTACTACACTGTTACATGTAGACGTTTGGTCCCAGAGGTAGATACTGCTTGGTGATGAGAAACCCTACTACACTGTTACATGTAGATGTTTGGTACCAGAGGTAGTCTGTCCAAGAGGGGAATCACACAGACTGATCTCAGTTAATTAATATTGTATGTTGTAGTCTGTCCAAGAGAGGAATCACACAGACTGATCTCAGTTAATTAATATTGTATGTTGTAGTCTGTCCAAGAGGGGAATCACACAATACTGATCTCAGTTAATTCATACTGTATGTTGTAGTCTGTCCAAGAGGGGAATCACACAATACTGATCTCAGTTAATTCATACTGTATGTTGTAGTCTGTCCAAGAGGAGAATCACACAAGACTGACAGCCTGTAATTTTATTAAAAGCATTCAGTTGATTACATGGCAGTTTAGAGAGAAACATCATGACAATAATCTACATCATAATCAATAATCAATATCATAACATTTGAAAGAGCATCTTAACAAAAATCTACATAATAATAAATCTACATAATAATCTCATAATCAATAACATCATTATCTCTATACTACTAACAACATCATAACAATCTACATCATAATCAATATCATAACATTTATAATCAATAACATCATGAGAGGTAAACAACAACAACAAACCAAAATTACCTCTTATTTATTTTTTCAAAACACAAAGAATGAACAGATGATTATAATAATACCTGGACTAATAATGGAGACACTTCAAGATAAAGAATCTAAGAGACACTAAATAAGATAAAGAATCTAAGAGACACTAAATAAGATAAAGAATCTAAGAGACACTAAATAAGATAAAGAATCTAAGAGACACTAAATAAGATAAAGAATCTAAGAGACACTAAATAAGATAAATTGAGCTGCTCGCTTAAAATAATCAAAACCCCATGTTACCCAAACCCCATGTTACCCAGAAGACCCATGTTACCCAGAAGACCCATGTTACCCAAAACACCATGTTACCTAAAACCCCATGTTACCCAGAACCCCATGTTACCCAAAACCCCATGTTACCCTGAACCCCCGGTTACCCAAAACCCCATGTTTCTCTGGTGGTAAAAACCAAACTAAAAGGAATAATGGTGGTTGCAGTCACTCCTTTTAGATTTCTTCCAAGGTTCTAGAAAGATAAACAAATTCTGAACTTGTTATTAAAATTAGAACCACTTCAGGTTTGTCACCACATTTTAAACACCAGTCCACTGCTGACCATCGATTTAAAACACAAAACTGACCTAAGATCAGCATGTAGGGTCAGCTTCATTCTACTCCTACTCCGTCCCCTGGGCTGCTCTCTCCTCTCCCGGTCCAGCTTCAGCTCTGGAGCTCAGAGAGACCATCTCCATGGCATTGACATAAAGATCCATGCTGCTCACCCTGTTCACTCTCTTCTGCCTTCTGGTGGGCTAGGGAGACACAGCACCTACAGTCAGACATTTACTCTCTAGTATCTCCATTCTCTCTCCCCCCCTCTCACCCTCTCCCTCTAGTTTAAATGACTTGTAACGTCTGAGTAAATGTCTTTACCTTGTAGTACAGGTAGGAGGTGGTGATGGCTGTCAGTAGGAGCAGCAGCACTACAACGTGTCTGATGATGAAGGCTGGTAGAGGAGAGGCTGCAAACAGAAACACCTTTGATGAGGGGGCTGATCATCATCACATAGATCTGTGGGAAATCTGTCAATGACAAAGTTATAAGTCTGGTTCATGTTCAGTTACCTGTGATGGTGAGGGAGAGGAGCTCACTCTCAGAGGAGAAGTTATGAGAGAAAACACAATTGTCATAAACACAGCTGTAGTTCCCTTGGTGGGAGTCATCTGCAGCAGGGAAGAGGAAGGCAGCAGAGTGATTGACAGCTGGCTGGATCTGGGTTCTGTTGGAGCCGGTGAACGTGAGAAGGAAGGAGCCTCCTGGGTACTGTGGCTGAGTGGAGCAGGTGATGGTGAAGCTGTAGCCCCTGAACATCTCGGGCCCCTGGTGGCCCCTGGAGACCCCTCCCATTGAGTCAGTCAGGAAGATATCAGGCTGGACCAGGAGATCTGTAACAATAAAAGAGAAGAAGAAAAACCTCTTCAACTAGTTTCCTATAGATATGACAATAACATCAGCATGTAACAGTGCCAGCCACCCTCCCTCACAGGGCAACATGAGTAGTGGGCCTACAGTCACTGAGACAACATATGTTGATATCAGGCTTAAGCAGGACATCTGGAACAAGAGGAGAGAAAAAGAAAACGTAGCTCCTCAACTACTTTCCTCATTTAGATATGACAATAACATGACATGTGACAGTGGTAGTGAGTAGAGACGTTCACTGAGATAACACTCAAATACAAAAGCATTCTGGGATATTTAACTTGTATCTGATTCCTACTTGACTGAGTGATAAATTTCGCAAAGCAGACTGACAAGCTATACAGTCATCGTGAGAGGCTGGCAGAGGAGAGGCTGCAAACAGAAACACCTTTGATGAGGGGACTGATCATCATCACATAGATCTGTGGGAAATCTGTCAATGACAAAGTTATAAGTCTGGTTCATGTTCAGTTACCTGTGATGGTGAGGGAGAGGAGCTCACTCTCAGAGGAGAAGTAATGAGAGAAAACATAATTGTCATAAACACAGCTGTAGTTCCCTTGGTGGGAGTCATCTGCAGCAGGGAAGAGGAAGGCAGCAGAGTGATTGACAGCTGGCTGGGTCTGGGTTCTGTTGGAGCCGGTGAACGTGAGGAGGAAGGAGCCTCCTGGGTACTGTGGCTGAGTGGAGCAGGTGATGGTGAAACTGTAGCCCCATAACATCTCAGGCCCCTGGTGGCCCCTGGAGACCCCTCCCATTGAGTCAGTCAGGAAGATATCAGGCTGGACCAGGAGATCTGTAACAATAAAAGAGAAGAAGAAAAACCTCTTCAACTAGTTTCCTATAGATATGACAATAACATCAGCATGTAACAGTGCTAGCCACCCTCCCTCACAGGGCAACATGAGTAGTGGGCCTACAGTCACTGAGACAACATATGTTGATATCAGGCTTAAGCAGGACATCTGGAACAAGAGGAGAGAAAAAGAAAACGTAGCTCCTCAACTACTTTCCTCATTTAGATATGAGAATAACATGACATGTGACAGTGGTAGTGAGTAGAGACGTTCACTGAGAACACTCACATACAAAAGCATTCTGGGATATTTCAGTTGTATTTGATTCCTACTTGACTGAGTGATCTATTTAGTAAAGCAGACTGACAAGTTAAACAGTCATCATGAGAGGTGCAGAGGAAGTTGTATGAATGAAGGAAATCAGTTGAATATAATTATAATATGTTGATATTTCCTGAGCAGATCACTGTGAGTCCAGGAAGGAGATATAATACATGGACAAAAGTATGTGGAACTCAGCAGTGAGTTTTACAACAGAGGATTATTTTTACGCTCTACGTGGTTCAACACTCGGCGGTCCGTTCTGTCAGCTTGTGTTGTCTACCACTTCACGGCTGAGCCGTTGTTGCTCCTAGACGTGACACGTTGAAAGTCACTGAGATCTTCAGTAAGTCCAATCTACCTTAAATGTTTGTCTATGGAGATTGCATGGCTGTGTGCTCAATTGTATAAACCCGTCAGCAACAGGTGTGGCTGAAATAGCCGAATCCACTGATGTCCACATACTTTTGGCCACATAGTGTGTATTGTTATTACCTGAGCAGATCACTGTGAGTCCAGGAAGGAGATAATCTAATCTTCCACACTCCCTCAGTGAAGACTCAAACCAGTAACAGTAAACTACAAACTCTCCAGTGGTGTTTCCAGGTTGTTCTGAAACAGTGGAGCCACAACCCAGCTGTCTACACACTATTGCAGCTATAGCCTTCACGTCAGAGAAAGTTCCCACAGTCCTCCACTCTCCCTGGTCGTACCGCTCCACTCCACCAGCACAGCGACTGCCTCCTCCCACCAGCCTCACATCATCAGGCTCTGAGAAAAGAAAAGAGAGAGACAGTAACCTTACTATTTTCTCACTAAAACACACCTATATTGTCTCTCATATTCTTCACTCCAGGTGAGAAACAATGTTGATTGAGTGACAAACTGTTTCTTACCTGAGCAGGTGAGTCCAACAGCATTACCAGGTAGGCAGGTGTTGTGTTTTCTGTCTGAGGTGTCACAGTCCAGGAGAAGGGACTCATTGCCTTTACACTGGAACTCTTTATCCCAGGTCTGACCCTCACCTCCTCCATAGAGCCCCCCCTGTAGAGCTGCAGGAGCCCCACAGCCAAGCTCCCCACAGACTACCTCTGCATCCTGCCGGTCAAAGTCAGCTTCACACACTGAGGCCCAGGACTGACTGGACTTCACCTTCACTCTCCCAGAGCAGAGACCAGCTCCATCCACAAGCCGCACAGACTCTGGAGAAAAAGAGTTGGTTGAACATTCAATCAGTTTTGTTGATGACACTGTCAAGGACTAAACACAAATATGTTGGATAAAAGATTGTAGTTTGCTATGTTTGATACTGTAAGAGGTAGAAATGGGTTCTTAGTCACTCAGGATCGGGTTGGGAATAATGCAGGCAGGAGACAGGAATAAGTTCACTTCACTTTATAGAAAATAAACAGCTGGACATCCATCAGGCAGCTTCACTTCAGTACCATCTGAACTACAATGATCTGCCCATGAACATCTCCCATAAACCAATATGACAAACACAAATATAATGTTTAAATACATCTGACATCTCTCCCTCTATTTAAATGAAATTAAAACACATAAAACATGATACATGTTAATATTGTATAATGTACAAATAAATCTCTCAATATGACCAGTCTCTTACCTGAACAGGTCACATGACGATAATATTCACCATCACAGACACCTGGTCTTCCTCTGATGATACACTGTCTAATAGAAGACTTATGTCCACTGCATCTGCTTAGTCTGACTCCTCCTCTTCCATCTTCAAACAGACGTCCTCTAGATTCAGCTACAGGATTCCCACAGTCCAGCTGTCGACACACAACCTTAGTCTCTGTCATCATGCTCCACCCACTAGCACATAGACCTGACCACTCTCCTCTGTAAAAGACTTCCACTGTCCCAGAACAGGAAGTGGTCCCATTCACCAGTCTGACTGAGTATTCAGCTGTAAACAGCAGAGAGGAAAACACAGTGGTGAGGACAGATGATGACAGTGATTCTGTTATTCTAACAGCAGTAATGATTTGTGGTTGACAAGTATTAGTAGTTCCATAAAACACTACTTGTTATTGGGTTTTAGAATGGTTTGTATGGACACATGAATTTCTCCATGTGGGATAATAAAGTTGACTAATATTGAACTGCTATAATCACTGTAGATTTATACTCTACCTACCTGGTGGACTGACGCTTTGAGCCTGGAGATCTGAGGAGAAAGAGAGAGACAGAGGAGAAAGAGAGAGACAGAGGAGAAAGGGAGGAGTCAGAGGAAGAGAGAGACAGAGGAGAAAGGGAGGAGTCAGAGGAAGAGAGAGACAGAGGAGAAAGGGAGGAGTCAGAGGAAGAGAGAGACAGAGGTTAAATGAACATCAACATGACCTTTCATGATGTGATGGGAAGACAGGCTTATCGTTGGTATGGTGCAACAACACCCATGTGTACATACACTATATATACAAAAGAATGTGGACACCCTTCAAATGAGTGGATTCTATTTCAGGCACACCCCTTCCTGACAGATGTATTAAATCAAGCACTCAGCCATGCAATCTCCATAGACAAACATTGTCAGTAGAATGGCCTTAATGAAGAGCTCAGTGACTTTCAACATGGCAACATCATAGGATACCACCTTTCCAAGTCAGATTGTCAAATGTCATAATCCACCAACTCCTCTCCTCTCCTCTCCTCTTATCCCCCTCTCCTCTCCTCTTCTCCCTCTCCTATTCCTCTCCTCCAACTCTCCTCATCTGCCCCTCTCCTCCCCTCTTCTCTTCTCCCCCCTCTCCTATTCCTCTCCCCCTCTCCTCTCCTCTCCCTCACTTCTCCTCTTATTGTCCTCTCTTCTCCTCCCCATCTCTACTCCACTTCTCCCTCTCTCTTCTACTAATCTTCCCCTCTCTTCTCCTCTTCTCCCCCCTCTTCTCCTTTTCTCCCACTCTCTTCTACCCCCCTTCTCCCCCTCTCTTCTCCTCTTCTCCCCCACTCTTCTCCTCTTCTCCCCCTCCCCCTCTCCTCTTCTCACCCTTTCCTCTCCTCACCTCTCCCTCTCCTCTTCTGCCCCTCTCTTCTCCCCCTGTCCTCTCCTCTCACTTTTCTTCTCCCCTCTCCACTTCTCCCCCTCTCTTCTCCTCTTCTGCCCCTCCCTTCTCCACCCCGCTCTCCTCTCATCTACACTCCTCCCCTCTCCCAGCTCCCCCTCTCTTCTCCCTCTCCTCCCCCTCTCTTCTCCTCTTCTCCACCTCTACCCTTCTTCTCCCCCTCTCTTCTCCTCTTTCCCCCCTCTCTTCTCCCCATCTCATCTCCTCTTTCCCCCATCTCTTCTCCTCTCCTCTCTTCTCCTCTTCTCCACCTCTACTCTTCTCTTCTATCCCTCTCTTCTCCTCTTTCCCCCATCTCTTCTCCTCTTTCCCCCATCTCTTCTCTTCTACTCTCCTCTCTTCTCCTCTTTCCCCCATCTCTTCTCCTCTTTCCCCGCTCTCCTCTCCTCTCTTCAATTCTCCTCTTCTCCCCCCCACTCCCCTCCCCCTCTTCTCTTCCCCTCTCCCTCCTCTCCTTCCCCACTTCTGCCCCTCTCTTCTCCTCTTTTGACACTCTATTGTCCTCTTCTCCCCCTCTCATTCTCCCTTCACTCCTCTTCTCTTCTCCCTCCACTCCTCTTCTCCCCCTCTCATTCTCCCTCCACTCCTCTTCTCTTCTCCCTCCACTCCTCTTCTCTTCTCCCTCCACTCCTCTTCTCCCCCTCTCCTCTACTGTTCTCCCCCTCTCCTCATCTCTTCTCCTCTTTCCCCCCTCTCTTCTCCCCATCTCTTCTCCTCCCCTCTTCTCCCCATCTTCTCTTCTCTTCTCCCCTCTCCCTTCTCTTCTTCTCTCTTCTCCACCTCTTTTCTAATCTTCTCCCCCCTTCTCCTCTCTCCTCTTCTGCACCTCTCCTCTTCTCCCCCATCTCATCTACTCTCCTCTTCTCCCCCTCTTCTCTTCTCTCCCTCTCATCTTCTCCACCTCTTCTCCCCTCCCCCTCTCCTCTTCTCCCCCTCTCTTCTCTCCCTCTCAACTTCTCCAACCCTCTCCTCTCCTCTTCTCCCCTTCCGCCCCTCTCTTCTCCTCTTTTGACACTCTGTTCACCTCTTCTCCCCCTCTCATTCTCCCTCCACTCCTCTCATCTCTTCCCCTCCCCCCTCTACTCTTCTCCCCCTCTCCTCTCTCCTCTTCTCCCCCTCTCTTCTCCTCATCTCTTCTCCTCTTTCCCCCTCTCTTCTCCCCCTTTTCTCTTCTCCCCCTCTCTTCTCTTCTCCCCCTCTCTTCTCCATCTCTTCTCCCTCTCTTCTCTTCTCCTCCCCCCCTTCTCCCCTCCCCTCTTCTCCCCCATCTTCTCTTCTCCTCTCCCATCTCCCTTCTCTTCCTCACCTCTCTTCTAATCTTCTCCCCCCTTCTCTTCTCCCCCATCTCATCTACTCTTCTCTTCTCCCCCTCCCCGCTCTCCTATTCTCCCTCTCTCCACCCCCCCCTCTCTTCTCCTCTTTTGCCCCTCTTCTCCCCCTCTTCTCCCCTCTCATCTTTTCCAACCCTCCCCTTCCCCACTTCTGCCCCTCTCATTCTCCCTCCACTCATCTCCCCTTCTCCCCCTGTCCACTCCTCTCCTCCTCTCACTTTTCTTCTCCCCTCTCTACCCCCTCTCTTCTCCCCCTCTCTTCTCCTTTTCTCCCTCTTCTACCCCTCTCTTCTCTTCTCCTCTCCTCCAACTCTACCCTTCTCTCCCTCTCTTCTCCTCTTCTCCCCCTCTCTTCTCCTCCCCCTCTTCTCCCCACCTCTTCTCCTCTTTCCCCCATCTCTTCTCCTCTTTCCCCCACCTCTTCTCCTCTTCTCCACCTCTTCTCCTCTTCTCCCCACCTCTTCTCCTCTTCTCCCCCTCTTTTCTCCTCTTCTCCCCCTCTCTTCTCCTCCCCCTCTTCTCCCCCTCTCTTCTCCTCTTTCCCCCATCTCCTCTCCTCCCCCTCTCTTCTCCTCTTCTCTTCCCCCCTCATCTCCTCTTCTCACCCTCTTGTCTTTACCCCCTCCCCTCTCAACATGGATCTAGTCCAATCAGACGTGTCTCACCTCAACATGGATCTAGTCCAATCAGACGTGTCTCACCTCAACATGGATCTAGTCCAATCAGACGTGTCTCACCTCAACATGGATCTAGTCCAATCAGACGTGTCTCACCTCAACATGGCTCTAGTCCAATCAGACGTGTCTCACCTCAACATGGATCTAGTCCAATCAGACGTGTCTCACCTCAACATGGATCAAGTCCAATCAGACGTGTCTCACCTCAACATGGATCTAGTCCAATCGGACGTGTCTCACCTCAACATGGATCTAGTCCAATCAGACGTGTCTCACCTCAACATGGATCTAGTCCAATCAGACGTCTCACCTCAACATGGATCTAGTCCAATCAGACGTGTCTCACCTCAACATGGATCTAGTCCAATCAGACGTGTCTCACCTCAACATGGATCTAGTCCAATCAGACGTGTCTCACCTCAACATGGATCTAGTCCAATCAGACGTGTCTCACCTCAACATGGATCTAGTCCAATCAGACGTGTCTCACCTCAACATGGATCTAGTCCAATCAGACGTGTCTCACCTCAACATGGATCAAGTCCAATCAGACGTGTCTCACCTCAACATGGATCTAGTCCAATCGGACGTGTCTCACCTCAACGTGGATTTAGTCCAATCAGACATGTCTCACCTCAACATGGATCTAGTCCAATCAGACGTGTCTCACCTCAACATGGATCTAGTCCAATCAGACGTGTCTCACCTCAACATGGATCTAGTCCAATCAGATGTGTTCACACTGATATTGATCTAATAGGCAACAGTGACTTTTTTAATGCAACAGAATAAACACTAAAAAACACATTACATTTCAATAGTTGCAATAACTTATCTCTGTACACTATTCTGATTAGATACTATTTAATGCTGAGTTTGGACACAGGTTTTTATAGGACCACTAAGGCACCTGGACCACATATTGAGATGTGCCTTTAGTTAAGTAAATCAGCTGTTACATAATGTGACAGTTGTAGGACTGTTAACAAAGTAGCTGAATTGTCAAAGACCGTAGCCTGAGGTCACCCAAAGAAAATAATTCCAGAACTTTCTCTTGTAAAGAATTACAAATCTACCACTTTCATATAAACCCCTCGATACACAGCAGAACATCTACACTGAATCCATCTACCAAACATCCTGATTTGTTTTAATGAACACTTTTTATGACACTAAAATAACCTTCAACTACAGTGGGTATATAACAAAGTATTGAGATAAACTTTTGTTATTGACCAAATACTTATTTTCCACCATAATTTGCAAATAAATTCATTAAAAATCCTACAATGTGATTTTCTGGATTTTTTTCTCTCATTTTGTCTGTCATAGTTGAAGTGTACCTACGATGAAAATTATGAAAATTATGAAAAAGTGGGAGAACTTGCACAATTGGTGGCTGACTAAATACTTTTTTGCCCCATTTTGTATGAAGGGATTATTGTCATTGTTACATTATATAGGATACAGTAAGTTGTATTCTTCCATTTTAAATAACAGGCTCTCCCACCATCTAGAATCATCAGGTCTGCTTGCAGATGAACAGAATGTCTTGGAAAGACAGACCTTTAGACCTCATAGGCCTGTCCAATACATTATTGATTTTTATTATTTATACTTTCCTTACAAGTTGGGATTTAAATTGATGGACACGCCATGATGTCTCAGTGAAAATGTATTATATATATTTATTATAAAACAATTTAGAAAACGTCACTCAAATCCTGTTAAATGTATATAGAGGTATTAGTCTCATGCTACAGTATATAAATGATATTGTTCCATTTTAAACAGCCTAACAGGCTCTCCCACCATCTCTAATGATCTGGTCTGCTTGATGATGAACTAAATGTAGACCACAGCATGATTATTATATGACTACCACATCTCTGTACCCCCACACACACACAATCCATGTTTGGCAGATGCTCTTTTCATTGACAATTTAACCTTTAGCCTACAATTTCTGCGGCCGTGTGGAAATCTGTAACGTCCGATCAGTTTGGCCTGTAAACTATGGAAAGATGAGACTCAGGAACACGATGATGTTCTCCGTTTTGCTCTACGACCCCATAAGCATTGTCTGAAGTCATACAGTCCATCTGCCAACTTCTGTCTGTAGTGTCAGAACCGTTTGGACTTCACACTAACATGACCCCACTATGGAAAGGTGAGTCTCTCATGAACACGTACAGGTTGGTTTGATCTAGGACACACTAACATGACCCCACTATGGAAAGGTGAGTCTCTCAGGAACACGTACAGGTTGGTTTGATCTAGGACACACTAACATGACCCCACTATGGAAAGGTGAGTCTCTCAGGAACACGTACAGGTTGTATTGATCTAGGACACACTAACATGACCCCACTATGGAAAGGTGAGTCTCTCAGGAACACGTACAGGTTGTATTGATCTAGGACACACTAACATGACCCCACTATGGAAAGGAGAGTCTCTCAGGAACACGTACAGGTTGTATTGATCTAGGACACACTAACATGACCCCACTATGGAAAGGTGAGTCTCTCAGGAACACGTACAGGTTGGTTTGATCTAGGACGCCCACAAGCTTTACAAGACTCGTCTGAAGGTCTCCTGGTACCAGTTTAACACATTTATTGAAGTATATATGGAGATAGTTTAGTTCCAAACAATAAGGGGTGAAAAACATGTAAAATATTAATATTAGTTTCCTGATATTTTTCCCCCCAAAATATAAAAATCCCAAGACTATTTGGCCCTAAACAGACATTACATGGTGACAGACTATCTGATTGAAAACTGAGGAAAAAATGTACAATATACAAATGAAGTGAGCCTTGCTATTGAGAAAGGATTGAAACAGGCAGAGAGAAGACAGGCTATGTGCCCACTGCCACAAAATGAAGTGGAAACTGAGCTGTACTTTCTAACCTCCTGCCAAATGTACAACGATATAAGAGACACATATTTCCCTCAGATAACAAGGACCCCAAAATAATTTGAAAACAAATATAACATTGACATGCTCCTGTATCTGTTAGGTGAAATATCACAGTGTTCAATCATGTCAGCAGAATGTGTGACCTGTTGTGATGAGAACAGGGTAACCAGTGGAGAACAAACACCACAGTAAATAAAACCTAGGACTAGAATTATCACTTTAGTTCATTTCCCTTGACATTTGTTCTTCTACTTTTTGTACACACAGCTCAGACTCTCCTACATACACCAGCTGGCTCCACTATGGCCCTCTCAGCCAGCTAGTGTCTGTAGGAGAGTCTGAGCTGTGTTGAGAGGGCCCTAGTGGAGCCAGCTGGTTGAGAGGGCCCTAGTGGAGCCAGCTGGTTGAGAGGGCCCTAGTGTAGCCAGCTGGTTGAGAGGGCCCTAGTGGTACCGGGGTACCGGTGCAGAGTCAATGTGCGGGTCACCGGTGTCAAGGTTATTGAGGTAATATGTACATGTAGGTAGAGTTATTAAAGTGACTATACATAGATAATAACAGAGAGTAGCAGCAGCGTAGGCGAAGGTGGGGACAATGCAAATAGTCTGGGTAGCCATTTGATTAGATGTTCAGGAGTCTTATGGCTTGGGTGTAGAAGATGTTTAGAAGCCTCTTGGACCTAGACTTGGTGCTCCGGAACCGCTTGCCATGCGGTAGAAGAGAGAACAGTCTATGACTAGGGTGACTGGAATTCTTTGACCATTTTTATGGCCTTCCTCTGACACCGCCTGGTATAGAGGTCCTGGATTGGTATAGAGGTCCTGACATTTTTATGGCCTTCCTTACTAAATGACTGAAGAGTTTGACTGTGTGATGTTAGGTGGCTTCTTGTGTAAATATTTTCCGTCTGGATTTTAATGATTTGTATGTCCGCCACGCTGTAGTCAATGAATAGCATTCTCAAATAGGTGTTCCTTTTGTTTGTCCAGGTGGGAAAGGGCAGTGTTGAGTGTAGCCTGGTATAGAGGTCCTGGATGGCAGGAAGCTTGACCCAGTACCCAGTACATCTGGGTCGTACGCACTACCCTCTATAGTGTCATGTGGTCAGAGGTCGATCAGTTGCCATACCAGGCAGTGATGCAACTCGTCAGGATGCTCTCGATGGTGCAGCTGTGGAACCTTTTGAGGATCTGAGGACCCATGCCAAATCTTTTCAGTCTCCTTTTGTCGTGCCTTCTTCACGACTGTCTTCGTGTGTTTGGACCATGTTAGGATGTTGGTGATGTGGACACCAAGGAACTTGAAGCTCTCAACCTGCTCCACTACAGCCCCGTTGATGAGAATGGGGGCGTGCTCGGTCCTCCTTTTCCTGTCTTTCACAATCATCTCCTTTGTCTTGATCACGTTGAGGGAGAGGTTGTTGTCCTGGCACCACACGGCCAGGTCTCTGACCTCCGCCCTATAGGCTGTCGCACTGTTGTCAGTGATCAGGCCTACCACTGTTGTGTCATCGGCAAACTTAATGATGGTGTTGGAGTCATGCCTCGGCGTGCAGTCATGAGTGAACAGGGAGTACAGGAGGGGACTGAGCACACAGCCCCCGTGTTGAGGATCAGCGTGGCGGATGTGTTGTTACCTAACCTTACCACCTGGTGGCGGCCCGTCAGGAAGTCCAGGATCCAGTTGCAGAGGGAGGTGTTTAGTCCCAGGGTCCTTAGCTTAGTGATGAGCTTTGAGGGCACTATGGTGTTGAACGCTGAGCTGTAGTCAATGAACAGCATTCTCACAAAGGTGTTCCTTTTGTCCAGGTGGGAAAGGGCAGTGTGGAGTTCAATAGAGATTACATCATCTGTGGATCTGTTGGGACGGTATGGAAATTGGAGTGGGTCTAGGGTTTCTGGGATGATGCTGTTGATGTGAGCCATGACCAGACTTTCAAATCACTTCATGGCTACAGACGTGAGTACTACGGGTCGGTAGTCATTTAGGCAGGTTACCTTGGTGTTCTTGGACACAGGGACTATGGTGGTCTGATTGAAACGTGGTGGATCTAATTTAATACATTTGCTTCTGTCTGTTTTTTAAATAATTAAATTCAAAGGTCAGGGTCAAGCTGAGCCGGACCAAGAGCGGAAGAGTGGAAAAGGTTACCGGTTATGATGACATCACTGGTGAGAAGTCAGTAATGAAAATATATTGAGTTGACTGCATGTTAGTCTGTCAGCCCCATCTCTGTTGACATCTCCCTCTCTCTCCATCTCCCCTCCCCTCCTCCTCTGTCCCATAGCCACATCAAGTAGTTTGGGTGTGTAGAAATACAGCTAAACCTAGGGTATGGCTAAATGGGATGTGTATAAATACAACTAAACCTAGGGTATGGCTAAATGGGGTGTGTAGAAATACAGCTAAACCTAGGGTATGGTTAAATGGGGTGTGTAGAAATACAGCTAAACCTAGGGTATGGCTAAATGGGGTGTGTAGAAATACAGCTAAACCTAGGGTATGGCTAAATGGGGTGTGTAGAAATACAGCTAAACCTAGGGTATGGCTAAATGGGGTGTGTAGAAATACAGCTAAACCTAGGGCATGGCTAAATGGGGTGTGTAGAAATACAGCTAAACCTAGGGCATGGCTAAATGGGGTGTGTAGAAATACAGCTAAACCTAGGGCATGGCTAAATGGGGTGTGTAGAAATACAGCTAAACCTAGGGTATGGCTAAATGGGATGTGTAGAAATACAGCTAAACCTAGGGTATGGCTAAATGGGGTGTGTAGAAGTACAGCTAAACCTAGGGCATGGCTAAATGGGATGTGTATAAATACAGCTAAACCTAGGGTATGGCTAAATGGGGTGTGTATAAATACAGCTAAACCTAGGGTATGACTAAATGGGATGTGTAGAAATACAGCTAAACCTAGGGTATGGCTAAATGGGGTGTGTAGAAATACAGCTAAACCTAGGGTATGGCTAAATGGGGTGTGTATAAATACAGCTAAACCTAGGGTATGGCTAAATGGGGTGTGTAGAAATACAGCTAAACCTAGGGTATGGCTAAATGGGGTGTGTAGAAGTACAGCTAAACCTAGGGCATGGCTAAATGGGATGTGTATAGGAATACAGCTAAACCTAGGGTATGGCTAAATGGGGTGTGTGGAAATACAGCTAAACCTAGGGCATGGCTAAATGGGGTGTGTAGAAATACAGCTAAACCTAGGGTATGGCTAAATGGGGTGTGTATAAATCCCCCCACCAGTTGAAGCTAATTTACTGTTCATAAAAACTCTAAAATAAAGTAGTAAAAAATAAATATATAAATAAAATAGGTATTGTAACGGCTTTTGTCGTTGGATGGAAGAGAGGAGGACCAAATCGCAGCGTGGTACGTTTCCATATTTATTGGAACACTTATTAAACACGAACAAAACAATAAACAGAAATGAAACCAACGACGCTACAGACCTGAACATGTGAACCTAGTGAAAACAAAGAACGCAATGAACAGGAACAATCACCCACAAACAAACAGTGAACACAGCCTACCTAAATATGGTTCCCAATCAGAGACAACGTAAAACACCTGCCTCTGATTGAGAACCATATCAGGCCAATCAGACACACCTAAACCAATGAGACACAAAACATAGAATATACCCACCCAGCTCACGTCCTGACCAACTAAACAAAGACTAAACAAAGGAAATAAGGTCAGGAACATGACAGGTATTATGTGAACAATAGATTAGTAAGGGGAAAAAACAACAGTAAAAAGACAGTGAATAATAACAGTAGTGAGGAAAAATACAGTAGAGAGGATATATACAGTAGAGAGGTTATATACAGTAGAGAGGCTATATACAGTAGAGAGGCTATATACAGTAGAGAGGTTATATACAGTAGAGGCTATATACAGTAGAGAGGTTATATACAGTAGTGAGGCTATATATAGTAGAGAGGTTATATACAGTAGAGGCTATATACAGTAGAGAGGCTATATACAATAGAGGCTATATACAGTAGAGAGGTTATATACAGTAGAGGCTATATACAGTAGAGAGGTTATATACAGTAGTGAGGCTATATACAGTAGAGAGGTTATATACAGTAGAGAGGTTATATACAGTAGTGAGGCTATATACAGTTTTATTTTTATTTATTTATTTCACCTTTATTTAACCAGGTAGGCTAGTTGAGAACAAGTTCTCATTTACAACTGCGACCTGGCCAAGATAAAGCAAAGCAATTCGACACATACAACACAGAGTTACACATGGAATAAACAAAACATACAGTCAATAATACAGTAGAACAAAAGAAAACAAAAAGTCTATATACAGTGAGTGCAAATGAGGTAAGTTAAGGAAATAAATATGCCATGGTGGCGAAGTAATGACAATATTGCAATTAAACACTGGAATAGTAGATCGGCAGAGATGAATGTGCAGGTAGAGATACTGGGGTGCAAAGGAGCAAAATAAATAAATAAATACCAGTATGGGGATGAGGTAGGTAGATAGATGGGCTGTTTACAGATGGGCTATGTACAGGTGCAGTGATCTGTAAGCTGCTCTGACAGCTGGTGCTTAAAGCTAGTGAGGGAGATATGAGTCTCCAGCTTCAGAGATTTTTGCAATTCGTTCCAGTCATGGGCAGCAGAGAACTGGAAGGAAAGACGACCAAAGGAGGAATTGGCTTTGGGGGTGACCAGTGAGATATACCTGCTGGAGCGCGTGCTACGAGTGGGTGCTGCTATGGTGACCAGTGAGCTGAGTTAAGGCGGGGCTTTACCTAGCAGAGACTTGTAGATAACCTGTAGCCAGTGGGTTTGGCGACGAGTATGAAGCGAGGGCTGTTGTGGAACATCGTCTCAGAAATATAACACTCGTAAGAACTTGTGAAATCAATTAGGCTTTTAATACAGAGCATTGCCAGCCGGAATGTCCCGCGGAACACACCATTTCCCAGAGCCTTAGCTCCTGTATTTATACACACATAGTATTATGTCCATCCCTTATGCAAATTAAGTCTCCCTTCTCAAGTCATTCGCCACCACTATCCTCTAGTTCAAGTTTCCCGCTTGTTCACGCCCAATAACGGCCACATCTGCTCTCAGCTAGACTACAATGGTGGCCGGACCCTCCATCCTAGTGTGTCAGCAGATTCTGTGTCTCTTCCTTTCATCAATGTGTCAATGCACTCCCCGTTCAGTTTGCCCCCATTGGAATCAGCAGATTCTGCCCTATAGGCCTTCTTTTTAGAAGCAGCTGACTATTGATCCCTCTATCTTTAGTGTGTCAGCATAATGTGTCAATGTACTCTTTGTTTTGTTTGCCTTTATTGGAATCAGCAGATTCTGTCCTATAAGCCTCTTTTTAGAAGCAGCTGACTATGAATCTCTTTATCATTAGTGTCAGGTCAGCAGACCATGTGTCTCTTTATCATTAGTGTCAGGTCAGCAGACCATGTGTCTCTTTATCATTAGTGTCAGGTCAGCAGACCATGTGTCTCTTTATCATTAGTGTCAGGTCAGCAGACCATGTGTCTCTCCCTTTCATTACTGTGATCTATTTTTAATGTTCAGCCATTTTATACATCTATGTGCTGTCCTATACATCTCATTTACTCCTACAAGGCCAACCAACGAGAGCGTACAGGTCGCAATGGTGGGTAGTGTATGGGGCTTTGGTGACAAAACGGATGGCACTGTGATAGACTGCATCCAGTTTGTTGAGTAGAGTGTTGGAGGCTATTTTATAGATGACATCACCGAAGTCGAGGATCGGTCAGTTTTACAAGGGTATGTTTGGCAGCATGAGTGAAGGATGCTTTGATGCGATATAGGAAGCCGATTCTAGATTTAATTTTGGATTGGAGATGCTTAATGTGAGTCTGGAAGGATAGTTTACAGTCTAACCAGACACCCAGGTATTTGTAGTTGTCAACGTATTCTAAGTCAGAGCAGGTGCGGGCAGTGATCGATTTAATAGCATGCATTTAGTTTTACTTGCGTTTAAGAGCAGTTGGAGGCCACGGAAGGAGAGTTGTATGGCATTGAAGCTCGTCTGGAGGTTAGTTAACACAGTGTCCAAGGAGGGGCCAGAAGTATACAGAATGGTGTCGTCTGCGTAGAGGTGGATCAGAGAATCACCAGCAGCAAGAGCAACATCATTGATGTATACAGAAAAGAGTCGGCCCAAGAATTGAACCCTGTGGCACACCCATAGAGACTGTCAGAGGTCCGGACAACAGGCCCTCCGATTTGACACACTGAACTCTATCAGAGAAGTAGTTGGTAAACCAGGCGAGGCAATCATTTGAGAAACCAAGGCTGTTGAGACTGCCAATAAGAATGTTGTGATTGACAGAGTCGAAAGCCTTGGCCAGGTCGATGAATACGGCTGCACAGTAATGTCTCTTATCGATGGCGGTTATGATGTCGTTTAGAACCTTGAGCGTGGCTGAGGTGCACCCATGACCAGCTCTGAAACCAGATTGCATAGCGGCGAAGGTATGATGGGATTCGAAATGGTCAGTAATCTGTTTGTTAATTTGGCTTTCGAAGACCTTAGAAAGACAGGGTAGGATAGATATAGGTCTGTAGCAGTTTGGGTCTAGAGTGTCACCCCCTTTGAAGAGGGGGATGACCGCGGCAGCTTTCCAATCTTTGGGAATCTCAGACGATACGAAAGAGAGGTTGAACAGGCTAGTAATAGGGGTTGCAACAATTTCGGCAGATAATTTTAGAAAGAGAGGGTCCAGATTGTCTAGCCCGGCTGATTTGTAGGGGTCCAGATTTTGCAGCTCTTTCAGAACATCAGCTATCTGGATTTGGGTAAAGGAGAAATGGTGAGGGCTTTGGTGGGTTGCTGTGGAGGGTGCCGGGCAGTTGACCGGGGTAGGGGTAGCCATGTGGAAAGCATGGCCAGCCGTAGAGAAATGCTTATTGAAATTCTCAATTATAGTGGATTTATCGGTGGTGACAGTGTTTCCTAGCCTCAGTGCAGTGGGCAGCTGGGAGGAGGTGCTCTTATTCTCCATGGACTTTACAGTGTCCCAGAACTTTTTTGAGTTAGTACTACAGGATGCAAATTTCTGTTTGAAAAAGCTAGCCTTAGCTTTTCTAACTGCCTGTGTATATTTGTTCCTAATTTCCCTGAAAAGTTGCATATCACGGGGGCTATTCGATGCTAATGCAGAACGCCACAGGATGTTTTTGTGCTGGTCAAGGGCAGACAGGTCTGGAGTGAACCAAGGACTATATCATTTCCTAGTTCTACATTTTTTGAGAGGGGCATGCTTATTTAAGATGGTGAGGAAGGCACTTTTAAAGAATAGCCAGGCATCATCTACTGACGGGATGAGGTCAATGTCATTCCAGGATACACCGGCCAGGTCGATTAGAAAGGCCTGCTCGCAGAAGTGTTTCAGGGAGCGTTTGACAGTGATGAGGGGTGGTCGTTTGGTCGCAGACCCATTACGGATGCAGGCAATGAGGTCAATGAGTCACTAGAGATGTTTAAACCAGGTGATGTCATCGCATATGTAGGAGGTGGGACAACATTTTTTATTTTTTTTATTTTTTTTATTTCACCTTTATTTAACCAGGTAGGCTAGTTGAGAACAAGTTCTCATTTGCAACTGCGACCTGGCCAAGATAAAGCATAGCAGTGTGAACAGACAACAACACAGAGTTACACATGGAGTAAACAATAAACAAGTCAATAACATGGTAGAAAAAAAGAAAAAAAAGAGAATCTATATACAATGTGTGCAAAAGGCATGAGGAGGTAGGCAATAAATCAGATAATTACAATTTAGCAGATTAACACTGGAGTGGTAAATCATCAGATGATCATGTGCAAGTAGAGATACTGGTGTGCAAAAAAAGCAGAAAAGGAAATAAAGCAGTATGGGGGGGGTGAGGTAGGTAAATTGGGTGGGCTATATACCGATGGACTATGTACAGCTGCAGCGATCGGTTAGCTGCTCGGATAGCAGATGTTTAAAGTTGTTGAGGGAGATAAAAGTCTCCAACTTCAGAGATTTTTGCAATTCGTTCCAGTCGCAGGCAGCAGAGAACTGGAAGGAAAGGCGTCCAAATGAGGTTTTGGCTTTAGGGATGATCAGTGAGATACACCTGCTAGAGCGCGTGCTACGGGTGGGTGTAGCCATCGTGACCAGTGAACTGAGATAAGGCGGCACTTTACCTAGCATAGCCTTGTAGATGACCTGGAGCCAGTGGGTCTGACGGCGAACATGTAGCGAGGGCCAGCCGACTATGGGAATACAGGTCGCATTGGTGGGTCGAATAAGGTGCTTTAGTAACAAAACGGATGGCACTGTGATAAACTGCATCCAGTTTGCTGAGTAGAGTATTGGAAGCCATTTTGTAGATGACATCGCCGAAGTCGAAGATCGGTAGGATAGTCAGTTTCACTAGGGTAAGTTTGGCGGCGTGAGTGAAGGAGTCTCTGTTGCGAAATAGAAAGCCGACTCTAGATCTGATTTTGGATTGGAGATGTGTGATATGAGTCTGGAAGGAGAGTTTGCAGTCTAGCCAGACACCTAGGTACTTATAGATGTCCACATATTCTAGGTCAGAACCGTCCAGGGTGGTGATGCTAGTCGGGCGTGCGGGTGCAGGCAGCGAACGGTTGAAGAGCATGCATTTGGTTTTACCAGCGTTTAAGAGCAGTTGGAGGCCACGGAAGGAGTGTTGAATGGCATTGAAGCTCGTTTGGACGTTGGTTATCACAGTGTCCAAAGAAGGGCCAGAAGTATACAGAATGGTGTCGTCTGCGTAGAGGTGGATCAGGGAATCGCCCGCAGCAAGAGCAACATCATTGATATATACAGAGAAAAGAGTCGGCCCGAGAATTGAACCCTGTGGTACCCTCATAGAGACTGCCAGAGGACCGGACAGCATGCCTTCCGATTTGACGCACTGAACTCTGTCTGCAAAGTAGTTGGTGAACCAGGCAAGGCAGTCATTAGAAAAACCGAGGCTACTGTGTCTGCCGATAAGAATATGGTGATTGACAGAGTCGAAAGCCTTGGCCAGGTCGATGAAGACGGCAGCACAGTACTGTCTTTTATCGATGCCGGTTATGATATCATTTAGTACCTTGAGCGTGGCTGAAGTGCACCCGTGACCGGCTCGGAAACCGGATTGCACAGCGGAGAAGGTACGGTGGGATTCGAGATGGTCAGTGATCTGTTTGTTGACTTGGCTTTCGAAGACCTTAGATAGGCAGGGCAGGATGGATATAGGTCTGTAACAGTTTGGGTCCAGGGTGTCTCCCCCTTTGAAGAGGGGGATGACCGCGGCAGCTTTCCAATCCTTGGGGATCTCAGATGATACGAAGGAGAGGTTGAACAGGCTGGTAATAGGGGGTGCGACAATGGCGGCGGACAGTTTCAGAAATAGGGGGTCCAGATTGTCATGCCCAGCTGATTTGTATGGGTCCAGGTTTTCCAGCTCTTTCAGAACATCTGCTATCTGGATTTGGGTAAAGGAGAAGCTGGGGAGGCTTGGGCGAGTAGCAGCGGGGGGGAGGGGGGGGGCTGTTGGCCAAGGTTGGAGTCGCCAGGAGGAAGGCATGGCCAGCCATTGAGAAATGCTTGTTGAAGTCTTCGATCATCACGGATTTATCGGTGGTGACCGTGTTACCTAGCCTCAGTGCAGTGGGCAGCTGGGAGGAGGTGCTCTTGTTCTCCATGGACTTTACAGTATCCCAGAACTTTTTGGAGTTAGAGCTACAGGATGCAAATTTCTGCTTGAAAAAGCTGGCCTTTGCTTTCCTGACTGACTGCGTGTATTGGTTCCTGACTTCCCTGAACAGTTGCATATCGCGTGGGCTCTTCGATGCTATTGCAGTTCGCCACAGGATGTTTTTGTGCTGGTCGAGGGCAGTCAGGTCTGGAGTGAACCAAGGGCTATATCTGTTCTTAGTTCTGCATTTTTTGAACGGAGCATGCTTGTCTAATATGGTGAGGAAGTAACTTTTAAAGAATGACCAGGCATCCTCAACTGACGGGATGAGGTCAATATCCATCCAGGGTACCCGGGCCAGGTCGATTAGAAAGGCCTGCTCGCAGAAGTGTTTTAGGGAGCGTTTGATAGTGATGAGGGGTGGTCGTTTGACCGCGGACCCGCAGCGGATACAGGCAATGAGGCAGTGATCGCTGAGATCTTGATTGAAGACAGCAGCGGTGTATTTGGAGGGCAGGTTGGTCAGGATAATGTCTATTAGGGTGCCCATGCTGACGGATTTAGGGTTGTACCTGGTAGGTTCCTTGATGATTTGTGTGAGATTGAGGGCATCTAGCTTAGATTGTAGGACTGCCGGGGTGTTAAGCATATCCCAGTTTAGGTCACCTAACAGAACAAACTCTGAAGCTAGATGGGGAGCGATCAATTCACAGATGGTGTCCAGGGCACAGCTGGGAGCTGAGGGGGGTCGGTAGCAGGCGGCAACAGTGAGAGACTTATTTCTGGAGAGATTAATTTTTAAAATTAGAAGTTCGAACTGTTTGGGCATAGACCTGGAAAGTATGACAGAACTTTGCAGGCTATCTCTGCAGTAGATTGCAACTCCTCCCCCTTTGGCAGTTCTATCTTGACGGAAAGTGTTATAGTTGGGTATGGAAATCTCAGAATTTTTGGTGGCCTTCCTAAGCCAGGATTCAGACACGGCAAGGACATCAGGGTTGGCAGAGTGTGCTAAAGCGGTGAGTAAGACAAACTTAGGGAGGAGGCTTCTGATGTTGACATGCATGAGGCCAAGGCTTTTTCGATCACAGAAGTCAACAAATGAGGGTGCCTGGGGACATGCAGGGCCTGGGTTAACCTCCACATCACCCGAGGAACAGAGGAGTAGTAGGATGAGGGTGCGGCTAAAGGCTATCAAAACTGGTCGCCTAGAGCGTTGGAGACAAGGAATAAAAGGAGCAGATTTATGGCCGTGGTAGAATAGATTCTGGGCATAATGTGCAGACAGGGGTATGGTGGGGCACGGGTACAGCGGAGGCAAGCCCAGGCACTGGGTGATGATAAGAGAGGTTGTATCTCTGGACATGCTGGTCTCAATGGGTGAGGTCACCGCATGTGTGGGAGGTGGGACGAAGGGGGTATCAGAGGTACAGAGAGTGGAACTACGGGGTCCATTGCAAACCAAAACAATGATAACTATGATAACTAGCCTGAACAACAGTATACAAGGCATATTGATATTTGGCAGAGACATACAGTAAGGCATAAAGTGATTGCAGGTCTTGATTGGGAGAGCTAGCTAAAACAACAGGTGAGATAACAGCAGCTAGTCAGCTAACACAGCAACAGCAGGTAAAAATGGCGACGACTAGGCAGAGAGGGTCGGATTAACTACACACAGAGCCTGAGTTAAAACACAGAGCCGACAGATAAAACACAAGTAAACAGAATGGAGTACCGTAAATTAATGGACAGTCCGGCAGGCATCAGCTATGTAGTCAGGTGATCATAGTGTCCAGGGGGCAGCCGTAGATGGAGCAGGGAAGTCGCCGCTAAGCTAGCACGCGGTGTTTAAAGTTAGTAGCCCGGGGGGGTGAGTCTGCTCAGACGAAGGGGGTCTGCTCAGACGGAGGCCGGTTGAGGGTACAGCGGATGGGGTATACGTCTGCAGACCAGATGTGGTCGTGTCGACAGAGAATCCAGGCCGGATGGCGAGAGAGAGGTTGTGATTGTAGAATTGTGTTTGCTAACTGATGCTAGCTTCGTAGCAGTGGCACTAGCTGTGCTAGCTGCGTTAGCTGCAGGCTAGCTGTGAGGATCAGAAGTAGTGGCTCAGGGATTACAGCAGGAATCCGGCGTTGTTGTCGAGAGACAGTCCGATGCTGTTAAATTGGTGAGTAATATCCAGGCTAATAACAGGGCTGGTGTCTGTGCCGAAAGTAAAAGCTGCTAGCATCGGTTAAAAATGGCTAAGTAGCTTGTAGCTGGTAGCTTGTAGCTGGTTAGCTACTGGGGGTTCTTGAATGTGTTCCACAGTTCCAACGGTAAAAGCTGCTAGCATCGGTTAAAAATGGCTAAGTAGCTTGTAGCTGGTAGCTTGTAGCTGGTTAGCTACTGGGGGTTCGTGAATGTGTTCCAAAGATAAAAAAGATAGCGATTCCGTACCACATTGGGTGAGGTAGGTTACCGGAAGGTATAATCGAATTGAAAATCGAAAAGAGATAGAAAAAAATAATAAATATAAACAAGAAGTACGAAAAAATACAATGTGCACGAGAGCACTAAAAAATACACGTCTACACTGCTACGCCATCTTGGATTCAATGGTTGGTTAAGGCCTATTGAGCAGGGCTAGAGGCTGTACAGTGAAATAAGACAGTACTCACTAACCAGGACAGTAATGGACGAGGCATATTGAAATTAGAGAGAGGCATGCGTAGCCAAGTGAACATATGGGTCCAGTGAGTGGTTGGGCTGGCTGGGGACACGTCGATTCAGACGGTTAGCAGGCCGATGCTAACAAGCTAACAGTTAGTAGGCCGGGGCTAAACAAGCTAGCAGCTAGTAGACTGGGGCAAGCTAGCAGTTAGCAGGCCGGGTTAGCAAGCAAGCAGTTAGCAAGGGCTAGCAGTTAGCAGACCGGGCAGGCAAGCTAGCAGTTAGCAGGCCGGGTTAGCAAGCAAGCATTTAGCAAGGGCTAGCAGTTAGCAGACCGGGCAGGCAAGCTAGCAGTTAGCAGACCGGGTTAGCAAGCAAGCAGTTAGCAAGGGCTAGCAGTTAGCAGACCGGGCAGGCAAGCTAGCAGTTAGCAGACCGGGTTAGCAAGCAAGCAGATAGCAGGGGCTAGAAAGTTAGCCTTTGGGGGACGTCGCGATGGGGGTAAGTCTGTTTTTGCCTCTTCGTGCGGTGACGTCGATAGACCAGTCGTGGAATTAGTAGGGTTCCAAGTAGCTCTAGGTAGCTAGCAGGCCTAGCTGGTTAGCATAATTGGCCTTCAGCGGGCGTCGCGCCTGAGGGGCCTGTTGGAGTCCTCGGGCAGATTATGTCGGTATTCCAGTCGTAGGGGATCTGCGGGGTTCCGTGCCCCGTACCGGCTGTAGAAGGGGTCCGGATATTGTAGCCCAGGAGTATACTTTGGTGGTAGCACAGGAGCCCTGGCCGGGCTAGCTTCAAGCTAATTGGTGCTTGCTCTGGGATGGAAACGCTAGCCAGGAGTAGTCATCCGGGATTGCGGTTAGCTAGTTGTGAAGATCCAGATGAAAATGTTCAGTTTGCGGTAGGAATCCGGGGATAAAAATAACAGGTCCGTTATACTCTGATTAGAGTCACGTTGTTCGAACTGGCGAGAGCTTTCCGAGCTGAAAGTTAGCTGATGACCACTGGCAATGGTTTGCTGACTGATAGCTGGTAGTTAACTGGCTAGCTTCAGTTGAGGAATTCCAGATCCGAAGTAAATCTAAATACTTTAGGGAAAAAAAGCAGATCCACGCCACATTGGGTGAGGCGGGTTGCAGGAGAGTATTTAGATGTTGAGGTTTAGCAAAATATTTTAAAGGATATGCGACGAAAAAGATGTAAAACGATATATACAAGGGACACGACAGGACAAAGACGTCTGACTGCTACGCCATCTTGGAACAATTGAGAGGCTATATACAGTAGAGAGTAGAGACAGTAGAGAGGCTATATACAGTAGAGAGGCTATTTACCCTAGAGAGGTTATATACAATAGAGAGGCTATATACAGTAGAGAGGTTATATACAGTAGAGGGGATATATACAGTAGAGAGGCTATATACAGTAGTGAGGTTATATACAGTAGAGAGGTTATGTACAGTAGAGAGGTTATATACAGTAGAGAGGCTATATACAGTGGAGAGGCTATATACAGTAGAGAGGTTATATACAGTAGAGAGGTTATATACAGTAGAGAGGCTATATACAGTAGAGAGGTTATATACAGTAGAGAGGCTATATACAGTAGAGAGGTTATATACAGTAGAGAGGCTATATACAGTAGAGAGGTTATATACAGTAGAGAGGTTATATACAGTAGAGGCTATATACAGTAGGGAGGCTATAACAGCAGCGAGGCTATATACAGTAGCGAGGCTATATACAGTAGAGAGGCTATATACAGTAGAGAGGCTATATACAGTAGTGAGGCTATATACAGTAGCGAGGTTATATACAGTAGCGAGGCTATATACAGTGGCGAGACTATATACAATAGAGAGGCTATATACAGTAGAGAGGCTATATACAATAGAGAGGCTATATACAGTAGTGAGGCTATATACAGTAGTGAGACTATATACAGTAGAGAAGCTATATCTTCATCGGGATAGGGGGCAGTGTTTCCACTTTGAACAAATTGCGTGCCCAAACAAAATTTCCTCCTACTCTGTCCCAGAAGGTAATACATGCATATTATTATTACTATTGTATAGAAAACACTCTGAAGTTTCTAAAACGGTTTGAATTATTTCTGTAAGTATAACAGAACTCATTTGGCAGACAAAAACCTGAGAAGAGGTCAAAACAGGAAATGAGAACTCGATTTTCAAAACAGTGTCAAATGGTACCCCTTCTAGATATGACTGAACAAACACTGCCTAGAGCTTCCACTAGATGTCGCCGTCTTTAGATTTTAGTCTTATGATTCTACTATAAAGGAGGGGCTCATAGGAGCTGTTTTAGTGAGTGGTCATCAGAATTCTTAGTCTGGATTTGCGCGTGAGGGAGAGAGAGAGCTCTCGTTCCAATGCTCTTTCTTCAGACAATGAAATTCTCCGGTTGGATCCTTATTGATGATTAATGTAAAACACATACTAAATATGGATTGCAAACATCATTTGACCTGTTTCTACGACCTGTAACGGAACTTTTTGAGTTTTTATCAGGAGGGATTTCTCGTGCGTCATGAAAATGGATTCCTGGGCTGAACATGCTAACAACAAGTGGCTAAATGATGGGCTTTATGGAACTTTTCAGTCATTTCTGTCGATCTGGGAATCCTGGGAGTGCCTTCTGATGAAGTTATTCGAAGGTAAGTGCATATTTATAGTGTTTTTGTAGCTTTTGTTGACGCCAAAATGGCGACTATTTCTTTGGTTGGATTGTGCTCTAAACGCCGTTCTCAGATTAATCTTTTTCCGTAAAGTTTATTTTGAAATCTGACACAGCGGTTGCATAGAGGATAAGTTTATTTTTAATTATGTGAATGACACTTGCATCTTTTATCAATGTTTATTATGAGTATTTCTGCAAAATCACCAGATGTTTTGTAATCAAAACATTACTGCACGTAACGCGCCAATGTAAACTGAGATTTTTTTTTATATATGTATATATATATGCACATTATCGAACAAAACATAAATGTATTGTGTAACATGATGTTATATGACTCATCTGATGAAGAATTTCAAAGGTTAGTGACTAATTCTATCTCTATTTGGGGGTTTTGTGAAAGTACCTGTGCTGTGAAAGAAATGTCTGTGCTTTTTTGGATTTGGTGGTGAGCTAACATAAATATACGTGGTGTTTTCGCTGTAAAACATTTTATAAATCGGACATGTTGGCTGGATTCACAAGATGAAGGGCTAGACAGGATATACAGGCACTGGTTAGTCAGGCTAATTGAGGTAGTATGTGCAAGAATGTATAGTTAAGGTGACTATGCACATATGATAAACAGAAAGTACCAGCAGCTTAAAAGTCCGGGTAGCCATTTGATGCCCTGTTCAGGAGTCTTACGGATTGGGGGTAAAAACTGTTGATAAGCCTTTTGGTCCTAGACTTGGCCCTCCGGTAACGCTTGCCGTGCGGTGGTAGAGAGAACAGTCTATGACTGGGGTGGCTGGTTCTTTGACTATTGTTTAGGGTCTTCCTCTGACATCGTGCAGCTTAGCCCCAGTGATGTACTGGGCCATACTGGCACTACCCTCTGTAGGGCCTTGCGGTTGGAGGCTGAGCAGTTGCCATACCAGGCAGTGATGCAACCAGTCAGGATGCTCTCGATGATGCAGCTGTAGTACCTTTTGAGGATCTGAGGACCCATGCCAAATCTTTTTAGTTTCCTGAGTGGGAATAGGTTTTGTCATGCCCTCTTTACGACTGTCTTGGTGTGTTTGGACCATTCTAGTTTGTTGGTGATGTGGACACCAAGGAACTTGAAGCTCTCAACCAGCTCCACTACAGCCCCGTCGATGAGAATGGGGGCGTGCTCGGTCCTCCTTTTCCTTTAGTCCACAATCATCTCCTTTGTCTTGGTTACGTTGAGGGACAGGTTGTTATTCTGACACCACCCGGCCAGGTCTCTGACGTCCTCCCTATAGGCTTGTTGTTGTCTCTGTCGTCTGCAAACTTAATGATGGTGTTGGAGTCGTGCCTGGCCACGCAGTCGTGGGTGAACAGGGAGTACAGGAAGGGACTGAGCACGAAACCCTGAGGGGCACCAGTGTTGAGGTTCAGCGTGGCAGATGTGTTGCTACCTACCCTCACCACCTGGGGGCGGCCCGTCAGGAAATCCAGGATCCAGTTGTAGACGGAGGTGTTTAGTCCCAAGATCCTTAGCTTAGTGATGAGCTTTGAGGGTACTATGGTGTTGAATGCTGAGCTGTAGTCAATGAATAACATTCTCACATAGGTGTTCCTTTTGTCCCGGTGGGAAAGGACAGTGTGGAGTTCAATAGAGATTGCATCATCTGTGGATCTGTTGGGGCGGTATGGAAATTGGAGTGGGTCTAGGGTTTCTGGGATAATGGTGTTGAAGTGAGCCTTGACCAGCCTTTCAAATCACTTCATGGCTACGGACGTGAGTGCTACGGGTCTGTAGTCATTTAGGCAGGTTGCCTTAGTCTTCTTGGGCACAGGGACTATGGTGGTCTGCTTGAAACATGTTGGTATTACAGACTCAATCAGGGACATGTTGAAAATGTCAGTGAAGACACCTGCCAGTTGGTCAGCACAAGCACGGAGCACATGTCCTGATAATCTGTCTGGCCCTGCGGCCTTGTGAATGTTGACCTGTTTAAATGTCTTACTCACATCGACTACTGAGAGCGTGATCGCACAGTCATCCAGAACAGCTGGTGCTCTCATACATGCCTCAGTGTGGCTTGCCTCGAAGCGAGCACAGAAGTGATTTAGCTCATCTTTTAGGCTCCTCTCACTGGGAATCTCGCGGAAGTGCTTCCTTTGTAGTCTGTAATAGTTTGCAAGCCCTGCATTGGAGCTGGTGTAGTACGATTCAGTCTTAGCCCTGTATTGGCATTTTGCCTGTTTGATGGTTCGTCAGAGGCATAGCAGGATTTCTTATAAGCTTCCGGGTTAGAGTCCAGCACCTTGACAGCGGCAGCTCTACTCTTTAGCTCAGTGCGAATGTTTCCTGTACTTCATGGCTTCTGGTTGGTGTTTGTACGTACAGCCACTGTGGGGATGATGTCCCTGATGAAGATATTTATAAAGCCAGTGAATGATGTGGTGTACTCCTCAATGCAATCGGAAGAATCCCGGAACATGTTCCAGTCTGTGATAGCAAAACAGTCCTGTAGTTTAGCATCTGCTTCATCTGACCACTTTTTTATAGACTGAGTCACTGGTGGTTCCTGCTTTAATTTGAGCTTGTAAGCAGGAATCAGGAGGATAGTATTGTGGTCAGATTTACCAAATGGAGGGCAAGGGAGAGCTTTGTATGTGTCTCTGTGTGTGGAGCAGAGGTGATCTAGTTTTTTTTCACTCTGGTTGCGCATTTAACATGTTGATAGAAATGAGGTAAAACTGATTTAAGTTTCCCTGCATTAAAGTCTCCGGCCACTAGGAGCGCCGCCTCTGGGTGAGTGGTTTCCTGTTTCCTCTTTTCCTTATACAGCTGACTGAGTGTGGTCTTAGTACCAGCATCCGTCTGTAGTGGTAAATAAACAGCCACGAAGAGTATAGATGAAAACTCTCTTTGCAAATAATGTGGTCTACAGTTTATCATAAGATACTCTACTTCAGGCGAGCAAAATCTAGAGACTTCCTTAGATTTCGTGCACCAGCTGTTGTTCACAAATATGCACAGACCGCCCCCCCTCGTCTTACTGTGCTGTTCTATCTAGCTGGTGCAGCGTATATCCTGCTAGCTGAATATCCATGTCATCATTCAGCCACGATTCCGTGAAACATAAGATGTTACAGTTATTGATGTGCATATTTGGATATTTATTGTCCAATGATTGTAGTATGGCGAGTAATATTGACGGTAACGGCAGCTTTCCCACTCGCCTTCTGCAGATCCTTACGAGGCACCTCTGTGTCCTCTGTACCTGCGTCTCTTTCTATTGCCAATAATGGGGATGTGGGCCTTGTCTTGTGTTGCAGTATATCCTGTGGGCCTTGTCTTGTGTTGCAGTATATCCTGTCGGCCTTGTCGGGTGTAGCAGTATATCCTGTGGGCCTTGTCGGGTGTAGCAATATATCCTGTGGGCCTTGTCGGGTGTAGCAGTACATCCTGTGGGCCTTGTCGGGTGTAGCAGTATATCCTGTGGGCCTTGTCGGGTGTAGCAGTATATCCTGTGGGCCTTGTCTTGTGTTGCAGTATATCCTGTGGGCCTTGTCTTGTGTTGCAGTATATCCTGTGGGCCTTGTCTTGTGTTGCAGTATATCCTGTCGGCCTTGTCTTGTGTTGCAGTATATCCTGTGGGCCTTGTCGGGTGTAGCAGTATATCCTGTGGGCCTTGTCGGGTGTTGCAGTATATCCTGTGGGCCTTGTCGGGTGTAGCAGTATATCCTGTGGGCCTTGTCGGGTGTTGCAGTATATCCTGTGGGCCTTGTCTTGTGTTGCAGTATATCCTGTCGGCCTTGTCTTGTGTTGCAGTATATCCTGTGGGCCTTGTCGGGTGTAGCAGTATATCCTGTGGGCCTTGTCGGGTGTAGCAGTATATCCTGTGGGCCTTGTCGGGTGTAGCAGTATATCCTGTGGGCCTTGTCGGGTGTAGCAGTATATCCTGTGGGCCTTGTCGGGTGTAGCAGTATATCCTGTCGGCCTTGTCGGGTGTAGCAGTATATCCTGTGGGCCTTGTCGGGTGTAGCAGTATATCCTGTGGGCCTTGTCGGGTGTAGCAGTATATCCTGTGGGCCTTGTCGGGTGTAGCAGTATATCCTGTGGGCCTTGTCGGGTGTAGCAGTATATCCTGTGGGCCTTGTCGGGTGTAGCAGTACATCCTGTGGGCCTTGTCGGGTGTAGCAGTATATCCTGTGGGCCTTGTCGGGTGTAGCAGTATATCCTGTGGGCCTTGTCGGGTGTAGCAGTATATCCTGTGGGCCTTGTCGGGTGTAGCAGTATATCCTGTGGGCCTTGTCGGGTGTAGCAGTATATCCTGTGGGCCTTATCGGGTGTAGCAGTACATCCTGTGGGCCTTGTCGGGTGTAGCAGTACATCCTGTGGGCCTTGTCGGGTGTAGCAGTATATCCTGTGGGCCTTGTCGGGTGTAGCAGTATATCCTGTGGGCCTTGTCGGGTGTAGCAGTATATCCTGTGGGCCTTGTCGGGTGTAGCAGTATATCCTGTGGGCCTTGTCGGGTGTAGCAGTATATCCTGTGGGCCTTGTCTTGTGTAGCAGTATATCCTGTGGGCCTTGTCGGGTGTAGCAGTATATCCTGTGGGCCTTGTCGGGTGTAGCAGTATATCCTGTGGGCCTTGTCGGGTGTAGCAGTATATCCTGTGGGCCTTGTCGGGTGTAGCAGTATATCCTGTCGGCCTTGTCGGGTGTAGCAGTATATCCTGTGGGCCTTGTCGGGTGTAGCAGTACATCCTGTGGGCCTTGTCGGGTGTAGCAGTATATCCTGTGGGCCTTGTCGGGTGTAGCAGTATATCCTGTGGGCCTTGTCGGGTGTAGCAGTATATCCTGTGGGCCTTGTCGGGTGTAGCAGTATATCCTGTGGGCCTTGTCGGGTGTAGCAGTATATCCTGTGGGCCTTGTCGGGTGTAGCAGTATATCCTGTGGGCCTTGTCGGGTGTAGCAGTATATCCTGTGGGCCTTGTCGGGTGTAGCAGTATATCCTGTGGGCCTTGTCGGGTGTAGCAGTATATCCTGTGGGCCTTGTCGGGTGTAGCAGTATATCCTGTGGGCCTTGTCGGGTGTAGCAGTATATCCTGTGGGCCTTGTCGGGTGTAGCAGTATATCCTGTGGGCCTTGTCGGGTGTAGCAGTATATCCTGTGGGCCTTGTCGGGTGTAGCAGTACATCCTGTGGGCCTTGTCGGGTGTAGCAGTACATCCTGTGGGCCTTGTCGGGTGTAGCAGTACATCCTGTGGGCCTTGTCGGGTGTAGCAGTATATCCTGTGGGCCTTGTCGGGTGTAGCAGTATATCCTGTGGGCCTTGTCGGGTGTAGCAGTATATCCTGTGGGCCTTGTCTTGTGTAGCAGTATATCCTGTGGGCCTTGTCGGGTGTAGCAGTATATCCTGTGGGCCTTGTCTTGTGTTCTCAGTATATCCTGTGGGCCTTGTCGGGTGTAGCAGTATATCCTGTGGGCCTTGTCGGGTGTAGCAGTATATCCTGTGGGCCTTGTCGGGTGTAGCAGTATATCCTGTGGGCCTTGTCGGGTGTAGCAGTATATCCTGTGGGCCTTGTCGGGTGTAGCAGTATATCCTGTCGGCCTTGTCGGGTGTAGCAGTATATCCTGTGGGCCTTGTCGGGTGTAGCAGTACATCCTGTGGGCCTTGTCGGGTGTAGCAGTATATCCTGTGGGCCTTGTCGGGTGTAGCAGTATATCCTGTGGGCCTTGTCGGGTGTAGCAGTATATCCTGTGGGCCTTGTCGGGTGTAGCAGTATATCCTGTGGGCCTTGTCGGGTGTAGCAGTATATCCTGTGGGCCTTGTCGGGTGTAGCAGTATATCCTGTGGGCCTTGTCGGGTGTAGCAGTACATCCTGTGGGCCTTGTCGGGTGTAGCAGTATATCCTGTGGGCCTTGTCTTGTGTAGCAGTATATCCTGTGGGCCTTGTCGGGTGTAGCAGTATATCCTGTGGGCCTTGTCGGGTGTAGCAGTACATCCTGTGGGCCTTGTCGGGTGTAGCAGTATATCCTGTGGGCCTTGTCGGGTGTAGCAGTATATCCTGTGGGCCTTGTCGGGTGTAGCAGTATATCCTGTGGGCCTTGTCGGGTGTAGCAGTATATCCTGTGGGCCTTGTCGGGTGTAGCAGTATATCCTGTGGGCCTTGTCGGGTGTAGCAGTATATCCTGTGGGCCTTGTCGGGTGTAGCAGTATATCCTGTGGGCCTTGTCGGGTGTAGCAGTATATCCTGTGGGCCTTGTCGGGTGTAGCAGTATATCCTGTGGGCCTTGTCGGGTGTAGCAGTATATCCTGTGGGCCTTGTCGGGTGTTGCAGTATATCCTGTGGGCCTTGTCGGGTGTAGCAGTATATCCTGTGGGCCTTGTCGGGTGTTGCAGTATATCCTGTGGGCCTTGTCGGGTGTAGCAGTATATCCTGTGGGCCTTGTCGGGTGTAGCAGTATATCCTGTGGGCCTTGTCGGGTGTAGCAGTATATCCTGTGGGCCTTGTCGGGTGTAGCAGTATATCCTGTGGGCCTTGTCGGGTGTAGCAGTATATCCTGTGGGCCTTGTCGGGTGTAGCAGTATATCCTGTGGGCCTTGTCGGGTGTAGCAGTATATCCTGTGGGCCTTGTCGGGTGTAGCAGTATATCCTGTGGGCCTTGTCGGGTGTAGCAGTATATCCTGTGCTTCCTGCTTGTTGAAGAAAACATCTCAGTCTAATCAGAGGTGAGTGATGATGTCCTGATGTCCTGATGTCCTGATGTCCTGATGTCCTGATGTCCTGATGTCCTGATGTCCTGATGTCCAGATGTCCAGATGTCCTGATGTCCTGATGTCCTGATGTCCTGATGTCCTGATGTCCTGATGTCCTGATGTCCTGATGTCCTGATGTCCAGATGTCCAGATGTCCTGATGTCCTGATGTCCTGATGTCCAGATGTCCTGATGTCCTGATGTCCTGATGTCCTGATGTCCTGATGTCCAGATGTCCTGATGTCCTGATGTCCTGATGTCCTGATGTCCTGATGTCCTGATGTCCTGATGTCCTGATGTCCAGATGTCCTGATGTCCTGATATCCTGATGTCCTGATGTCCTGATGTCCTGATGTCCTGATGTCCTGATGTCCAGATGTCCTGATGTCCTGATGTCCTGATGTCCAGATGTCCTGATGTCCTGATGTCCTGATGTCCAGAAGCTCTTTCTTGCCGTAAGAGACGGTGGCAGAAACATTATGTACAAAATAAGTTACAAATAACACAAACACCCCCTCATAAGAGTACAACTGGTTAGTCGCCCATAAAACTGCTGCCATGTCTTCAGGCGCCATTATATTTTATAACAATAAAAGAGAAGAAGAAAAACCTCTTCAACTAGTTTCCTATAGATATGACAATAACATCAGCATGTAACAGTGCTAGCCACCCTCCCTCACAGGGCAACATGAGTAGTGGGCCTACAGTCACTGAGACAACATATGTTGATATCAGGCTTAAGCAGGACATCTGGAACAAGAGGAGAGAAAAAGAAAACGTAGCTCCTCAACTACTTTCCTCATTTAGATATGACAATAACATGACATGTGACAGTGGTAGTGAGTAGAGACGTTCACTGAGATAACACTTAAATACAAAAGCGTTCTGGGATATTTAACTTGTATTTGATTCCTATTTGACTGAGTGATCTATTTTGCAAAGCAGACTGACAAGCTAAACAGTCATCATGAGAGGTGCAGAGGAAGTTGTATGAATGAAGGAAATCAGTTCAATATAATTATAATATCTTGTTATTACCTGAGCAGATCACTGTGAGTCCAGGAAGGAGATCAGATCTTCTGGAACACTCCCTCAGTGAAGACTCAGACCCATAACAGGAAACTCCATTCCCTCTAGTGGTGTTTCCAGGTGGTACTGAAACAGTGGAGCCACAACCCAGCTGTCTACACACTACTGCAGCTACATCCTCCTGGTCCCTGTCCTCAGCTCCCACAATCCTCCACTCTCCCTGGTCGTACCACTCCACTCCACCAGCACAGCGACTGCCTCCTCCCACCAGCCTCACATCATCAGGCTCTGAGAAAAGAAAAGAGAGAGACAGTAATCTTACTATTTTCTCACTAAAACACACCTATATTGTCTCTCGTATTCTTCACTCCAGGTGAGAAACAATGTTGATTGAGTGACAAACTGTTTCTTACCTGAGCAGGTGAGTCCAACAGCATTACCAGGTAGGCAGGTGTTGTGTTTTCTGTCTGAGGTGTCACAGTCCAGGAGAAGGGACTCTTTGCCTTTACACTGGAACTCTTTATCCCAGGTCTGACCCTCACCTCCTCCATAGAGCCCCCCCTGTAGAGCTGCAGGAGCCCCACAGCCAACATCCCTACAGACTACCTCTGCATCCTGCCGGTCAAAGTCAGCTTCACACACTGAGGCCCAGGACTGATTGGACTTCACCTCCACTCTCCCAGAGCAGAGACCAGCTCCATCCACAAGCCGCACAGACTCTGGAGAAAAAGAGTTGGTTGAACATTCAATCAGTTTTGTTGATGACACTGTCAAGGACTAAACACAAATATGTTGGATAAAAGATTGTAGTTTGCTATTTTTGATACTGTAAGAGGTAGAAATGGGTTCTTAGTCACTCAGGATAGGGTTGGGAATAATGCAGGCAGGAGACAGGAATAAGTTCACTTCACTTTATAGAAAATAAACAGCTGGACATCCATCAGGCAGCTTCACTTCAGTACCATCTGAACTACAATGATCTGCCCATGAACATCTCCCATAAACCAATATGACAAACACAAATATAATGTTTAAATACATCTGACATCTCTCCCTCTATTTAAATGAAATAAAAACACATAAAACCTGATACATGGTAATATTATATAATGTACAAATAAATCTCTCAATATGACCAGTCTCTTACCTGAACAGGTCACATGATGATAATATCTACCAATACAGCCAGCATCTCTTCCTCTGATGATGAAGCCACACTGACTAATAGAAGGCTCATTTCCATAGCAACTACTTAGTCTGACTCCTCTTCTTCCCTCTTCAATCAGAGGTCCTCCAGATTCAGCTACAACATTCCCACAGTCCAGCTGTCTACACACAACCTTAATCTCTCTCATGCTCCACCACCTAGAACATAGACCCAACCACTCTCCTCTGTAGAAGACTTCCACTGTCCCAGAACAGGAAGTGGTCCCATCCACCAGTCTGACTGAGAGTTCAGCTGTAAACAGCAGAGAGGAAAACACAGTGGTGAGGACAGATGATGACAGTGATTCTGTTATTCTAACAGCAGTAATGCTTTGTGGTTGACAGGTATTAGTAGTTCCTTAAAACACTACTTGTTATTGGGTTTTAGAATGGTTTGTATGGACACATGAATTTCTCCATGTGGGATAATAAAGTTGACTAATATTGAACTGCTATAATCACTGTAGATTTATACTCTACCTACCTGGTGGACGGACGTTTTGAGCCTGGAGATCTGAGGAGAAAGAGAGAGACAGAGGAGAAAGAGAGAGAAAGAGACAGAGAGACAGAGAGAAACAAAGGAGAAAGGGAGGAGTCAGAGGAAGAGAGAGACAGAGGAGAAAGGGAGGAGTCAGAGGAAGAGAGAGACAGAGGAGAAAGGGAGGAGTCAGAGGAAGAGAGAGACAGAGGAGAAAGGGAGGAGTCAGAGGAAGAGAGAGACAGAGGAGAAAGGGAGGAGTCAGAGGAAGAGAGAGACAGAGGAGAAAGGGAGGAGTCAGAGGAAGAGAGAGACAGAGGAGAAAGGGAGGAGTCAGAGGAAGAGAGAGACAGAGGTTAAATGACCATCAACATGACCTTTCATGATGTGATGGGAAGACAGGCTTATCGTTGGTATGGTGCAACAACACCCATGTGTACATACACTATATATACAAAAGTATGTGGACACCCTTCAAATTAGTGGATTCTATTTCAGCCACACCCCTTCCTGACAGATGTATTAAATCAAGCACACAGCCATGCAATCTCCATAGACAAACATTGTCAGTAGAATGGCCTTAATGAAGAGCTCAGTGACTTTCAACATGACAACATCATAGGATACCACCTTTCCAAGTCAGACGGTCAAATTTCATAATCCCCCAACTCCTCTTCTCCCTTCTTCTCTCCTCTCCTCTCCCCCGCCTCTCCTCATCTGCCCATCTCCTCCCCCTCTCCTCTTCTCCCCCCCTCTCCTATTCCTCTCCCCTCCTCCCCCTCACTTCTCCTCTTATCATCCTCTCTACTCCTCTTCTCCCTCTCTCTACTCCTCTTCTCCCTCTCTCTACTCCTCTTCTCCCTCTCTCTTCTACTAATCTTCCCCTCTCTTCTCCTCTTCTGCCCCTCTCGTCTCCTCTTCTCCCCCTCTCTCCTCCCCCTCTCCTCATCTTCTCTTCTCCCCTCTAATCTTCTCCCTTTCTCTCCCCTCTTCTCCTTTTCTCTCACTCTCTTCTACCCCTCTTCTCCCCCTCCGTAATCCTCTTCTCCCCCTCCCTTCTCCTCTTCTGCCCCTCTTGTCTACTCCTCTCCACCCACACTTCACCTCGCACGCTCTTCTCCCCCTCTCTCTTCTCCTCCCCCTTTCCTCTCCTTTTCTCCCCCTTTCCTCTACTCTTCTCCCCCTTTCCTCTACTCTACTCTTCTCCCCCTCTCCTCTCCTCTACAATCCTCCCCTCTCCTCTCCTCTTCTCCCCCTCTCCTCTTCTCCCCCTCTCATCTTCTCCCCCTCTCATCTTCTCCCCCTCTCTTCTCCTCTTTTCCCCCTCTCTTCTCCTCTTCTGCCCCTCCCTTCTCCACCCCCCTCTCCTCTCCTCTACACTCATCCCCCTCTCCCAGCTCCCCCTCCTTTCTCCTCTTCTCCCCCTCTCTTCTCCTCTTCTCCCCCTCTCTTCTCTTCTCCTCTCCTCTCTTCAATTCTCCTCTTCTCCCCCTCTTCTCCCCTCTTCTCTCCGCCCCCTCTCTTCTCTTCTCTCCTCTTATCCCCTCTCTTCTCTTCTCCTCTTCTCTCCCTCTTCTCCTCCCCCTCTCTTCTCCTCTTTCCGCCAAATCTTCTCCTCTTCTCCCCCATCTCATCTACTCTTCTCCCCCTCCCCTATTCTCCCCCTCTCCACACCGCCCCCTCTCTTCTCCTCTTTTGCCCCTCTTCTCCACCCCATCTCCTCTTCTCCACCTCTCCTCTTCTCCCCCTCTCCTCTCCTCCACCTGTCCTCTCGTCTTTTCCCCCTATCTTCTCCCTCTTCTACCCCTCTCTTCTCCCCCTCTCTTCCCCTCCCCCTCTCATCTTCTCTTCTCCACCTCTACCCTTCTCTTCTCCCCATCTCTTCTCCTCTTCTCCCCATCTCTTCTCCCGCTCCTCTTCTCCACTCCCCTCTTCTCTTCTTCCCCTCTCATCTTCTCCTCTCCTCTCCTTCCCCACTTCTGCCCCTCTCTTCTCCTCTTTTGACACTCTATTCTCCTCTTCTCCCCCTCTCATTCTCCCTCCACTCCTCTCCTCTTCTCCCCCTCTCTTCTCCTCCTCTCACTTTTCTTCTCCCCTCTCCACTTCTTCCCCTCCCTTCTCCACCCCGCTCTCCTCTCCACTCCTCCCCCTCTCTTCTACACCCTCCTACCCCCGCCCCTCTACTCTTCTCCCCCTCTCCTCTCCTCTCCTCCCGCCTCTCTTCTCCTCTCCTCTCTTCAATTCTCTGCTTCTCACCCCTTCTCCCCTCCTCTTTACCTCTCTTCTAATCTTCTCCCCTCTCCTCCTCTGCACCTCTCCTCTTCTCAACCCATCTCATCTACTCTTCTCTTCTCCCCCTCCCCGCTCTCCTCTTCTCCCCCTCTCCTCTTCTCCCCTCTCCTCTCTCCCCCTTCCCCACTTCTGCCCCTCTCTTCTCCTCTTTTGACACTCTCTTATCCTCTTCCCCCCTCTTCTTCTCTTTCCCCCATCTCTTATCCTCTTTCCACCATCTCTTCTCCTCTTCCCCCCCTCTCTTCTCCTCTTCTCCCCCTCTCTTCTCCCCATCTCTTCTCCTCTTTCCCCTTCTCCTCTTTCCCCGCTCTCTTCTCCTCTCTTCAATTCTCCACTTCTCACCCTCTCCTCTTCTCCCCCCTTTTCCCCTCTCCTCTTCTGCACCTCTCATCTTCTCCCCCCTCTCCACACATCCCCTCTCTTCCTCCTCTTCTCCCCTCCTCCTCCTCTCCCCCTCTCATTCACCCTCCACTCCTCTCCTCTTCTCCCCCTCTCCTCTTCTCCACCTCTCCTCTCCTCCCCCTCTCCTCTCCTCTTTCCCCCATCTCTTCTTTTTCCCCCATCTCTTCTCCTCTTTCCCCCATCTCTTCTCCTCTTCTCCCCGCTCTCTTCTCCTCTCCTCTCTTCAATTCTCTGCTTTTCACCCTCTCTTATTCTCCCCTCCCCTCCCCTCTTCCTCTCTCTTCTCCACCTCTCATCTTCTCTTCTTCCCCTCCCCGCTCTCCTATTCTCCCCGCTCTCCACACCTCCCCTCTCTTCTCCTCTTTTCCTCCTCTTCTCCCCTCCCCCTCTCCTCTTCTCCACCTCTCCTCTTCTCCAACCCTCTCCTCTTCTCCCCTCTAATCTTCTCCAACCCTCTCCTCTTCTCCCCTCTACTCTTCTTCCCCTCTCATCTTCTCCAACCCTCTCCTCTTCTCCCCTCCCCCTCTCCTCTTCTCCCCTCCCCTCTCATATTCTCCCCTCTCCTCTCATCTTCTCCCCTCTCCTCTCCTCTCCCTCCCCTCTTCCCTCTCCTCCCCCTTTCTTCTCCCCCTCTCTTCTCCTCGTCTCCACCTCTACCCTTCTCTTCTCCTCATCTTTTCTCCAATTTCCCCCATATCTTCTCCCCCTCTCTTCTCCTCTCCTGCCCCTCTCCTCCCCCTCTTCTCTTCTCCCCCCTATTCTCTTCTCCATCTCTCTTCTCCCCCTCTCCTCTTCTCCACCTCTCCTCTTCTCCAACCCTCTCCTCTTCTCCAACCCTCTCCTCCTCTCTTCTCCCCTTCCCCACTTCTGCGCCTCTCTTCTCCTCTTTTGACACTCTATTCTCCTCTTCTCTCCCTCTCTTCTCTCCTCCTCCCCCCTCCCCTCTCCTCCCCTTTCCTCCTCTCTTCTCTTTCTTCTCCTCCTCTCTTCTACTCCTCTCCTTTTCTCTTATCCCACCTCCAGTCTCCTCTTCTCCCCCTCTTCTCTTCTCCTCTTCTCACCCTCTTGTCTTTACCCCCTCCCCTCTCCTCTCCTCCCCCTTTCTTCTGCTCTACTCCCCCTCGCCTCTCCTCTTCTCACCCTCTTGTCTTTACCCCCTCCCCTCTCAACATGGATCTAGTCCAATCAGACGTGTCTCACCGCAACATGGATCTAGTCCAATCAGACGTGTCTCACCGCAACATGGATCTAGTCCAATCAGACGTGTCTCACCTCAACATGTATCTAGTCCAATCAGACGTGTCTCACCTCAACATGGATCTAGTCCAATCAGACGTGTCTCACCTCAACATGGATCTAGTCCAATCAGACGTGTCTCACCTCAACGTGGATCTAGTCCAATCAGACGTGTCTCACCTCAACATGGATCTAGTCCAATCAGACGTGTCTCACCTCAATATGGATCTAGTCCAATCAGACGTGTCTCACCTCAACATGGATCTAGTCCAATCAGACGTGTCTCACCTCAACATGGATCTAGTCCAATCAGACGTGTCTCACCTCAACATGGATCTAGTCCAATCAGACGTGTCTCACCTCAACATGGATCTAGTCCAATCAGACGTGTCTCACCTCAACATGTATCTAGTCCAATCAGACATGTCTCACCTCAACATGGATCTAGTCCAATCAGACGTGTTCACACTGATATTGATCTAATAGGCAACAGTGACTTTATTAATGCAACAGAATAAACACTAAAAAACACATTACATTTCAATAGGTGCAATAACTTATCTGTACACTATTCTGATTAGATACTATTTAATGGTGAGTTTGGACACAGGTTTTTATAGGAACACTAAGGCACCTGGACCACATATTGAGATGTGCCTTTAGTTAAGTAAATCAGTTGTTACATGAGGTGACAGTTGTAGGACTGTTAACAAAGTAGCTGAATTGTCAAAGACCGTAGCCTGAGGTCACCCAAAGAAAATAATTCCAGAACTTTCTCTTGTAAAGAATTACAAATCTACCACTTTCATATAAACCCCTCGATACACAGCAGAACATCTACACTGAATCCATCCACCAAACATCCTGATTTGTTTTAATCAACACTTTTTATGACACTAAAATAACCTTCAACTACAGTATATATGAAGGGATTATTGTCATTGTTACATTATATAGGCTACAGTAAGTTATATTCTTCCATTTTAAATAACAGGCTCTCCCACCATCTCTAATGATCTGGTCTGCTTGATGATGAACTAAATGTAGACCACAGCATGATTATTATATGACTACCACATCTCTGTACCCCCACACACACAATCCATGTTCGGCAGATGCTCTTTTCATTTACAATTGAACCTTTAGCCTACCATTTCTGTGGTCGTGTGGAAATCTGTAACGTTCGATCAGTTTGGCCTGTAAACTATGGAAAGATGAGACTCAGGAACACGATGATGTTCTCCGTTTTGCTCTACGACCCCATAAGCATCGTCTGAAGTCGTACAGTCCATCTGCCAACTTCTGTCTGTAGTGTCAGAACCGTTTGGACTACACACTAACATGACCCCACTATGGAAAGGTGAGTCTCTCAGGAACACGTACAGGTTGAATTGATCTAGGACACACTAACATGACCCCACTATGGAAAGGTGAGTCTCTCAGGAACACGTACAGGTTGTATTGATCTAGGACACACTAACATGACCCCACTATGGAAAGGTGAGTCTCTCAGGAACACGTACAGGTTGTATTGATCTAGGACACACTAACATGACCCCACTATGGAAAGGTGAGTCTCTCAGGAACACGTACAGGTTGTATTGATCTAGGACACACTAACATGACCCCACTATGGAAAGGTGAGTCTCTCAGGAACACGTACAGGTTGTATTGATCTAGGACGCCCACAAGCTTTACAAGACTCGTCTGAAGGTCTCCTGGTACCAGTTTAACACATTTATGGAAGTATATATTTAGATAGTTTAGTGCCAAAAATAAGGGGTGAAAAAATTATATGAGATTCCTGATCTTTTTCCCCCAAAATATAAAAATCCCAAGACTATTTGGCCCTAAACAGACATTACATGGTGACAGACTATCTGATAGAAAACTGAGGGAAAAATGTACAATATACAAATGAAGTGAGCCTTGCTATTGAGAAAGGATTGAAACAGGCAGAGAGAAGACTGGCTATGTGCCCACTGCCACAAAATGAGGTGCAAACTGAGCTGTACTTTCTAACCTCCTGCCAAATGTACAACGTTATAAGAGACACATATTTCCCTCAGATTACAAAGACCCTAAAATAATTTGAAAACAAATGTAATATTGACAAGTTCCCGTATCTGTTAGGTAAAATACCACAGTGTGCAATCATGTCAGCAGAATGTGTGACCTGTTGTGATGAGAACAGGGTAACCAGTGGAGAACAAACACCACAGTAAATAAAACCTAGGACTAGATTTATCACTTTAGTTCATTTCCCTTGACATTTGTACTTCTACTTTTTGTACACACAGCTCACACTCTCCTACAGACACCAGCTGGTTGAGAGGGCACTAGTGGAGCCAGCTGGTTGAGAGGGCACTAGTGGAGCCAGCTGGTTGAGAGGGCACTAGTGTAGCCAGCTGGTTGAGAGGGCCATAGTGTAGCCAGCTGGTTGAGAGGGCACTAGTGTAGCCAGCTGGTTGAGAGGGCACTAGTGTAGCCAGCTGGTTGAGAGGGCCCTAATGGAGCAGGCTGGCTGAGAGGGCCCTAGTGTAGCAGGCTGGCTGAGAGGGCCCTAATGGAGCAGGCTGGCTGAGAGGGCCCTAGTGGAGCCGGCTGGCTGAGAGGGCCCTAGTGGAGCAGGCTGGCTGCTCTTCCCTTACTCTTTCTCTCTTCTCCACAAATCTCTCTCCCCTCCCCCCTCTCTTCCCTCCCCTCTCTCTTCCCTCCCCTTCTCTCTCTTTCTCTCTCCTCCAAAATTCTCTCTCTCCCCTCCCCCCTCTCTTCCCTCCCCTCTCCTTTTCTCTCCCTTACCCTCCTCCCTCCTCTACCTCCTCTCTCCCCACCCTTCCTCTCTCCTCCCTCTCGTTCTGCTCATCTCTCTCTCTCTCTCGTTCTCTCTCTTTTCTTGACATATAGTGTTGGACCTGTTGATCTTGACTCAGCTCATAGACCTCTATCATCTACACCCCTCCCTTCTCCTACTCTAACATAACACCAATATAATATATACTCTCATTCATTTACATAGAGACAGATACAATCAATCATTGACACACTGAATATACAACAGTCAGATGCATGACACCATCACAACTTAACTGACATTAGTGCCTGTCCCCAGATGGACAGTTAGGCTACAGTAAAGTACATTTACAGGTGATCACATCATTGTCCTGCTTTGAGAAACATTTTTACTGTCTGCTTCCAGTTGCATGTTATTTTACTAGCCCTGCAAATGGTAATATATCTTACAATATCAAAACATATCTCAGTAACTGTCACAAGTGTATAACAATATAACAGCCTGTGCTCCACAACAGGATGGTCAGTACCACTGCAGGTATCATATCTGTCTCTAACTGGGGTTACTGTCATAAGGTTTGGACTGAAGAGTGGAACATACTGCTCGGCTATATGACTTCTATGTCATAAGTTCGTTAGGTCTTTGATGTGAGATAAACTTCTCAGCAACTTATCTTGGATCAGTGGTTGAACACACTACAGCAAACTGAAAAACTCCACAGGAAACTGCTGACAGAGCAGCAAAGTTACACATAGTGTGTCCTGTAATATCACCTCTAACTTTCTACTGCTTGAGTTCACCTCTTATAGAATATTGGCTTAATGTTCCAGCACCTCAATATAAACAGTACCAGCACCCAAAATGAGTACTGATGAGGTCTCATGTTAGAGCAGGAGAAGGGGGGATGTGGTGTAGAAGCTAGAGGTCTGTTACCCAAGTCAACTCAACAGGCCTGATGCTATATGTCAGGGTCAGGCTGGACTGGGACAAGAGAGGAACAGGTTACTGGTTATGATGACATCACTGGTGAGAAGTCAGTGATAAAAATATATTCTCTCTCCCTCCTCCCCTGTCTCCTCCTCAGTCTGTCAGTGAGTAAGAACTCTCTCTCTCTCCTATCTCTATCTCTCTCCCTCCTCCCCTGTCTCCTCCTCAGTCTGTCAGTGAGTAAGAACTCTCTCTCTCTCCTATCTCTATCTCTCTCCCTCCTCCCCTGTCTCCTCCTCAGTCTGTCAGTGAGTAAGAACTCTCTCTCTCTCCTATCTCTATCTCTCTCCCTCCTCCCCTGTCTCCTCCTCAGTCTGTCAGTGAGTAAGAACTCTCTCTCTCTCCTATCTCTCTCTCTCTCCCTCCTCCCCTGTCTCCTCCTCAGTCTGTCAGTGAGTAAGAACTCTCTCTCTCCTATCTCTCTCTCTCTCCCTCCTCCCCTGTCTCCTCCTCAGTCTGTCAGTGAGTAAGAACTATCTCTCTCTTATCTCTCTCTCTCTCCCTCCTCTCCTGTCTCCTCCTGTCTGTCAGTGAGTAAGAACTATCTCTCTCTCTCTCCCTCCTCCCCTGTCTCCTCCTCAGTCTGTCAGTGAGTAAGAACTATCTCTCTCTCCTATCTCTCTCTCTCCCTCCTCCCCTGTCTCCTCCTCAGTCTGTCAGTGAGTAAGAACTATCTCTCTCTCTCTCCCTCCTCCCCTGTCTCCTCCTCAGTCTGTCAGTGAGTAAGAACTATCTCTCTCTCCTATCTCTATCTCTCTCCCTCCTCCCCTGTCTCCTCCTCAGTCTGTCAGTGAGTAAGAACTATCTCTCTCTCTCTCCCTCCTCCCCTGTCTCCTCCTCAGTCTGTCAGTGAGTAAGAACTATCTCTCTCTCCTATCTATCTCTCTCTCCCTCCTCCCCTGTCTCCTCCTCAGTCTGTCAGTGAGTAAGAACTATCTCTCTCTCCTATCTCTCTCTCTCTCCCTCCTCCCCTGTCTCCTCCTCAGTCTGTCAGTGAGTAAGAACTATCTCTCTCTCCTATCTCTCTCTCTCCCTCCTCCCCTGTCTCCTCCTCAGTCTGTCAGTGAGTAAGAACTATCTCTCTCTCCTATCTCTCTCTCTCTCCCTCCTCCCCTGTCTCCTCCTCAGTCTGTCAGTGAGTAAGAACTATCTCTCGCTCTCTCCCGCCTCCCCTGTCTCCTCCTCAGTCTGTCAGTGAGTAAGAACTATCTCTCTCTTCGATCTATCTCTCTCCCTCCTCCCCTGTCTCCTCCTCAGTCTGTCAGTGAGTAAGAACTCTCTCTCTCTCATATCTCTCTCTCTCTCCCTCCTCCCCTGTCTCCTCCTCAGTCTGTCAGTGAGTAAGAACTCTCTCTCTCTCCTATCTCTCTCTCTCTCCCTCCTCCCCTGTCTCCTCCTCAGTCTGTCAGTGAGTAAGAACTATCTCTCTCTCCTATCTCTCTCTCCCTCCTCCCCTGTCTCCTCCTCAGTCTGTCAGTGAGTAAGAACTATCTCTCGCTCTCTCCCGCCTCCCCTGTCTCCTCCTCAGTCTGTCAGTGAGTAAGAACTATCTCTCTCTTCGATCTATCTCACTCCCTCCTCCCCTGTCTCCTCCTCAGTCTGTCAGTGAGTAAGAACTATCTCTCTCTTCGATCTATCTCTCTCCCTCCTCCCCTGTCTCCTCCTCAGTCTGTCAGTGAGTAAGAACTCTCTCTCTCTCATATCTCTCTCTCTCTCCCTCCTCCCCTGTCTCCTCCTCAGTCTGTCAGTGAGTAAGAACTCTCTCTCTCTCCTATCTCTCTCTCTCTCCCTCCTCCCCTGTCTCCTCCTCAGTCTGTCAGTGAGTAAGAACTCTCTCTCTCTCCTATCTCTCTCTCTCTCCCTCCTCCCCTGTCTCCTCCTCAGTCTGTCAGTGAGTAAGAACTCTCTCTCTCTCCTATCTCTCTCTCTCTCCCTCCTCCCCTGTCTCCTCCTCAGTCTGTCAGTGAGTAAGAACTCTCTCTCTCTCCTATCTCTCTCTCTCTCCCTCCTCCCCTGTCTCCTCCTCAGTCTGTCAGTGAGTAAGAACTATCTCTCTCTCCTATCTCTCTCTCTCTCCCTCCTCCCCTGTCTCCTCCTCAGTCTGTCAGTGAGTAAGAACTATCTCTCGCTCTCTCCCGCCTCCCCTGTCTCCTCCTCAGTCTGTCAGTGAGTAAGAACTATCTCTCTCTTCGATCTATCTCACTCCCTCCTCCCCTGTCTCCTCCTCAGTCTGTCAGTGAGTAAGAACTATCTCTCTCTTCGATCTATCTCTCTCCCTCCTCCCCTGTCTCCTCCTCAGTCTGTCAGTGAGTAAGAACTCTCTCTCTCTCATATCTCTCTCTCTCTCCCTCCTCCCCTGTCTCCTCCTCAGTCTGTCAGTGAGTAAGAACTCTCTCTCTCTCCTATCTCTCTCTCTCTCCCTCCTCCCCTGTCTCCTCCTCAGTCTGTCAGTGAGTAAGAACTCTCTCTCTCTCCTATCTCTCTCTCTCTCCCTCCTCCCCTGTCTCCTCCTCAGTCTGTCAGTGAGTAAGAACTATCTCTCTCTCCTATCTCTCTCTCTCTCCCTCCTCCCCTGTCTCCTCCTCAGTCTGTCAGTGAGTAAGAACTATCTCTCGCTCTCTCCCGCCTCCCCTGTCTCCTCCTCAGTCTGTCAGTGAGTAAGAACTATCTCTCTCTTCGATCTATCTCACTCCCTCCTCCCCTGTCTCCTCCTCAGTCTGTCAGTGAGTAAGAACTATCTCTCTCTTCGATCTATCTCTCTCCCTCCTCCCCTGTCTCCTCCTCAGTCTGTCAGTGAGTAAGAACTCTCTCTCTCTCATATCTCTCTCTCTCTCCCTCCTCCCCTGTCTCCTCCTCAGTCTGTCAGTGAGTAAGAACTCTCTCTCTCTCCTATCTCTCTCTCTCTCCCTCCTCCCCTGTCTCCTCCTCAGTCTGTCAGTGAGTAAGAACTCTCTCTCTCTCCTATCTCTCTCTCTCTCCCTCCTCCCCTGTCTCCTCCTCAGTCTGTCAGTGAGTAAGAACTATCTCTCTCTCCTATCTCTCTCTCTCTCCCTCCTCCCCTGTCTCCTCCTCAGTCTGTCAGTGAGTAAGAACTATCTCTCGCTCTCTCCCGCCTCCCCTGTCTCCTCCTCAGTCTGTCAGTGAGTAAGAACTATCTCTCTCTTCGATCTATCTCACTCCCTCCTCCCCTGTCTCCTCCTCAGTCTGTCAGTGAGTAAGAACTATCTCTCTCTTCGATCTATCTCTCTCCCTCCTCCCCTGTCTCCTCCTCAGTCTGTCAGTGAGTAAGAACTCTCTCTCTCTCATATCTCTCTCTCTCTCCCTCCTCCCCTGTCTCCTCCTCAGTCTGTCAGTGAGTAAGAACTCTCTCTCTCTCCTATCTCTCTCTCTCTCCCTCCTCCCCTGTCTCCTCCTCAGTCTGTCAGTGAGTAAGAACTCTCTCTCTCTCCTATCTCTCTCTCTCTCCCTCCTCCCATGTCTCCTCCTCAGTCTGTCAGTGAGTAAGAACTATCTCTCTCTCCTATCTCTCTCTCTCTCCCTCCTCCCCTGTCTCCTCCTCAGTCTGTCAGTGAGTAAGAACTATCTCTCGCTCACTCCCTCCTCCCCTGTCTCCTCCTCAGTCTGTCAGTGAGTAAGAACTATCTCTCTCTTCGATCTATCTCTCTCCCTCCTCCCCTGTCTCCTCCTCAGTCTGTCAGTGAGTAAGAACTATCTCTCTCTTCGATCTATCTCTCTCCCTCCTCCCCTGTCTCCTCCTCAGTCTGTCAGTGAGTAAGAACTCTCTCTCTCTCATATCTCTCTCTCTCCCTCCTCCCCTGTCTCCTCCTCAGTCTGTCAGTGAGTAAGAACTCTCTCTCTCTCCTATCTCTCTCTCTCTCCCTCCTCCCCTGTCTCCTCCTCAGTCTGTCAGTGAGTAAGAACTCTCTCTCTCTCCTATCTCTCTCTCTCTCCCTCCTCCCCTGTCTCCTCCTCAGTCTGTCAGTGAGTAAGAACTATCTCTCTCTCCTATCTCTCTCTCTCTCCCTCCTCCCCTGTCTCCTCCTCAGTCTGTCAGTGAGTAAGAACTATCTCTCGCTCTCTCCCGCCTCCCCTGTCTCCTCCTCAGTCTGTCAGTGAGTAAGAACTATCTCTCTCTTCGATCTATCTCACTCCCTCCTCCCCTGTCTCCTCCTCAGTCTGTCAGTGAGTAAGAACTATCTCTCTCTTCGATCTATCTCTCTCCCTCCTCCCCTGTCTCCTCCTCAGTCTGTCAGTGAGTAAGAACTCTCTCTCTCTCATATCTCTCTCTCTCTCCCTCCTCCCCTGTCTCCTCCTCAGTCTGTCAGTGAGTAAGAACTCTCTCTCTCTCCTATCTCTCTCTCTCTCCCTCCTCCCCTGTCTCCTCCTCAGTCTGTCAGTGAGTAAGAACTCTCTCTCTCTCCTATCTCTCTCTCTCCCTCCTCCCCTGTCTCCTCCTCAGTCTGTCAGTGAGTAAGAACTATCTCTCTCTCCTATCTCTCTCTCTCTCCCTCCTCCCCTGTCTCCTCCTCAGTCTGTCAGTGAGTAAGAACTATCTCTCGCTCTCTCCCGCCTCCCCTGTCTCCTCCTCAGTCTGTCAGTGAGTAAGAACTATCTCTCTCTTCGATCTATCTCACTCCCTCCTCCCCTGTCTCCTCCTCAGTCTGTCAGTGAGTAAGAACTATCTCTCTCTTCGATCTATCTCTCTCCCTCCTCCCCTGTCTCCTCCTCAGTCTGTCAGTGAGTAAGAACTCTCTCTCCTATCTCTCTCTCTCTCCCTCCTCCCCTGTCTCCTCCTCAGTCTGTCAGTGAGTAAGAACTCTCTCTCTCTCCTATCTCTCTCTCTCTCCCTCCTCCCCTGTCTCCTCCTCAGTCTGTCAGTGAGTAAGAACTATCTCTCTCTCCTATCTCTCTCTCTCTCCCTCCTCCCCTGTCTCCTCCTCAGTCTGTCAGTGAGTAAGAACTATCTCTCGCTCACTCCCTCCTCCCCTGTCTCCTCCTCAGTCTGTCAGTGAGTAAGAACTATCTCTCTCTTCGATCTATCTCTCTCCCTCCTCCCCTGTCTCCTCCTCAGTCTGTCAGTGAGTAAGAACTCTCTCTCTCTCATATCTCTCTCTCTCTCCCTCCTCCCCTGTCTCCTCCTCAGTCTGTCAGTGAGTAAGAACTCTCTCTCTCTCCTATCTCTCTCTCTCTCCCTCCTCCCCTGTCTCCTCCTCAGTCTGTCAGTGAGTAAGAACTCTCTCTCTCTCCTATCTCTCTCTCTCTCCCTCCTCCCCTGTCTCCTCCTCAGTCTGTCAGTGAGTAAGAACTATCTCTCTCTCCTATCTCTCTCTCTCTCCCTCCTCCCCTGTCTCCTCCTCAGTCTGTCAGTGAGTAAGAACTATCTCTCGCTCTCTCCCGCCTCCCCTGTCTCCTCCTCAGTCTGTCAGTGAGTAAGAACTATCTCTCTCTTCGATCTATCTCACTCCCTCCTCCCCTGTCTCCTCCTCAGTCTGTCAGTGAGTAAGAACTATCTCTCTCTTCGATCTATCTCTCTCCCTCCTCCCCTGTCTCCTCCTCAGTCTGTCAGTGAGTAAGAACTCTCTCTCTCTCATATCTCTCTCTCTCTCCCTCCTCCCCTGTCTCCTCCTCAGTCTGTCAGTGAGTAAGAACTCTCTCTCTCTCCTATCTCTCTCTCTCTCCCTCCTCCCCTGTCTCCTCCTCAGTCTGTCAGTGAGTAAGAACTCTCTCTCTCTCCTATCTCTCTCTCTCTCCCTCCTCCCCTGTCTCCTCCTCAGTCTGTCAGTGAGTAAGAACTATCTCTCTCTTCGATCTATCTCTCTCTCCCTCCTCCCCTGTCTCCTCCTCAGTCTGTCAGTGAGTAAGAACTATCTCTCTCTCCTATCTCTCTCTCTCTCCCTCCTCCCCTGTCTCCTCCTCAGTCTGTCAGTGAGTAAGAACTATCTCTCTCTCCTATCTCTCTCTCTCTCCCTCCTCCCCTATCTCCTCCTCAGTCTGTCAGTTAGTAAGAACTATCTCTCTCTCCTATCTCTCGCTCTCACCCTCCTCCCCTGTCTCCTCCTCAGTCTGTCAGTGAGTAAGAACTATCTCTCTCCTATCTCTCTCTCTCTCCCTCCTCCCCTGTCTCCTCCTCAGTCTGTCAGTGAGTAAAAACGATCTATCTCTCCTATCTCTCTCTCTCTCCCTCCTCCCCTGTCTCCTCCTCAGTCTGTCAGTGAGTAAGAACTATCTCTCTCTCCCAGCCTTGTGGTTGATTAAAGACCCCCCCCCCCCCCCCCCTCCACAAAAGGGGACATATTTGCGTATGTTGTGGTCTTGTGAATTCTGGCTGAATTCTGGTAAAGAGGATGCTCTTTAATCTCAGCATGTCTACATATTCTCTTTTCTCTCTGTATTTGTTGGCTTGGAAATGTTGACACCGGAGACTGTTATCAGAAGAAACTGTGTAACCAAGCATTTATAGAGGCTGAGAAATGCATTATAGTTAATAGGAAGGTTGGTTATCCTCCAACAATGTCACAATGGACGGCAGAAATGTCTCGTTGTGTATCACTAGATTTGATTTACTGGTCAACGTTCATGAGGTCAGGATGCCTTATATGGAAAACTGTAGGACAAAAGGAGTCTGTATAAAAAACATGACCACTTCATGTTTTCAACAGCTGTTGGGTTGTTCAGTCCTGGTGGTCTGCTGTCCTGTGGGTTGTCACTCTGGCCTTGACCTAACACACCTGAAACCAACAATGAATGTTTCACTAAGACCCTAAAGCTGAGTGGGATGTGTTGGGTTGGGGTGGTGGAGGACGGGCCGACCCAGCTACACCTTACAGTAAATACAAAAGTATGTGGACACCCCTTCAAATTAGTGGATTTGGCTATTTGAGGCACACCCTTTCCTGACCTGTGAAAAAAATTGAGCACACCGCCATGCAATCTCCATAGACAAACATTGCTGTAGAATGGCCTTACTGAAGAACTCAGTGACAATCAACATGTCACCATCATAGTATGCTACCTTTCCAACAAGTCAGTTCATCAAATGTCTACCCTGCTGGAGCTGCCCCGGTCAACTGTAAGTGCTGTTATTGTGAAGTGGAAACATCTAGGAGCAGCAGTGGCTTAGCCTCGAAGTGGTAGCTCACACAAGCTCACAGAACGGGACCGCGAGTGCTGAAGTTTGTCGCGTGTAAAAATCATCTGTCCTCGGTTGCAACACTCACTTCCGAGTTCCAAACTTCCTCTGGAAGCAACTTCAGCACAAGAACTGTTCGTCTGGAGCTTCATGAAATGGGTTTCTACGGCCGAGCAGCAGCACACAAACCTAAGATCAACTCCTACTGTAACATCAGACCTCTAGCATCTACACCCCACCTTCTCCTACTGTAACATCAGACCTCTAGCATCTACACCCCCCCTTCTCCTACTGTAACATCAGACCTCTAGCATCTACACCCCCCCTTCTCCTACTGTAACATCAGACCTCTAGCATCTACACCCCCCCTTCTCCTACTCTAACATCAGACCTCTAGCATCTACACCCCCCCTTCTCCTACTCTAACATCAGACCTCTAGCATCTACACCCCCCCTTCTCCTACTGTAACATCAGACCTCTAGCATCTACACCCCCCCTTCTCCTACTCTAACATCAGACCTCTAGCATCTACACCCCCCCTTCTCCTACTCTAACATCAGACCTCTAGCATCTACACCCCCCCTTCTTCTACTCTAGCATCAGACCTCTAGCATCTACACCCCCCCTTCTCCTACTGTAACATCAGACCTCTAGCATCTACACCCCCCCTTCTCCTACTGTAACATCAGACCTCTATCATCTACACCCCCCCTTCTCCTACTGTAACATCAGACCTCTAGCATCTACACCCCCCCTTCTCCTACTGTAGCATCATACCTCTAGCATCTACACCCCCCCTTATCCTACTGTAACATCAGACCTCTAGCATCTACACCCCCCCTTCTCCTACTCTAACATCAGACCTCTAGCATCTACACCCCCCCTTCTCCTACTCGAACATCAGACCTGTTGACTTGGGTAACAGACCTCTATCATCTACACCCCCCTTCTCCTACTCTAACATCAGACCAATACAATATATAATATGTCAAGTATCAGTAGTTCCATAAAACACTACTTGTTATTGGGTTATAGAATAGTGTTTATGGTCATATTACTTTCTCAATGTGGGATAATAAAGTTGACTAATATTGAACTGTTATAGTCACTGTAGATTTATACTCTACCTACCTGGTGGACTGACGCTTTGAGCCTGGAGATCTGAGGAGACAGAGAGAGAGAGGAGAAAGAGAGAGAAAGAGAGAGAGACAGAGAGAAACAAAGGAGAAAGAGAGGAGTCAGCGGAAGAGAGAGAGACAGAGGAGAAAGGGAGGTGTCAGAGGAAGAGAGAGACAGAGGAGAAAGGGAGGAGTCAGAGGAAGAGAGAGACAGAGGAGAAAGGGAGGAGTCAGAGGAAGAGAGAAACAAAGGAGAAAGGGAGGAGTCAGAGGAAGAGAGAGACAGAGGAGAAAGGGAGGAGTCAGAGGAAGAGAGAAACAGAGGAGAAAGGGAGGAGTCAGAGGAAGAGAGAAACAGAGGAGAAAGGGAGGAGTCAGAGGAAGAGAGAGACAGAGGAGTAAGGGAGGAGTCAGAGGAAGAGAGAGACAGAGGAGTAAGGGAGGAGTCAGAGGAAGAGAGAGACAGAGGAGAAAGGGAGGAGTCAGAGGAAGAGAGAGACAGAGGAGAAAGGAAGGAGTCAGAGGAAGAGAGAGACAGAGGAGAAAGGGAGGAGTCAGAGGAAGAGAGAGACAGAGGAGAAAGGGAGGAGTCAGAGGAAGAGATAGACAGAGGAGAAAGGGATGAGTCAGAGGAAGAGAGAGACAGAGGAGAAAGGGAGGAGTCAGAGGCAGAGAGAGACAGAGGTTAAATGAACATCAACATGACCTTTCATGATGTGAATGGGAAGATAGGCTTATTGTTGGTATTGTGCAACAACACCCATGTGTACATACACTATATATTCAAAAGTATGTGGACACCCCTTCAAATTAGTGGATTCTATTTCAGCCACACCAACAACCACGTGTACACACACTCTCTCGTATACCCTTTCTCTCCCCTACCTTCCCTTTCTCTCTACCTTAGCCTCTCTCCCCTCCCCTCCTCTCTCCTCTCCACTTCTCTCTCCTCTACCCTACTCTCTCCAATACACCTATCTCTCTCCTCTACCCTCCTCTCTCCTTTCGACTTCTCTCTCCTCTACCCTACTCTCTCCTCTCCACTTCTCTCTCCTCTACCCTCCTCTCTCCCCCACCCTCCTCTCTCCTCTCCACTTCTCTCTCCTCTACCCTCCTCTTTCCTCTACCCTCCTCTCTCCCCAACCCTCCATTCTCCCCTCCCTTTCTCTCTCCCTACCCTCCTCTCTCTCTCTCCTCCTCCTCAAATCTCTCTCCCCACCCCTCCTCTCTCTTCCATCTCTCTCTCCCTCTTTCTCTTTCTCTTCTTGACATATAGTGTTGGACCTGTTGATCTTGACTCAGCTCATAGACCTCTAGCATCAACACCCCTCCCTTCTCCTACTCTAACATAACACCAATATAATATATACTCTCATTCATTTACATAGAGACAGATACAATCAATCATTGACACACTGAATATACAACAGTCAGATGCATGACACCATCACAACTTAACTGACATTAGTGCCTGTCCACAGATGGACAGTTAGGCTACAGTAAAGTACATTTACAGGTGATCACATCATTGTCCTGCTTTGAGACACATTTTTACTGTCTGCTTCCAGTTGCATGTTATTTTACTAACCCTGCAAATGGTAATATATATTACAATATCAAAACATATCTCAGTAACTGTCACAAGTGTATATCAATATAACAGCCTCCTACCTGTGCTCCAGAATAGGATGGTCAGTACCACTGCAGGTATCATATCTGTCTCTAACTGGGGCTCCACTGAGCGAAACAAGTTTACTGTCATTAAGAGTGGACTGAAGAGTGGAAAATACTGCTCGGCTATATGACTTCTATGTCATTAGTTCGTTAGGTCTTTGATGTGAGATAAACTTCTTAGCAACTTATCTTGGATCAGTGGTTGAACACACTACAGCAAACTGAAAAACTCCACAGGAAACTGCTGACAGAGCAGCAAAGTTACACATAGTGTGTCCTATAATATCACCTCTAACTTTCTACTGCTTGAGTTCACCTCTTACAGAATATTGGCTTAATGTTCCAGCACCTCAATATAAACAGTACCAGCACCCAAAAATGAGTACTGATGAGGTCTCATGTTAGAGCAGGAGAAGGGGGATGTGGTGTAGAAGCTAGAGGTCTGTTACCCAAGTCAACTCAACAGGCCTGATGCTATATGTCAGGGTCAGGCTGGGCTGGACCAAGAGTGGAACAGGTTACTGGTTATGATGACATCACTGATGAGAAGTAAGTGATAAAAATGATATTCTCTCTCTCCCCCTCCTCCCTCTCTATCCTACTTCCCTTCACCTCCCCCCTCTCTGTCTCCCTCCCATCCTTTAATTTATATTAGATAAATTAAGGGGAGGTAGAAGAAGGGGAAAGGGGGAGAAGAGAAGAGGAGAGGGGGGAGAAGGGGAGAGGGGAAGAAGAGGAGAGGAGAGGGGGGAGAGGAGAGGGGAGAGAAGGGGAGAGGAGGTACTGTTTGTCTCCCACCGTTCCACTCAGAGGACTCTACCTTCTGTTATCAAGTGGGCGTTTCCACTATATTTAGTGTACCAGTCATTTCAGGGAAGTGAACAAGTGCACACTTTAGGAGAAAGGAGAGATAATTGGGGCAATGCTTCTTTCTAGTCTTCAGTCCTGCGTCTGTGACACCAGATTACCACCTAGTGGCCATAAGAGGAACTGTCCTGTCAGTGTGTTTTTACTGCTGGCTCAAAACAACACATGACCTGCATACATGATATGATTCATGTGTGAGTACTAAAAGCATGTGAATATAGTATATTATAGTATATTTATTATATATGTGGGTCTGATAAGTAAACACTCTTAATGTTTGCTGTTTTATCACTCAGAAGAACATTGGACACTATGTAACCAAACACATGTGAAACCTCATGATATGAGTGATAAGAAGTGTTTAAAAAGGTGAGTTCTGAACCCTGTAGACTACTGCACTACTTCTGAAGAAGACCAGAGTCATTTCAGAATGAAGACTGCTATAGTTCTGACGGTGTTGCTGTTCTGTCTGTCTGGGGCCTGGACTCAGGGAGAGAGTGGAGGGGTGACTAGTAGTTCTGTCTGTCTGTCTGTCTGGGGCCTGGACTCAGGGAGAGAGTGGAGGGGTGACTAGTAGTTCTGTCTGTCTGTCTGTCTGGGGCCTGGACTCAGGGAGAGAGTGGAGGGGTGACTAGTAGTTCTGTCTGTCTGTCTGGGGCCTGGACTCAGGGAGAGAGTGGAGGGGTGACTAGTAGTTCTGTCTGTCTGTCTGTCTGGGGCCTGGACTCAGGGAGAGAGTGGAGGGGTGACTAGTAGTTCTGTCTGTCTGTCTGTCTGGGGCCTGGACTCAGGGAGAGAGTGGAGGGGTGACTAGTAGTTCTGTCTGTCTGTCTGTCTGGGGCCTGGACTCAGGGAGAGAGTGGAGGGGTGACTAGTAGTTCTGTCTGTCTGTCTGGGGCCTGGACTCAGGGAGAGAGTGGAGGGGTGACTAGTAGTTCTGTCTGTCTGTCTGTCTGGGGCCTGGACTCAGGGAGAGAGTGAAGGGGTGACTAGTAGGTCTGTCTGTCTGTCTGTCTGTCTGTCTGTCTGTCTGTCTGTCTGTCTGTCTGTCTGTCTGTCTGTCTGTCTGTCTGTCTGGGGCCTGGACTCAGGGAGAGAGTGGAGGGGTGACTATTAGTTGTGTCTGTCTGGGGCCTGGACTCAGGGAGAGAGTGGAGGGGTGACTATTAGTTGTGTCTGTCTGGGGCCTGAACTCAGGGAGAGAGTGGAGGGGTGACTATTAGTTGTGTCTGTCTGGGGCCTGGACTCAGGGAGAGAGTGGAGGGGTGACTAGTAGTTCTGTCTGTCTGTCTGTCTGTCTGTCTGTCTGTCTGTCTGTCTGTCTGTCTGTCTGCAGTATATACACTAAATCAACAAAAGTATGTGGACACCTGCTCGTCAAACATCTCATTCCAAAATCATGGGCTTTTACATGGAGTTGGTCCCCCCCCTTTGCTGATATAACAGCCTCCACTCTTCTGGGAAGGCGTTCCACTAGATGTTGAAACATTGCTGCGGGGACTTGCTTCCATTCAGCCACAAGAGCATTAGTGAGGTCGGGCACTGATGTTGGGCGATTAGACCTGGCTCTCAGTCGGCGTTCCACTTCATCCCAAAGGTGTTCGACATCGTTGAGGTCAGGGCTTGTGAAGTTCTTCCACACCAATCTCGACTAACCATTCATGTATTGAACTCGCTTTGCGTACAAGGGCATTGTCATGCTGAAACAGGAAAGGGCCTTCCCCAAACTGTTGCCACAAAGTTGGAAGCACAGAATCCTCTCGAGTGTCAGTGTATCACTGGAACTAAGGGGCCCGATCCATGAAAAACAACCCCAGACCATTATTCCTCCTCCACCAAACTTTACAGTTGGCATTATGCATTGGGGCAGGTAGCATTTTCCTGATATCCTCCAAACCCAGATTAGTGCGTCGGATTGCTAGAAGGTGAAGCATGATTCATTACTCCAGAGAATACCTTTCCACTGCTCCAGAGTCCAATGGCTGTGAGTTTTACACCACTCAAGCCTACACTTGGCATTGCACATGGTGATCTTAGGCTTGTATGCAGCTGCTCGGCCCTGGAAACCCAATTCATGAAGCTCCTGACAAACAGTTTCTTGTGCTGATGTTGCTTCCAGAGGCAGTTTGGAACTTGTTAGTGAGTGTTGCAACCAAGTACAGATGATTTTTACACGTTACACGCTTCAGCACTCGGCGGTCCCGTTCTGTGAGCTTGTGTGGCCCACTACTTCTTGGCTGAGCCGTTGTTGGTCCTAGATGTTTCCACTTCTCAGTAACAGCACTTACAGTTGACCGGGGAAGCTCTAGCAGGTCAGAAACTTGACAAACTGACTTGTTGGAAAGGTGCCATCCTCTGACGGTGCCACGTTGAAAGTTACTGAGATCTTCAGTAAAGCCATTCTACTGCCACTTGTTTGGTTACTACATGATTCCATATGTGTTATTTCATAGTTTCAATGTCTCCACTATTATTCTACAATGTAGACAATAGTTAAAACTGATCCTAGATCTGTACAATGTAGACAATAGTTAAAATAAAGAAAAAACATTGAATTTGTAGGTGTGTCCAAACAATTGACCGGTACTGTATATGCATTGTGGAGGTGAACTGGTCCTAGATCTGTACAAAGGCATAACATCCACAGCAGGAACAACTGTCTGTGTTAGAGAACATATAAAACGAACTGATCCTAGATCTGTACAAAGGCATAACATCTACAGCAGGAACAACTGTCTGTGTTAAAAGGCCCAGCTGGATTTAAAATGACATATTTGAATGTCAAATGATTTGTTTAACATGTACAAGACAGGGTCTGTGGAGGCTTGGCCTATTAGTGGTAGATTTTTGGAGGGACCCTTGTCCCTACAGCCAATCAGTGAGCAGCTTCCCTTCCCCTACATCTCAGGCAGTTCTGTTACTCACAACACCCCCCCTGCTTTCCTCAACAATGGAACAGCTTCCCTTCCCCTACATCTCAGGCAGTTCTGTTACTCACAACACTCCCCCTGCTTTCCTCAACAATGGAACAGCTTCCCTTCCCCTACATCTCAAGCAGTTCTGTTACTCACAACACCCCCCTGCTTTCCTCAACAATGGAACAGCTTCCCTTCCCCTACATCTCAAGCAGTTCTGTTACTCACAACACCCCCCTGCTTTCCTCAACAATGGAACAGCTTCCCTTCACCTACATCTCAGGCAGTTCTGTTACTCACAACACTCCCCCTGCTTTCCTCAACAATGGAACAGCTTCCCTTCCCCTACATCTCAAGCAGTTCTGTTACTCACAACACTCCCCCTGCTTTCCTCAACAATGGAACAGCCCACTGAGCTAAAGCCTTGGCATTACAAATATGTTTTAAAGGAGCGGGACATTTTTTACAATGAGGAAATAATATGTCATGTTTTACACGTACCTCAGCCATCATTGTGAATGGTGTCTTATGCAGTGACAAAATTAGATTTGCTGATGCAGTAAATCTAATACTTAGGTGTTTTTTTTTTTTTTTCAACTCAACAGGCCTGATGCTATATGTCAGGGTCAGGCTGGACTGGGACAAGAGAGGAACAGGTTACTGGTTATGATGACATCACTGGTGAGAAGTCAGTGATAAAAATATATTCTCTCTCCCTCCTCCCCTGTCTCCTCCTCAGTCTGTCAGTGAGTAAGAACTCTCTCTCTCTCCTATCTCTATCTCTCTCCCTCCTCCCCTGTCTCCTCCTCAGTCTGTCAGTGAGTAAGAACTCTCTCTCTCTCCTATCTCTCTCTCTCTCCCTCCTCCCCTGTCTCCTCCTCAGTCTGTCAGTGAGTAAGAACTCTCTCTCTCCTATCTCTCTCTCTCTCCCTCCTCCCCTGTCTCCTCCTCAGTCTGTCAGTGAGTAAGAACTATCTCTCTCTTATCTCTCTCTCTCTCCCTCCTCTCCTGTCTCCTCCTCAGTCTGTCAGTGAGTAAGAACTATCTCTCTCTCTCTCCCTCCTCCCCTGTCTCCTCCTCAGTCTGTCAGTGAGTAAGAACTATCTCTCTCTCCTATCTCTCTCTCTCCCTCCTCCCCTGTCTCCTCCTCAGTCTGTCAGTGAGTAAGAACTATCTCTCTCTCTCCCTCCTCCCCTGTCTCCTCCTCAGTCTGTCAGTGAGTAAGAACTATCTCTCTCTCCTATCTCTATCTCTCTCCCTCCTCCCCTGTCTCCTCCTCAGTCTGTCAGTGAGTAAGAACTATCTCTCTCTCTCTCCCTCCTCCCCTGTCTCCTCCTCAGTCTGTCAGTGAGTAAGAACTATCTCTCTCTCCTATCTATCTCTCTCTCCCTCCTCCCCTGTCTCCTCCTCAGTCTGTCAGTGAGTAAGAACTATCTCTCTCTCCTATCTCTCTCTCTCTCCCTCCTCCCCTGTCTCCTCCTCAGTCTGTCAGTGAGTAAGAACTATCTCTCTCTCCTATCTCTCTCTCTCCCTCCTCCCCTGTCTCCTCCTCAGTCTGTCAGTGAGTAAGAACTATCTCTCTCTCCTATCTCTCTCTCTCTCCCTCCTCCCCTGTCTCCTCCTCAGTCTGTCAGTGAGTAAGAACTATCTCTCGCTCTCTCCCGCCTCCCCTGTCTCCTCCTCAGTCTGTCAGTGAGTAAGAACTATCTCTCTCTTCGATCTATCTCTCTCCCTCCTCCCCTGTCTCCTCCTCAGTCTGTCAGTGAGTAAGAACTCTCTCTCTCTCATATCTCTCTCTCTCTCCCTCCTCCCCTGTCTCCTCCTCAGTCTGTCAGTGAGTAAGAACTCTCTCTCTCTCCTATCTCTCTCTCTCTCCCTCCTCCCCTGTCTCCTCCTCAGTCTGTCAGTGAGTAAGAACTATCTCTCTCTCCTATCTCTCTCTCTCTCCCTCCTCCCCTGTCTCCTCCTCAGTCTGTCAGTGAGTAAGAACTATCTCTCGCTCTCTCCCGCCTCCCCTGTCTCCTCCTCAGTCTGTCAGTGAGTAAGAACTATCTCTCTCTTCGATCTATCTCACTCCCTCCTCCCCTGTCTCCTCCTCAGTCTGTCAGTGAGTAAGAACTATCTCTCTCTTCGATCTATCTCTCTCCCTCCTCCCCTGTCTCCTCCTCAGTCTGTCAGTGAGTAAGAACTCTCTCTCTCTCATATCTCTCTCTCTCTCCCTCCTCCCCTGTCTCCTCCTCAGTCTGTCAGTGAGTAAGAACTCTCTCTCTCCTATCTCTCTCTCTCTCCCTCCTCCCCTGTCTCCTCCTCAGTCTGTCAGTGAGTAAGAACTCTCTCTCTCCTATCTCTCTCTCTCTCCCTCCTCCCCTGTCTCCTCCTCAGTCTGTCAGTGAGTAAGAACTCTCTCTCTCTCCTATCTCTCTCTCTCTCCCTCCTCCCCTGTCTCCTCCTCAGTCTGTCAGTGAGTAAGAACTCTCTCTCTCTCCTATCTCTCTCTCTCTCCCTCCTCCCCTGTCTCCTCCTCAGTCTGTCAGTGAGTAAGAACTATCTCTCTCTCCTATCTCTCTCTCTCTCCCTCCTCCCCTGTCTCCTCCTCAGTCTGTCAGTGAGTAAGAACTATCTCTCGCTCTCTCCCGCCTCCCCTGTCTCCTCCTCAGTCTGTCAGTGAGTAAGAACTATCTCTCTCTTCGATCTATCTCACTCCCTCCTCCCCTGTCTCCTCCTCAGTCTGTCAGTGAGTAAGAACTATCTCTCTCTTCGATCTATCTCTCTCCCTCCTCCCCTGTCTCCTCCTCAGTCTGTCAGTGAGTAAGAACTCTCTCTCTCTCATATCTCTCTCTCTCTCCCTCCTCCCCTGTCTCCTCCTCAGTCTGTCAGTGAGTAAGAACTCTCTCTCTCTCCTATCTCTCTCTCTCTCCCTCCTCCCCTGTCTCCTCCTCAGTCTGTCAGTGAGTAAGAACTCTCTCTCTCTCCTATCTCTCTCTCTCTCCCTCCTCCCCTGTCTCCTCCTCAGTCTGTCAGTGAGTAAGAACTATCTCTCTCTCCTATCTCTCTCTCTCTCCCTCCTCCCCTGTCTCCTCCTCAGTCTGTCAGTGAGTAAGAACTATCTCTCGCTCTCTCCCGCCTCCCCTGTCTCCTCCTCAGTCTGTCAGTGAGTAAGAACTATCTCTCTCTTCGATCTATCTCACTCCCTCCTCCCCTGTCTCCTCCTCAGTCTGTCAGTGAGTAAGAACTATCTCTCTCTTCGATCTATCTCTCTCCCTCCTCCCCTGTCTCCTCCTCAGTCTGTCAGTGAGTAAGAACTCTCTCTCTCTCATATCTCTCTCTCTCTCCCTCCTCCCCTGTCTCCTCCTCAGTCTGTCAGTGAGTAAGAACTCTCTCTCTCTCCTATCTCTCTCTCTCTCCCTCCTCCCCTGTCTCCTCCTCAGTCTGTCAGTGAGTAAGAACTCTCTCTCTCTCCTATCTCTCTCTCTCTCCCTCCTCCCCTGTCTCCTCCTCAGTCTGTCAGTGAGTAAGAACTATCTCTCTCTCCTATCTCTCTCTCTCTCCCTCCTCCCCTGTCTCCTCCTCAGTCTGTCAGTGAGTAAGAACTATCTCTCGCTCTCTCCCGCCTCCCCTGTCTCCTCCTCAGTCTGTCAGTGAGTAAGAACTATCTCTCTCTTCGATCTATCTCACTCCCTCCTCCCCTGTCTCCTCCTCAGTCTGTCAGTGAGTAAGAACTATCTCTCTCTTCGATCTATCTCTCTCCCTCCTCCCCTGTCTCCTCCTCAGTCTGTCAGTGAGTAAGAACTCTCTCTCTCTCATATCTCTCTCTCTCTCCCTCCTCCCCTGTCTCCTCCTCAGTCTGTCAGTGAGTAAGAACTCTCTCTCTCTCCTATCTCTCTCTCTCTCCCTCCTCCCCTGTCTCCTCCTCAGTCTGTCAGTGAGTAAGAACTCTCTCTCTCTCCTATCTCTCTCTCTCTCCCTCCTCCCCTGTCTCCTCCTCAGTCTGTCAGTGAGTAAGAACTATCTCTCTCTCCTATCTCTCTCTCTCTCCCTCCTCCCCTGTCTCCTCCTCAGTCTGTCAGTGAGTAAGAACTATCTCTCGCTCACTCCCTCCTCCCCTGTCTCCTCCTCAGTCTGTCAGTGAGTAAGAACTATCTCTCTCTTCGATCTATCTCTCTCCCTCCTCCCCTGTCTCCTCCTCAGTCTGTCAGTGAGTAAGAACTATCTCTCTCTTCGATCTATCTCTCTCCCTCCTCCCCTGTCTCCTCCTCAGTCTGTCAGTGAGTAAGAACTCTCTCTCTCTCATATCTCTCTCTCTCTCCCTCCTCCCCTGTCTCCTCCTCAGTCTGTCAGTGAGTAAGAACTCTCTCTCTCTCCTATCTCTCTCTCTCTCCCTCCTCCCCTGTCTCCTCCTCAGTCTGTCAGTGAGTAAGAACTCTCTCTCTCTCCTATCTCTCTCTCTCTCCCTCCTCCCCTGTCTCCTCCTCAGTCTGTCAGTGAGTAAGAACTATCTCTCTCTCCTATCTCTCTCTCTCTCCCTCCTCCCCTGTCTCCTCCTCAGTCTGTCAGTGAGTAAGAACTATCTCTCGCTCTCTCCCGCCTCCCCTGTCTCATCCTCAGTCTGTCAGTGAGTAAGAACTATCTCTCTCTTCGATCTATCTCACTCCCTCCTCCCCTGTCTCCTCCTCAGTCTGTCAGTGAGTAAGAACTATCTCTCTCTTCGATCTATCTCTCTCCCTCCTCCCCTGTCTCCTCCTCAGTCTGTCAGTGAGTAAGAACTCTCTCTCTCTCATATCTCTCTCTCTCTCCCTCCTCCCCTGTCTCCTCCTCAGTCTGTCAGTGAGTAAGAACTCTTTCTCTCTCCTATCTCTCTCTCTCTCCCTCCTCCCCTGTCTCCTCCTCAGTCTGTCAGTGAGTAAGAACTCTCTCTCTCTCCTATCTCTCTCTCTCTCCCTCCTCCCCTGTCTCCTCCTCAGTCTGTCAGTGAGTAAGAACTATCTCTCTCTCCTATCTCTCTCTCTCTCCCTCCTCCCCTGTCTCCTCCTCAGTCTGTCAGTGAGTAAGAACTATCTCTCGCTCTCTCCCGCCTCCCCTGTCTCCTCCTCAGTCTGTCAGTGAGTAAGAACTATCTCTCTCTTCGATCTATCTCACTCCCTCCTCCCCTGTCTCCTCCTCAGTCTGTCAGTGAGTAAGAACTATCTCTCTCTTCGATCTATCTCTCTCCCTCCTCCCCTGTCTCCTCCTCAGTCTGTCAGTGAGTAAGAACTCTCTCTCTCTCCTATCTCTCTCTCTCTCCCTCCTCCCCTGTCTCCTCCTCAGTCTGTCAGTGAGTAAGAACTCTCTCTCTCTCCTATCTCTCTCTCTCTCCCTCCTCCCCTGTCTCCTCCTCAGTCTGTCAGTGAGTAAGAACTATCTCTCTCTCCTATCTCTCTCTCTCTCCCTCCTCCCCTGTCTCCTCCTCAGTCTGTCAGTGAGTAAGAACTATCTCTCGCTCACTCCCTCCTCCCCTGTCTCCTCCTCAGTCTGTCAGTGAGTAAGAACTATCTCTCTCTTCGATCTATCTCTCTCCCTCCTCCCCTGTCTCCTCCTCAGTCTGTCAGTGAGTAAGAACTCTCTCTCTCTCATATCTCTCTCTCTCTCCCTCCTCCCCTGTCTCCTCCTCAGTCTGTCAGTGAGTAAGAACTCTCTCTCTCTCCTATCTCTCTCTCTCTCCCTCCTCCCCTGTCTCCTCCTCAGTCTGTCAGTGAGTAAGAACTCTCTCTCTCTCCTATCTCTCTCTCTCTCCCTCCTCCCCTGTCTCCTCCTCAGTCTGTCAGTGAGTAAGAACTATCTCTCTCTCCTATCTCTCTCTCTCTCCCTCCTCCCCTGTCTCCTCCTCAGTCTGTCAGTGAGTAAGAACTATCTCTCGCTCTCTCCCGCCTCCCCTGTCTCCTCCTCAGTCTGTCAGTGAGTAAGAACTATCTCTCTCTTCGATCTATCTCACTCCCTCCTCCCCTGTCTCCTCCTCAGTCTGTCAGTGAGTAAGAACTATCTCTCTCTTCGATCTATCTCTCTCCCTCCTCCCCTGTCTCCTCCTCAGTCTGTCAGTGAGTAAGAACTCTCTCTCTCTCATATCTCTCTCTCTCTCCCTCCTCCCCTGTCTCCTCCTCAGTCTGTCAGTGAGTAAGAACTCTCTCTCTCTCCTATCTCTCTCTCTCTCCCTCCTCCCCTGTCTCCTCCTCAGTCTGTCAGTGAGTAAGAACTCTCTCTCTCTCCTATCTCTCTCTCTCTCCCTCCTCCCCTGTCTCCTCCTCAGTCTGTCAGTGAGTAAGAACTATCTCTCTCTTCGATCTATCTCTCTCTCCCTCCTCCCCTGTCTCCTCCTCAGTCTGTCAGTGAGTAAGAACTATCTCTCTCTCCTATCTCTCTCTCTCTCCCTCCTCCCCTGTCTCCTCCTCAGTCTGTCAGTGAGTAAGAACTATCTCTCTCTCCTATCTCTCTCTCTCTCCCTCCTCCCCTATCTCCTCCTCAGTCTGTCAGTTAGTAAGAACTATCTCTCTCTCCTATCTCTCGCTTTCACCCTCCTCCCCTGTCTCCTCCTCAGTCTGTCAGTGAGTAAGAACTATCTCTCTCCTATCTCTCTCTCTCTCCCTCCTCCCCTGTCTCCTCCTCAGTCTGTCAGTGAGTAAAAACGATCTATCTCTCCTATCTCTCTCTCTCTCCCTCCTCCCCTGTCTCCTCCTCAGTCTGTCAGTGAGTAAGAACTATCTCTCTCTCCCAGCCTTGTGGTTGATTAAAGACCCCCCCCCCCCCCCCCTCCACAAAAGGGGACATATTTGCGTATGTTGTGGTCTTGTGAATTCTGGCTGAATTCTGGTAAAGAGGATGCTCTTTAATCTCAGCATGTCTACAGATTCTCTTTTTTATCTCTGTATTTGTTGGCTTGGAAATGTTGACACCGGAGACTGTTATCAGAAGAAACTGTGTAACCAAGCATTTATAGAGGCTGAGAAATGCATTATAGTTAATAGGAAGGTTGGTTATCCTCCAACAATGTCACAATGGACGGCAGAAATGTCTCGTTGTGTATCACTAGATTTGATTTACTGGTCAACGTTCATGAGGTCAGGATGCCTTATATGGAAAACTGTAGGACAAAAGGAGTCTGTATAAAAACATGACCACTTCATGTTTTCAACAGCTGTTGGGTTGTTCAGTCCTGGTGGTCTGCTGTCCTGTGGGTTGTCACTCTGGCCTTGACCTAACACACCTGAAACCAACAATGAATGTTTCACTAAGACCCTAAAGCTGAGTGGGATGTGTTGGGTTGGGGTGGTGGAGGACGGGCCGACCCAGCTACACCTTACAGTAAATACAAAAGTATGTGGACACCCCTTCAAATTAGTGGATTTGGCTATTTGAGGCACACCCTTTCCTGACCTGTGAAAAAAATTGAGCACACCGCCATGCAATCTCCATAGACAAACATTGCTGTAGAATGGCCTTACTGAAGAACTCAGTGACAATCAACATGTCACCATCATAGTATGCTACCTTTCCAACAAGTCAGTTCATCAAATGTCTACCCTGCTGGAGCTGCCCCGGTCAACTGTAAGTGCTGTTATTGTGAAGTGGAAACATCTAGGAGCAGCAGTGGCTTAGCCTCGAAGTGGTAGCTCACACAAGCTCACAGAACGGGACCGCGAGTGCTGAAGTTTGTCGCGTGTAAAAATCATCTGTCCTCGGTTGCAACACTCACTTCCGAGTTCCAAACTTCCTCTGGAAGCAACTTCAGCACAAGAACTGTTCGTCTGGAGCTTCATGAAATGGGTTTCTACGGCCGAGCAGCAGCACACAAACCTAAGATCAACTCCTACTGTAACATCAGACCTCTAGCATCTACACCCCACCTTCTCCTACTGTAACATCAGAGCTCTAGCATCTACACCCCCCCTTCTCCTACTGTAACATCAGACCTCTAGCATCTACACCCCCCCTTCTCCTACTCTAACATCAGACCTCTAGCATCTACACCCCCCCTTCTCCTACTCTAACATCAGACCTCTAGCATCTACACCCCCCCTTCTCCTACTGTAACATCAGACCTCTAGCATCTACACCCCCCCTTCTCCTACTCTAACATCAGACCTCTAGCATCTACACCCCCCCTTCTCCTACTCTAACATCAGACCTCTAGCATCTACACCCCCCCTTCTTCTACTCTAGCATCAGACCTCTAGCATCTACACCCCCCCTTCTCCTACTGTAACATCAGACCTCTAGCATCTACACCCCCCCTTCTCCTACTGTAACATCAGACCTCTATCATCTACACCCCCCCTTCTCCTACTGTAACATCAGACCTCTAGCATCTACACCCCCCCTTCTCCTACTGTAGCATCATACCTCTAGCATCTACACCCCCCCTTATCCTACTGTAACATCAGACCTCTAGCATCTACACCCCCCCTTCTCCTACTCTAACATCAGACCTCTAGCATCTACACCCCCCCTTCTCCTACTCGAACATCAGACCTGTTGACTTGGGTAACAGACCTCTATCATCTACACCCCCCTTCTCCTACTCTAACATCAGACCAATACAATATATAATATGTCAAGTATCAGTAGTTCCATAAAACACTACTTGTTATTGGGTTATAGAATAGTGTTTATGGTCATATTACTTTCTCAATGTGGGATAATAAAGTTGACTAATATTGAACTGTTATAGTCACTGTAGATTTATACTCTACCTACCTGGTGGACTGACGCTTTGAGCCTGGAGATCTGAGGAGACAGAGAGAGAGAGGAGAAAGAGAGAGAAAGAGAGAGAGACAGAGAGAAACAAAGGAGAAAGAGAGGAGTCAGCGGAAGAGAGAGAGACAGAGGAGAAAGGGAGGAGTCAGAGGAAGAGAGAGACAGAGGAGAAAGGGAGGAGTCAGAGGAAGAGAGAGACAGAGGAGAAAGGGAGGAGTCAGAGGAAGAGAGAGACAGAGGAGAAAGGGAGGAGTCAGAGGAGAAAGGGAGGAGTCAGAGGAAGAGAGAAACAAAGGAGAAAGGGAGGAGTCAGAGGAAGAGAGAGACAGAGGAGAAAGGGAGGAGTCAGAGGAAGAGAGAAACAAAGGAGAAAGGGAGGAGTCAGAGGAAGAGAGAGACAGAGGAGAAAGGGAGGAGTCAGAGGAAGAGAGAAACAGAGGAGAAAGGGAGGAGTCAGAGGAAGAGAGAAACAGAGGAGAAAGGGAGGAGTCAGAGGAAGAGAGAGACAGAGGAGTAAGGGAGGAGTCAGAGGAAGAGAGAGACAGAGGAGAAAGGGAGGAGTCAGAGGAAGAGAGAGACAGAGGAGAAAGGAAGGAGTCAGAGGAAGAGAGAGACAGAGGAGAAAGGGAGGAGTCAGAGGAAGAGAGAGACAGAGGAGAAAGGGAGGAGTCAGAGGAAGAGATAGACAGAGGAGAAAGGGATGAGTCAGAGGAAGAGAGAGACAGAGGAGAAAGGGAGGAGTCAGAGGCAGAGAGAGACAGAGGTTAAATGAACATCAACATGACCTTTCATGATGTGAATGGGAAGATAGGCTTATTGTTGGTATTGTGCAACAACACCCATGTGTACATACACTATATATTCAAAAGTATGTGGACACCCCTTCAAATTAGTGGATTCTATTTCAGCCACACCAACAACCACGTGTACACACACTCTCTCGTATACCCTTTCTCTCCCCTACCTTCCCTTTCTCTCTACCTTAGCCTCTCTCCCCTCCCCTCCTCTCTCCTCTCCACTTCTCTCTCCTCTACCCTCCTCTCTCCCCTCCCCTACTCTCTCCTCTCCACTTCTCTCTCCTCTCCACTTCTCTCTCCTCTACCCTCCTCTCTCCTCTACCCTCCTCTCTCCTTTCGACTTCTCTCTCCTCTACCCTCCTCTCTCCTTTCGACTTCTCTCTCCTCTACCCTCCTCTCTCCCCTACCCTACTCTCTCCTCTCCACTTCTCTCTCCTCTACCCTCCTCTTTCCTCTACCCTCCTCTCTCCCCAACCCTCCATTCTCCCCTCCCTTTCTCTCTCCTCTTCCCTTTCTCTCTCCCCTCCCTTTCTCTCTCCTCTTCCCTTTCTCTCTCCCTACCCTCCTCTCTCTCTCTCCTCCTCCTCAAATCTCTCTCCCCACCCCTCCTCTCTCTTCCATCTCTCTCTCCCTCTTTCTCTTTCTCTTCTTGACATATAGTGTTGGACCTGTTGATCTTGACTCAGCTCATAGACCTCTAGCATCAACACCCCTCCCTTCTCCTACTCTAACATAACACCAATATAATATATACTCTCATTCATTTACATAGAGACAGATACAATCAATCATTGACACACTGAATATACAACAGTCAGATGCATGACACCATCACAACTTAACTGACATTAGTGCCTGTCCACAGATGGACAGTTAGGCTACAGTAAAGTACATTTACAGGTGATCACATCATTGTCCTGCTTTGAGACACATTTTTACTGTCTGCTTCCAGTTGCATGTTATTTTACTAACCCTGCAAATGGTAATATATATTACAATATCAAAACATATCTCAGTAACTGTCACAAGTGTATATCAATATAACAGCCTCCTACCTGTGCTCCAGAATAGGATGGTCAGTACCACTGCAGGTATCATATCTGTCTCTAACTGGGGCTCCACTGAGCGAAACAAGTTTACTGTCATTAAGAGTGGACTGAAGAGTGGAAAATACTGCTCGGCTATATGACTTCTATGTCATTAGTTCGTTAGGTCTTTGATGTGAGATAAACTTCTTAGCAACTTATCTTGGATCAGTGGTTGAACACACTACAGCAAACTGAAAAACTCCACAGGAAACTGCTGACAGAGCAGCAAAGTTACACATAGTGTGTCCTATAATATCACCTCTAACTTTCTACTGCTTGAGTTCACCTCTTACAGAATATTGGCTTAATGTTCCAGCACCTCAATATAAACAGTACCAGCACCCAAAAATGAGTACTGATGAGGTCTCATGTTAGAGCAGGAGAAGGGGGGATGTGGTGTAGAAGCTAGAGGTCTGTTACCCAAGTCAACTCAACAGGCCTGATGCTATATGTCAGGGTCAGGCTGGGCTGGACCAAGAGTGGAACAGGTTACTGGTTATGATGACATCACTGATGAGAAGTAAGTGATAAAAATGATATTCTCTCTCTCCCCCTCCTCCCTCTCTATCCTACTTCCCTTCACCTCCCCCCTCTCTGTCTCCCTCCCATCCTTTAATTTATATTAGATAAATTAAGGGGAGGTAGAAGAAGGGGAAAGGGGGAGAAGAGAAGAGGAGAGGGGGGAGAAGGGGAGAGGGGAAGAAGAGGAGAGGAGAGGGGGGAGAGGAGAGGGGAGAGAAGGGGAGAGGAGGTACTGTTTGTCTCCCACCGTTCCACTCAGAGGACTCTACCTTCTGTTATCAAGTGGGCGTTTCCACTATATTTAGTGTACCAGTCATTTCAGGGAAGTGAACAAGTGCACACTTTAGGAGAAAGGAGAGATAATTGGGGCAATGCTTCTTTCTAGTCTTCAGTCCTGCGTCTGTGACACCAGATTACCACCTAGTGGCCATAAGAGGAACTGTCCTGTCAGTGTGTTTTTACTGCTGGCTCAAAACAACACATGACCTGCATACATGATATGATTCATGTGTGAGTACTAAAAGCATGTGAATATAGTATATTATAGTATATTTATTATATATGTGGGTCTGATAAGTAAACACTCTTAATGTTTGCTGTTTTATCACTCAGAAGAACATTGGACACTATGTAACCAAACACATGTGAAACCTCATGATATGAGTGATAAGAAGTGTTTAAAAAGGTGAGTTCTGAACCCTGTAGACTACTGCACTACTTCTGAAGAAGACCAGAGTCATTTCAGAATGAAGACTGCTATAGTTCTGACGGTGTTGCTGTTCTGTCTGTCTGGGGCCTGGACTCAGGGAGAGAGTGGAGGGGTGACTAGTAGTTCTGTCTGTCTGTCTGTCTGGGGCCTGGACTCAGGGAGAGAGTGGAGGGGTGACTAGTAGTTCTGTCTGTCTGTCTGGGGCCTGGACTCAGGGAGAGAGTGGAGGGGTGACTAGTAGTTCTGTCTGTCTGTCTGGGGCCTGGACTCAGGGAGAGAGTGGAGGGGTGACTAGTAGTTCTGTCTGTCTGTCTGTCTGGGGCCTGGACTCAGGGAGAGAGTGGAGGGGTGACTAGTAGTTCTGTCTGTCTGTCTGTCTGGGGCCTGGACTCAGGGAGAGAGTGGAGGGGTGACTAGTAGTTCTGTCTGTCTGTCTGTCTGGGGCCTGGACTCAGGGAGAGAGTGGAGGGGTGACTAGTAGTTCTGTCTGTCTGTCTGGGGCCTGGACTCAGGGAGAGAGTGGAGGGGTGACTAGTAGTTCTGTCTGTCTGTCTGTCTGGGGCCTGGACTCAGGGAGAGAGTGAAGGGGTGACTAGTAGGTCTGTCTGTCTGTCTGTCTGTCTGTCTGTCTGTCTGTCTGTCTGTCTGTCTGTCTGTCTGGGGCCTGGACTCAGGGAGAGAGTGGAGGGGTGACTATTAGTTGTGTCTGTCTGGGGCCTGGACTCAGGGAGAGAGTGGAGGGGTGACTATTAGTTGTGTCTGTCTGGGGCCTGAACTCAGGGAGAGAGTGGAGGGGTGACTATTAGTTGTGTCTGTCTGGGGCCTGGACTCAGGGAGAGAGTGGAGGGGTGACTATTAGTTGTGTCTGTCTGGGGCCTGGACTCAGGGAGAGAGTGGAGGGGTGACTAGTAGTTCTGTCTGTCTGTCTGTCTGTCTGTCTGTCTGTCTGTCTGTCTGTCTGTCTGCAGTATATACACTAAATCAACAAAAGTATGTGGACACCTGCTCGTCAAACATCTCATTCCAAAATCATGGGCTTTTACATGGAGTTGGTCCCCCCCCTTTGCTGATATAACAGCCTCCACTCTTCTGGGAAGGCGTTCCACTAGATGTTGAAACATTGCTGCGGGGACTTGCTTCCATTCAGCCACAAGAGCATTAGTGAGGTCGGGCACTGATGTTGGGCGATTAGACCTGGCTCTCAGTCGGCGTTCCACTTCATCCCAAAGGTGTTCGACATCGTTGAGGTCAGGGCTTGTGAAGTTCTTCCACACCAATCTCGACTAACCATTCATGTATTGAACTCGCTTTGCGTACAAGGGCATTGTCATGCTGAAACAGGAAAGGGCCTTCCCCAAACTGTTGCCACAAAGTTGGAAGCACAGAATCCTCTCGAGTGTCAGTGTATCACTGGAACTAAGGGGCCCGATCCATGAAAAACAACCCCAGACCATTATTCCTCCTCCACCAAACTTTACAGTTGGCATTATGCATTGGGGCAGGTAGCATTTTCCTGATATCCTCCAAACCCAGATTAGTGCGTCGGATTGCTAGAAGGTGAAGCATGATTCATTACTCCAGAGAATACCTTTCCACTGCTCCAGAGTCCAATGGCTGTGAGTTTTACACCACTCAAGCCTACACTTGGCATTGCACATGGTGATCTTAGGCTTGTATGCAGCTGCTCGGCCCTGGAAACCCAATTCATGAAGCTCCTGACAAACAGTTTCTTGTGCTGATGTTGCTTCCAGAGGCAGTTTGGAACTTGTTAGTGAGTGTTGCAACCAAGTACAGATGATTTTTACACGTTACACGCTTCAGCACTCGGCGGTCCCGTTCTGTGAGCTTGTGTGGCCCACTACTTCTTGGCTGAGCCGTTGTTGGTCCTAGATGTTTCCACTTCTCAGTAACAGCACTTACAGTTGACCGGGGAAGCTCTAGCAGGTCAGAAACTTGACAAACTGACTTGTTGGAAAGGTGCCATCCTCTGACGGTGCCACGTTGAAAGTTACGGAGATCTTCAGTAAAGCCATTCTACTGCCACTTGTTTGGTTACTACATGATTCCATATGTGTTATTTCATAGTTTCAATGTCTCCACTATTATTCTACAATGTAGACAATAGTTAAAACTGATCCTAGATCTGTACAATGTAGACAATAGTTAAAATAAAGAAAAAACATTGAATTTGTAGGTGTGTCCAAACAATTGACCGGTACTGTATATGCATTGTGGAGGTGAACTGGTCCTAGATCTGTACAAAGGCATAACATCCACAGCAGGAACAACTGTCTGTGTTAGAGAACATATAAAACGAACTGATCCTAGATCTGTACAAAGGCATAACATCTACAGCAGGAACAACTGTCTGTGTTAAAAGGCCCAGCTGGATTTAAAATGACGTATTTGAATGTCAAATGATTTGTTTAACATGTACAAGACAGGGTCTGTGGAGGCTTGGCCTATTAGTGGTAGATTTTTGGAGGGACCCTTGTCCCTACAGCCAATCAGTGAGCAGCTTCCCTTCCCCTACATCTCAGGCAGTTCTGTTACTCACAACACCCCCCCTGCTTTCCTCAACAATGGAACAGCTTCCCTTCCCCTACATCTCAGGCAGTTCTGTTACTCACAACACTCCCCCTGCTTTCCTCAACAATGGAACAGCTTCCCTTCCCCTACATCTCAAGCAGTTCTGTTACTCACAACACCCCCCTGCTTTCCTCAACAATGGAACAGCTTCCCTTCCCCTACATCTCAGGCAGTTCTGTTACTCACAACACCCCCCTGCTTTCCTCAACAATGGAACAGCTTCCCTTCACCTACATCTCAGGCAGTTCTGTTACTCACAACACTCCCCCTGCTTTCCTCAACAATGGAACAGCTTCCCTTCCCCTACATCTCAAGCAGTTCTGTTACTCACAACACTCCCCCTGCTTTCCTCAACAATGGAACAGCCCACTGAGCTAAAGCCTTGGCATTACAAATATGTTTTAAAGGAGCGGGACATTTTTTACAATGAGGAAATAATATGTCATGTTTTACACGTACCTCAGCCATCATTGTGAATGGTGTCTTATGCAGTGACAAAATTAGATTTGCTGATGCAGTAAATCTAATACTTAGGTGTTTTTAGGCATGAAAGGTCTGCGGTGATTCCGTGGTTATAAGTTACTGACCTTGGAATACATTTCTGGCCATGCTGACAGGGTCTGAATCAAACCCAATGACCACCTGGCACACTGACAGGGTCTGAATCAAACCCAATGACCACCTGGCACACTGACAGGGTCCACCTGGCACACTGACAGGGTCTGAATCAAACCCAATGTCCACCTGGAACACTGACAGGGTCTGAATCAAACCCAATGACCACCTGGCACACTGACAGGGTCTGAATCAAACCCAATGTCCACCTGGCACACTGATAGGGTCTGAATCAAACCCAATGACCACCTGGCACACTGACAGGGTCTGAATCAAACCCAATGTCCACCTGGCACACTGACAGGGTCTGAATCAAACCCAATGTCTACCTGGCACACTGACAGGGTCTGAATCAAACCCAATGTCCACCTGGCAAACTGACAGGGTCTGAATCAAACCCAATGTCCACCTGGCACACTGACAGGGTCTGAATCAAACCCAATGACCACCTGGCACACTGACAGGGTCTGAATCAAACCCAGTGACCACCTGGCACACTGACAGGGTCTGAATCAAACCCAATGACCACCTGGCACACTGACAGGGTCTGAATCAAACCCAGTGACCACCTGGCACACTGACAGGGTCTGAATCAAACCCAATGACCACCTGGCACACTGACAGGGTCTGAATCAAACCCAATGACCACCTGGCACACTGACAGGGTCTGAATCAAACCCAGTGACCACCTGGCACACTGACAGGGTCTGAATCAAACCCAATGACCACCTGGCACACTGACAGGGTCTGAATCAAACCCAGTGACCACCTGGCACACTGACAGGGTCTGAATCAAACCCAATGACCACCTGGCACACTGACAGGGTCTGAATCAAACCCAATGACCACCTGGCACACTGACAGTGTCTGAATCAAACCCAATGTCCACCTGGCACACTGACAGGGTCTGAATCAAACCCAATGTCCACCTGGCACACTGACAGGGTCTGAATCAAACCCAATGTCCACCTGGCACACTGACAGGGTCTGAATCAAACCCAATGTCCACCTGGCACACTGACAGGGTCTGAATCAAACCCAATGTCCACCTGGCACACTGACAGGGTCTGAATGTTAAGGGGAGGGAAGATTGGTCAAGAGGGTGATGATTATTGTTGTTCTACTGCCTGATTGTTAAAAAAGCTTTGTTAAAGAACAAGAAGGCCCACACACTGTTTACAAAAGCTTTGTTAAAGAACAAGAAGACCCGCACACTGTTTACAAAAGCTTTGTTAAAGAACAAGAAGACCTGCACACTGTTTACAAAAGCTTTGTTAAAGAACCAGAAGACCCGCACACTGTTTACAAAAGCTTTGTTAAAGAACAAGAAGACCCGCACACTGTTTACAAAAGCTTTGTTAAAGAACAAGAAGACCTGCACACTGTTTACAAAAGCTTTGTTAAAGAACAAGAAGACCTGCACACTGTTTACAAAAGCTTTGTTAAAGAACAAGAAGGCCTGCACACTGTTTACAAAAGCTTTGTTAAAGAACAAGAAGACCTGCACACTGTTTACAAAAGCTTTGTTTAATCAGCACAACAGTTTTCAGCTGTGCTATCATTATTGCAAAAGGGTTTTCTAAAATTAGCATTTTAAAATGATAAACTTGGATTAGCTAACACAACATGCCATTGTAACACAGGAGTGATGGTTGCTGATAATGGGCCTCTGTACGTCTATGTAGATATTCCATAAAACAATCAGCCGTTTCCAGCTACAATAGTCATTTACAACATTAACAATGTCTACACTGTATTTCTGATCAATTTGATGTTATTTTATTGGACAAAAAATGTGATTTTCTTTCAAAAACAAGGACATTTCTAAGTGACCCCAAACTTTTGAACGGTAGTTTACATCTACATGATGTATTGTTACACCATGTAGGAGCAGTAGAGACCTAGTCTGTTCATTATATACATCTACATGATGTATTGTTACACCATGTAGGAGCAGTATAGACCTAGTCTGTTCATTATATACATCTACATGATGTATTGTTACACCATGTAGGAGCAGTATAGACCTAGTCTGTTCATTATATACATCTACATGATGTATTGTTACACCATGTTGGAGCAGTATAGACCTAGTCTGTTCATTATATACATCTACATGATGTATTGTTACACCATGTAGGAGCAGTATAGACCGAGTCTGTTCATTATATATATCTACATGATGTATTGTTACACCATGTAGGAGCAGTATAGACCTAGTCTGTTCATTATATACATCTACATGATGTATTGTTACACCATGTAGGAGCAGTATAGACCTAGTCTGTTCATTATGTACATCTACATGATGTATTGTTACACCATGTAGGAGCAGTATAGACCTAGTCTGTTCATTATATACATCTACATGATGTATTGTTACACCCTGTAGGAGCAGTATAGACCTAGTCTGTTCATTATATACATCTACATGATGTTTTGTTACACCCTGTAGGAGCAGTATAGACCTAGTCTGTTCATTATATACATCTACATGATGTATTGTTACATCATGTAGGAGCAGTATAGACCTAGTCTGTTCATTATATACATCTACATGATGTATTGTTACACCATGTAGGAGCAGTATAGACCTAGTCTGTTCATTATATACATCTACATGATGTATTGTTACACCCTGTAGGAGCAGTATAGACCTAGTCTGTTCATTATATACATCTACATGATGTTTTGTTACACCCTGTAGGAGCAGTATAGACCTAGTCTGTTCATTATATACATCTACATGATGTATTGTTACATCATGTAGGAGCAGTATAGACCTAGTCTGTTCATTATATACATCTACATGATGTATTGTTACACCATGTAGGAGCAGTATAGACCTAGTCTGTTCATTATATACATCTACATGATGTATTGTTACACCATGTTGGAGCAGTATAGACCTAGTCTGTTCATTATATACATCTACATGATGTATTGTTACACCATGTAGGAGCAGTATAGACCTAGTCTGTTCATTATATACATCTACATGATGTATTGTTACACCATGTAGGAGCAGTATAGACCGAGTCTGTTCATTATATATATCTACATGATGTATTGTTACACCATGTAGGAGCAGTATAGACCTAGTCTGTTCATTATATACATCTACATGATGTATTGTTACACCATGTAGGAGCTGTATAGACCTAGTCTGTTCATTATATACATCTACATTATGTATTGTTACATCCTGTAGGAGCAGTATAGACCTAGTCTGTTCATTATATACATCTACATCATGTATTGTTACACCATGTAGGTGCAGTATAGACTGACAGTAGCTGGCTACTTATTTAGATTTAGTTTGACCTCATGAAACTGCCTTAAATGTGTTGTAGTAAAAGAAAATGTATTCGCACTAATCAATCGACACATTCCTGTCTTTGTATGTCTCAATATAATAGTATTATTTAATGAAATCCATTTAAAATAATATTTTCCTCAACTGCGTTTCCCACTCCAGTCAGCAGACGGCGATTTGCGTCGTTCAGGCGATGATGCTATCGTGACGTATAATCTAGTGGACGGTTCTTAAAAAACAACAAGTCAACCACCTCGGTAGCTTGCTAGCCAACGTAGCCGAAAGATTCAAGCTGTTTTTACGCTTTCGGTGTATATTAGCTGCTGTGTTTTAGACACACTTCTATCGTATCTACTTGTTAACCTACTTAATTTAATGTTACGTTATTTTTTATTAGTCAGATATAGTGGCTGGCTGGTTAAATTAGCACTAGCTTAGTCGCTAATGATAGCTAGCTAGCTAATATCCCCGAACATGAGGTCAGTAAGCTTCTCCCCTCCTGCTAAAGAAGAAGGGGTCTGCTGTCTACGGAGAAAGAAGCTCTGGGGCTGAACATTGTAGTGAAAGAGGAGAAGGAAGAGGAGGAAGTCACAGTTAAAAAATAAATTGAGGGCGAGGCTGTTACAGTGAAAGAAGAGGAAGACGCGTTCACAGTGAAAGAGGAGGATGAGAAAGAGGATGCCGTTTTTGTCGTGAAGAAGGAAGGGGAGATTACTGTCACATTGAAAGATGAAGAGGTGGAGGTAGGAGATCTGATTTACATCAGTAAGTACCGCCTTAAATTGGGTTTTCACTTTGGATATTCGGAATTGGCTCGTCAATACCTCATCAAGGGAGGGCCCTATGATGATGACTGATATGTCTAGAATCAGACGACGTAGAGAGCAAGCTACCCCTTGTTTTCTCCGTTCCGTTTCCAAAAAGTGACTTAACATATATATTTGAGAAGGGTCTATCTGGGGGCCACGGCATGTAGTGATTTTAATGTAGTTATGATTTACTACACACCATGCCTCCCAATAGTGCCATGCGAGAGTTGGGTTGGCTACACCAACGATTATTGATATACTGACAATAAGTCTCTGCCCTAACAAGCGGAGTCGTTGGTCACAAAGCGGCACTGTGGGTTGTCTAGCTCCCGCCCATCCTTTCTTTGGATTGGTGGATCTTATTATTATTGTTATCTATTGTTTATATTCTATGAGGGTTGTTGTCGTCAACCGCCTGTATTCAATGGAGAGAGATGCTAAGCTACTAGCATGAATATGCATAGCGATCTGGAGACAACTCCTACAGTGTTTTTTATCAAAGTTGTCGGTATGTCACGTGTCCACATAACAATTTAAGAATTACGACGCTTCTGTTAGATCAAGTAAACCTCACGTAGCAAATATGCCATTCATTTTGTTGTTGACCAAATTCGACACTTTCCACATTGGGTAAATAATTGTTTACACTTGGATACAACCTACTGTAACCTACTGGCAATTATACAATTATAATCCAAAGTAGTGTGAAATGCACTCATAAGCAACCTGGAAATGGAGGCTATATCTGCTGTCAGCCTATGAGAACTCCCCTGAGTTTTCCCCCACAGTGGTGAATTAGTGAATAGACACAGAGCTTAATGTGAGTTTCCTTGAGTAGCACTCCTGATCTTGCACTAATAGTGTGTTGTCATATTCAGAATACATTGTGGAAAAACTCAAATCTTTGCTCACCTTTTTTGCTCCAGGCAGATATACAACATCCATAACTAGTGGTTTCTGCATTAGCATGGAGGTGTTTCTGCAACCAAATTGCATGTGCATCGCCCTTGTCGCAATTTTAGAAAACACAGAAAGGGGCCTATATTGGAGACCAAAAGTCATCTGGCACACTGCTTAGGATTTCAACAACTTTTACTTTTTTCTAGCTTAAAATCATTGATGTTACTACTAATGTGAAAACAAGACAAAATATGACTATTGTTGCTCACTTGACTGTCTTAAGACAATTGTCAAGTCATTTTAACATTCATTACAGACGTCAATTGTTGTTCAACATCATGGCTACACTGTTGGCATCACCTTTTACAGTGGATTTCTGCTGTTGTGGGCCTTTAACCATCTGTCTGACTTGTTGTTCACACAGGAGAGAGACGTGACTATCGTGGATCCTCTGGGGAGCCTCAACAACATCATGAAGCTGACGAGGCAGAGAAGAGTCTCTCTCGATCAGAACACCTCAAGAAACACCAGCAAAGACCCACAGGGAAGAAATCTCACTGCTGCTCTGACTGTGGGAAAAGTTGCAAATCTTCATTAGAACTTAAAATACACCAGCGAGTACACACAGGAGGGAAATCTCACCACTGTTTTGATTGTGGGAAGAGTTACTTAAGATCAGAATCACTAAAAGTACACATGAGAATTCACACTGGAGAGAAACCTTTTAACTGTACTCAGTGGGAAGAGGTTTAATCACTCAAGCTGCCTGATAGTACATCTGAGAGCACACACAGGAGTGAAACCTTATAGCTGTGATCAATGTGGGAAGAGATTTGTTACATCTAGCCATCTGACTATACACCAGAGAACACACACAGGAGAGAAATCTTATAGCTGTAGTCAATGTGGGAAGAGTTTTATTCAGTCAAGCAGCCTGGTATCACACCAGAGAACACACACAGGAGAGAAATCTCATAGCTGTGATCAATGTCACAAGAGCTACTCTGATAAAAGATCTCTGATCAAACATCAGAAAATACATACATGAAGGAGTTGTTTCATGATATCAATGAAATGTCACAATGTAGAATATTTGAATGATGTCACAATGTAGAATGTTTTAACATTGTAGTAGGAATACAAAGGATTTGAATTTGTTAAAAGTCCATATTGATACAGAAACACTAAACCATGATTTAGATGTATTAAGAACAAGTTGATTGACAAAGTCATGAAAAATGGAATAAACCACATTTTGGCTCTGATAAAAGATATGGCTCTGGGGTCAAAATGATCCATGTCAGAACTATGGTTCAATGTAAATATGTAGTGGGTCTAAAGTTTGTTTTAAATTATCACTCATTAAACACGAATCAATCAACACATGCTTCTCTTTGAACGACTTAATATAATATTACACTTTTATGAAATAAATGAAAATAAACTTTTGGTTCCTCAACTGCGTTGCCCACTCCAGTCAGCAGAAAGAGACGCAGCAGAAGTGCGTCTTTTTATATTTGATTTGATTTATATATTTTTTTATTCAAAATGCAGATCTTCAATTTACATTGTTACATCATACAAAACAGAACACAGGTATTAACAAGAAAATACTAAAACAGACAAAACATATAAATAATTAACTATTCTAGTGTAGTTGTAATCACTCTGAAAAAATCTATAATGATTCAGGAAGATGTTATTGTTGTTGTTATTCACTAGGATTAATGTTTTAATAAAATAGTTACATTCAATCAGAAAAATGTGGAATTTTGGTATAGAATTTTGGAATTTTTGTTTGTGTATAAAGTATTTGGCAAGAAGAATTTAAAAAATGAACAATCATTTCAATGGTCTTGTTATCATTGCAATAGTAACATATTATATCTTTCATGTCAAAAACATGGGTCGTGTTCATAATGGTAAATAAGTATTTTTCAAGGTTTTCCCAAAATTCTGACACAAATTTACATTAAAGAACAAGTGGGACAGATTCTCACCTTTTTTTCACAGAAAACGCAGGTATCATCAACAGCCACAAATTTGGATATCATAGAATTACATGGATATACAGTATCTTATGTAAAATTTTAAAGTGCACTTCCTTAACTTTGTTTGGTATACAATATTTGTAATTCCTTAACCAGGCATTTATCCAGACAATGTCAGGAATAATAAGCATGTTCCAGAAACATTTTCCTCTCGGTGGAAGTTGGTTTTGTGAATGAAGAATTTGTCTTATATATGTATTACAACAAGATTTCTCAAGTAAGCCCACGCCTTCCAATCTGAGTTCTGGATAATCTTTGTGATCATTACCAAAGCTAAGATGAGTTTTCATGAGTGTAGTTAGATCACTGGGAACGGCTTTGATCGCAGAAATAAACACTGAAAGGAATTGGAAACTCTTTCAATGTTATAAATTGTTCAAATGTGAGAATATTACCTCTGTTGTCAAAAACATCAAGAACAAAGTCATTATTCCTCTCATGCCAGTTGGGGTAGAACAATGACTTATTCCTTACAGTTAAGAGCTTTATGAGGGGAAAAATTGTGCAGGAAACATATTTTCCAGGCCTTAAAGCTTGTTGGTGAAACCTAGCCAATTTAGCGGGTAATCTTTCAGGAATATAATGACATTTCAGTAAAAATTGAAGACCTCCCACCTTATGAAACACATTATTTGGAATGAAATACCATATTGAATCAGTGTTGATCAAACATCTTGTCAACCAGTTGATCTTGAAAGTGTTATTTATGTCACAAAGTCCAACACTTCCAGACCTCCTTCAGCTCTTTTATTACAGGGGACTGACTTCTTCAGTTTGTGAGACTTATTTTTCCAGATGAAGTCAAGAAAGGTCTTGTTGATCTCTTTACAAGTAGCAGGATTTACAAACAAAGATGAGGGGTACACAAAACCAGACAGTCCCTCTGCCTTGGACAGAAGTACTCTCCCAAGTATAGAAAGATCTCTTTGTAGACAATTATTAAATATAGTTTTGGTTTTCTTAATTTTAGGAGAGAAATTCATATGTTGTCTGACTGTGGTTTTTTTACAGATGTATTCCTAAATATTTAACACAGTCCTTTACAGGAATATTTTCTATTTCTTTATCATCAGAGTCAAATAAACATAAGATTTCTGTACTATATTAACACTGCTAATCCAACAATATTGCTAGGTTCCTGCACGAAAGAAACACTGCTAATCCAACAATATTGCTAGGTTCCTGCACGAAAGAAACACTGCTAATCCAACAATATTGCTAGGTTCCTGCACGAAAGAAACACTGCTAATCCAACAATATTGCTAGGTTCCTGCACGAAAGAAACACTGCTAATCCAACAATATTGCTAGGTTCCTGCACGAAAGAAACACTGCTAATCCAACAATATTGCTAGGTTCCTGCACGAAAGAAACACTGCTAATCCAACAATATTGCTAGGTGCCTGTACACTTGAATTAAAGGGGAACTTCTCTCAAAAATGTAAATTTCTTAGCCTTTCCCCAAACCTCAAAAGTGGTCTCCTGATTGGTTTAAGTATTGTTGTGGACTTTGAACAATTGCATTGTTTTTCTGTTAAAAAAAGTCTGACTTTGAGAACAAAAACCCGAAAAAATGAGAAAAATTCTGAATTTCTGAATTTCTGACTCAGTTTCTCTGTTTCAATAAAAGGCCTACTATAATCCTACTGAACAGTACAGCTTGGGTTGGTCTACCATTATCCCACTGAACATTACAGCTTGGGTTGGTCTACTATTATCCTACTGAACAGTACAGCTTGGATTGGCCTAGTATTATCCTACTGAACAGTACAGCTTGGGTTGGTCTGCTATTATCCTACTGAACAGTACAGCTTGGGTTGGTCTACTATTATTCTACTGAACAGTACAGCTTGGGTTGTTCTACTATTATCCTACTATTATCCTACTAAACAGTACAGCTTGGGTTGGTCTACTATTATCCTACTGACCAGTACAGCTTGGGTTGGTCTACTATTATCCTGCTGAACAGTACAGCTTGGGTTGGTCTACTATTATCCTACTGACCAGTACAGCTTGGGTTGTTCTACTATTATCCTACTGAACAGTACAGCTTGGGTTTGTCTACTATTATCCTAATGACCAGTACAGCTTGGGTTGTCTACTATTATTCTACGGAACAGTACAGCTTGGGTTGGTCTACTATTATCCTACTGAACAGTACAGCTTGGGTTGGTCTACTATTATCCTACTGAACAGTACAGCTTGGGTTGGTCTACTATTATCCCACTGAACATTACAGCTTGGGTTGGTCTACTATTATCCTACTGAACAGTACAGCTTGGGTTGGTCTACTATTATCCTACAGAACAGTACAGCTTGGGTTGGCCTACTATTATCCTACTGAACAGTACAGCTTGGGTTGATCTACTATTATCCTACTGACCAGTACAGCTTGGGTTGGTCTACTATTATCCTACTAACCAGTACAGCTTGGATTGGCCTACTAGTATCCTACTGAACAGTACAGCTTGGGTTGTTCTACTATTATCCTACTATTATCCTACTAAACAGTACAGCTTGGGTTGGTCTACTATTATCCTACTGACCAGTACAGCTTGGGTTGGTCTACTATTATCCTACTGACCAGTACAGCTTGGGTTGGTCTACTATTATCCTACTGACCAGTACAAATTGGGTTGGTCTACTATTATCCTACTGAACAGTACAGCTTGGGTTGGCCTACTATTATCCTACTGAACAGTACAGCTTGGTTTGGTCTACTATTATCCTACTAAACAGTACAGCTTGGGTTGGTCTACTATTATACTACTGACCAGTACATCTTGGGTTTGCCTACTATTATCCTACTGACCAGTACATCTTGGGTTGGTCTACTATTATCCTACTGAACAAGCTGTAAAGCTTGGGTTGGTCTACTATTATCCTACTGACCAGTACAGCTTGGGTTGGTCTACTATTATCCTACCGAACAAGCTGTACAGCTTGGGTTGGTCTACTATTATCCTACTGACCAGTACAGCTTGGGTTGGTCTACTATTATCCTACTGAACAGTACAGCTTGGGTTGGTCTACTATTATCCCACTGAACAGTACAGCTTGGGTTGGTCTACTATTATCCACCTGAACAGTACAGCTTGGGTTGGTCTACTATTATCCTACTGAACTGTACAGCTTGGGTTGGTCTACTATTATCCTACTGAACAGTACAGCTTGGGTTGGTCTACTATTATCTTACTGAACAGTACAGCTTGGGTTGGTCTACTATTATCCTACTGAACAGTACAGCTTGGGTTGGTCTACTATTATCCTACTGAACAGTACAGCTTGGGTTGGTCTACTATTATCCTACTGAACAGTACAGCTTGGGTTGGTCTACTATTATCCTACTGAACAGTACAGCTTGGGTTGGTCTACTATTATCCTACTGAACAGTACAGCTTGGGTTGGTCTACTATTATCATACTGAACAGTACAGCTTGGGTTGGTCTACTATTATCCTACTGAACAGTACAGCTTGGGTTGGTCTACTATTATCCTGCTGAACAGTACAGCTTGGGTTGGTCTACTATTATCCTACTGAACAGTACAGCTTGGGTTGGCCTGACTGTGAAAGACCAATATGGGATTCATCATTTTAGGTCATTCAGAGTGTATATCACTGTTTCTCATGCTTTTCACACAGGGTGCCTTTCCTTCTCTGGGCCGTTTGGAAAATGTTTTACTAAATTAGAGTACTGTGTACCCACTTCTCCAGGCAGCACTACACCACTGACCTACACAACAGCTTTCAACATACCAGTATTTAGTTTGGAAACTTTCAAAAGAAATGCTGGTCTAAATAACACAATATCAAAATATGTAAAATTTTCCATTTATTTGTTTAAAAAGTGGTTGCAATGCTGTGAAAAAGTGTTGGACTCCACTACAGCAGTAAAATAATAGCTATTCTCAAAGTTGAGTTTGTCTTTGCAGGGGGACTCTATATAGATGGAGGATAGATATCTATATAGAGCCAGATCAATTATAGGTTATTTCCACAAGGGGGCGAGAAACGCCAGTTAATATTCCAGAATAGAGCACCACAGAATTTATAGGCTCCCTTTACCAAGTGGTTAATTTGGAGATCCTCCGGCCTGGGCCAGTGGTGTGTCCCAAAAGTATTTACTGCTTCCTGACGTGTGCACTCGTTCACTACTCCCCATAAAGTGTAAAAGCATTGGATTGGTGAAGGCGTAGGTTATAGCATGAGTTTCCAAACTAATCAATTCCTGTCAAATCCTGTCCATGAAGGGAAGTGAACAAGTGCACACTTTGGGAGGAAAGAGAGATTATTGGGACACAGCCCAGGTATGCAGATGTTTCCCCAGCCCAGGTGTGCAGACGTTTCCCCAGCCCAGGTATGCAAACGTTTCCCCAGCCCAGGTATGCAGACGTTTCCCCAGCCCAGGTATGCAGACGTTTCCCCAGCCCAGGTATGCAGACGTTTCCCCAGCCCAGGTATGCAGACGTTTCCCCAGCCCAGCACCACTTCAACAAATACCAATCAGTCAATATATCATCAAACACTTAATGATTAGACAATTTGACTTCGGGCGTTTCACTGGTGGTCTGGAACAAAATCCTGCAAAGCCTGTATCTCTCCAGGGTTGGTGGGTGACTGTATCTCTCCAGGGTTGGTGGGTGACTGTATCTCTCCAGGGTTGGTGGGTGACTGTATCTCTCCAGGGTTGGTGGGTGACTGTATCTCTCCAGGGTTGGTGGGTTTCTTCTGGACCCTGATCAGACATGGAGTAGTTGTCTCTGCATTTACACTGGAACTCTGTTCACAAACACAAACAGACCCCACAGAGCCCCAGGACAGCAAACATATTAGACCCAACCAAATCATGAGAAAACAAAAAGATAATTACTTGACCCATTTGAAAGAATTAACAAAAAAAAGAGCAAACTAGAATGCTATTTATCCCTGAACAGAGAGTACACAGTGGCAGAATACCTGACCACTGTCACTGACCCAAACTTAAGAAAAGCTTTGACTATGTACAGACTCAGTGAGTTAGCCTTGCTATTGAGAAAGGCCGCCGTAGGCAGACCTCAAATCAAATCAAATTGTATTAGTTACGAGCCCCTAACCCACAATGCAGTTAAAAAAATATGTAAATAATAGGAAATTAAAGTAACAAGTAATTAAAGAGCAGCAGTAAAATAACAATAGCAGGACTATATACAGGTGGGTACCTGGCTCTCAAGAGAAGACAGGCTATGTGCACACAGCCCACAAAATGAGGTGGAAACGGAGATTCACTTCCTAACCTCCTGCCAAATGTATGACCAGTTAATTCATACTGTGTGTTGTAGTCTGTCCAAGAGGGGAATCACAGACTGATCTCAGTTAATTCATACTGTATGTTGTAGTCTGTCCAAGAGGGGAATCACACAGACTGATCTCAGTTAATTCATACTGTATGTTGTAGTCTGTCCAAGAGGGGAATCACACAAGACTGACAGCCTGTAATTTTACTAAAAGCATTCAGTTGATTACATGACAGTTTAGAGAGAAACATCATAACAATAATCTACTTCATAATCAATATCATAACATTTATAATCAATAACATCATGAGAGTTAAACAACAACAACAAACCCCTTTATTAAAAAATATTTCAAAATACAAAGAATGAAAAGATGATTATAATAATACATGAACTAATAATGGAGACACTTCAAGATAAAGAATCTAAGAGACACTAAATAAGATAAAGAATCTAAGAGACACTAAATAAGATAAAGAATCTAAGAGACACTAAATAAGATAAAGAATCTAAGAGACACTAAATAAGATAAAGAATCTAAGAGACACTAAATAAGATAAAGAATCTAAGAGACACTAAATAAGATAAAGAATCTAAGAGACACTAGATAAGATAAAGAATCTAAGAGACACTAAATAAGATAAAGAATCTAAGAGACACTAAATAAGATAAAGAATCTAAGAGACACTAAATAAGATAAAGAATCTAAGAGACACTAAATAAGATAAAGAATCTAAGAGACACTAAATAAGATAAAGAATCTAAGAGACACTAAATAAGATAAAGAATCTAAGAGACACTAAATAAGATAAAGAATCTAAGAGATACTAAATAAGATAAAGATTCTAAGAGATTTATTTATAAATAAGAAACTCCATGTTACCCAAAACCCCATGTTACCCAGAACCCCATGTTACCAAAACCCCATGTTACCCAAAACCCCATGTTACCCAGAACCCCATGTTACCCAGAACCCCATGTTTCTCTGGTGATAAAAAAACGAACTAAATGAATAATGGTGGTTGCAGTCACTCCTTTTAGATTTCTTCCAAGGTTCTAGAAAGATCAACTAATTCTGAACTTGTTATTAAAATTAGAACCACTTCAGGTTTGTCACCACATTTTAAACACCAGTCCACTGCTGACCATCAATTTAAAACAAAAAACTGATCTAAGATCAGCATGTAGGGTCAGCTTCATTCTACTCCTACTCCGTCCCCTGGGCTGCTCTCTCCTCTCCCGGTCCAGCTTCAGCTCTGGAGCTCAGAGAGACCATCTCCATGGCATTGACATAAAGATCCATGCTGCTCACCCTGTTCACTCTCTTCTGCCTCCTGGTGGGCTAGGGAGACACAGCACCAACAGTCAGACATTTACTCTGTAGTATCTCCATTCTCTCTCTCTCCCTCTCCCTCTCACCCTCTCCCACTAGTTTAAATGACTTGAACGTCTGAGTAAATGTCTTTACCTTGTAGTACAGGTAGGAGGTGGTGATGGTTGTCAGTAGGAGCAGCAGCACTACAACGTGTCTGATGATGAAGGCTGGCAGAGGAGAGGCTGCAAACAGAAACACCTTTGATGAGGGTACTGATCATCATCACATAGATCTGTGGGAAATCTGTCAATGACAAAGTTATAAGTCTGGTTCATGTTCAGTTACCTGTGATGGTGAGGGAGAGGAGATCGCTCTCAGATGAGAAGTTATGAGAGAAAACATAATTCTCATAAACACAGCTGTAGTTCCCTTGGTGGGAGTCATCTGCAGCAGGGAAGAGGAAGGCAGCAGAGTGATTGACAGCTGGCTGGGTCTGGGTTCTGTTGGAGCCGGTGAACGTGAGGAGGAAGGAGCCTCCTGGATACTGTGGCTGAGTGGAGCAGGTGATGGTGAAGCTGTAGCCCCTGAACATCTCGGGCCCCTGGTGGCCCCTGGAGACCCCTCCCATTGAGTCAGTCAGGGAGATATCAGGCTGGACCAGGAGATCTGTAACAATTAAAGAGAAGAAGAAGAAAAACCTCTTCAACTAGTTTCCTATAGATATGACAATAACATCAGCATGTAACAGTGCCAGCCACCCTCCCTCACAGGGCAACATGAGTAGTGGGCCTACAGTCACTGAGACAACATATGTTGATATCAGGCTTAAGCAGGACATCTGGAACAAGAGGAGAGAAAAAGAAAACGTAGCTCCTCAACTACTTTCCTCATTTAGATATGACAATAACATGACATGTGACAGTGGTAGTGAGTAGAGACGTTCACTGAGATAACACTCAAATACAAAAGCATTCTGGGATATTTAAGTTGTATTTGATTCCTACTTGACTGAGTGATCTATTTAGTAAAGCAGACTGACAAGCTAAACAGTCATCATGAGAGGTGCAGAGGAAGTTGTATGAATGAAGGAAATCAGTTGAATATAATTATAATATCTTGTTATTACCTGAGCAGATCACTGTGAGTCCAGGATAGAGATCATCTGATCTTCCACACTCCTTCAGTGAAGATTCAGGACCATAACAGTAAACTCTAAACCCTCTAGTGGTGTATCCAGTTAGTACTGAAACAGTGGAGCCACAACCCAGCTGTCTACACACTACTGCAGCTACATCCTCCTGGTCCCTGTCCTCCGCTCCCACAGTCCTCCACTCTCCCTGGTCGTACCGCTCCACTCCACCAGCACAGCGACTGCCTCCTCCCACCAGCCTCACATCATCAGGCTCTGAGAAAAGAAAAGAGAGAGACAGTAATCTTACTATTTTCTCACTAAAACACACCTATATTGTCTCTCATATTCTTCACTCCAGGTGAGAAACAATGTTGATTGAGTGACAAACTGTTTCTTACCTGAGCAGGTGAGTCCAACAGCATTACCAGGTAGGCAGGTGTTGTGTTTTCTGTCTGAGGTGTCACAGTCCAGGAGAAGGGACTCTTTGCCTTTACACTGGAACTCTTTATCCCAGGTCTGACCCTCACCTCCTCCATAGAGCCCCCCCTGTAGAGCTGCAGGAGCCCCACAGCCAAGCTCCCCACAGACTACCTCTGCATCCTGCCGGTCAAAGTCAGCTTCACACACTGAGGCCCAGGACTGATTGGACTTCACCTCCACTCTCCCAGAGCAGAGACCAGCTCCATCCACAAGCCGCACAGACTCTGGAGAAAAAGAGTTGGTTGAACATTCAATCAGTTTTGTTGATGACACTGTCAAGGACTAAACACAAATATGTTGGATAAAAGATTGTAGTTTGCTATGTTTGATACTGTAAGAGGTAGAAATGGGTTCTTAGTCACTCAGGATAGGGTTGGGAATAATGCAGGCAGGAGACAGGAATAAGTTCACTTCACTTTATAGAAAATAAACAGCTGGACATCCATCAGGCAGCTTCACTTCAGTACCATCTGAACTAAAAGGTCTGATGCTATATGTCAGGGTCAGGCTGGGCTGGGCCAAGAGAGGAACAGGTTACTGGTTATGATGACATCACTGGTGAGAACTCAGTGATATAAATATATTTTATCTTTCCCATCTCTCCCTCTTCCTCTCCTCCTCCCTCCTCTCTTTTTGACTGTGGTAGTGAGTAGAGACGTTCACTGAGATAACACTCAAATACAAAAGCATTCTGGGGTATTTAAGTTGTATTTGATTCCTACTTGACTGAGTGATCTATTTAGTAAAGCAGACTGACAAGCTAAACAGTCTTCATGAGAGGTGCAGAGGAAGTTGAATGAATGAAGGAAATCAGTTGAATATAAATATAATATCTTGATATTTCCTGAGCAGATCACTGTGAGTCCAGGAAGGAGATATAATACATGGACAAAAGTATGTGGAACTCAGCAGTGAGTTTTACAACAGAGGATTATTTTTACTCTCTACGTGGTTCAACACTCGGCGGTCCGTTCTGTCAGCTTGTGTTGTCTACCACTTCACGGCTGAGCCGTTGTTGCTCCTAGACGTGCCACGTTAAGTCACTGAGATCTTCAGTGAGACCATTCTACCTTAAATGTTTGACTATGGAGATTGCATGGTTGTGTGCTTGATTTTATACAGCTGTAAGCAACATGTGTGCTGAAATAGCCGAATCCACTAAAGTCCACTTACTTTTGGCAATATAGTGTATCTTGTTATTACCTGAGCAGATCACTGTGAGTTCAGGAAGGAGATCATAGCTTCTGTAACACTCCCTCAGTGATGACTCAGACCCAGAACAGTAAACTCCATTCCCTCTAGTGGTGTTTCCAGGTAGTACTGAAACAGTGGAGCCACAACCCAGCTGTCTACACACTACTGCAGCTATAGCCTCCTGGTTCCAGTCAGTTCCCACAGTCCTCCATTCTCCCCGGTCGTACCGCTCCACTCCACCAGCACAGTGACTGCCTCCTCCCACCAGCCTCACATCATCAGGCTCTGAGAAAAGAAAAGAGAGAGACAGTAATCTTACTATTTTCTCACTAAAACACACCTATATTGTCTCTCATATTCTTCACTCCAGGTGAGAAACAATGTTGATTGAGTGACAAACTGTTTCTTACCTGAGCAGGTGAGTCCAACAGCATTACCAGGTAGGCAGGTGTTGTTTTCTCTGTCTGAGGTGTCACAGTCCAGGAGAAGGGACTCTTTGCCTTTACACTGGAACTCTTTATCCCAGGTCTGACCCTCACCTCCTCCATAGAGCCCCCCCTGTAGAGCTGCAGGAGCCCCACAGCCAACATCCCTACAGACTACCTCTGCATCCTGCCGGTCAAAGTCAGCTTCACACACTGAGGCCCAGGACTGATTGGACTTCACCTCCACTCTCCCAGAGCAGAGACCAGCTCCATCCACAAGCCGCACAGACTCTGGAGAAAAAGAGTTGGTTGAACATTCAAACAGTTTTGTTGATGACGCTGTCAAGGACTAAACACAAATATGTTGGATAAAAGTTTGTAGTTTTCTATGTTTGATACTGTAAGAGGTAGAAATGGGTTCTTAGTCACTCAGGATCGGGTTGGGAATAATGCAGGCAGGAGACAGGAATAAGTTCACTTCACTTTATAGAAAATAAACAGCTGGACATCCATCAGGCAGCTTCACTTCAGTACCATCTGAACTACAATGATCTGCCCATGAACATCTCCCATAAACCAATATGACAAACACAAATATAATGTTTAAATACATCTGACATCTCTCCCTCTATTTAAATGAAATAAAAACACATAAAACATGTTACATGGTAATATTGTATAATGTATAAATAAATCTCTCAATAGGACCAGTCTCTTACCTGAACAGATCACATGATGATAATATTCACCATTACAGACACCACGTCCTCCTATGATGTCACACTGTCTAATAGAAGACTCATTTCCATAGCAACTCCTATATAGTCTGACTCCTCTTCTTCCATCTTCAACCAGAGGTCCTCTAGATTCAGCTACAGGATTCCCACAGTCCAGGTCTCTACACACAACCTTAGCCTCTCTCATGTCCAACCACCTAGAACATAGACCCAACCACTCTCCTTCATTGAAGACTTCCACTGTCCCAGAACAGGAAGTGGTTCCATTCACCAGTCTGACTGAGAGTTCAGCTGTAATCAGCAGAGAGGAAAACACAGTGGTGAGGACAGATGATGACAGTGATTCTGTTATTCTAACAGCAGTAATGCTTTGTGGTTGACAAATATTAGTAGTTCCATAAAACACTACTTGTTATTGGGTTTTAGAATGGTTTGTATGGACACATGAATTTCTCCATGTGGGATAATAAAGTTGACTAATATTGAACTGCTATAATCACTGTAGATTTATACTCTACCTACCTGGTGGACTGACGCTTTGAGCCTGGAGATCTGAGGAGAAAGAGAGAGAGGATAAAGAGAGAGAAAGAGACAGAGAGACAGAGAGAAACAAATGAGAAAGGGAGGAGTCAGGGGAAGAGAGAGACAGAGGTTAAATGAACATCAACATGACCTTTCATGATGTGATGGGAAGACAGGCTTATCGTTGGTATGGTGCAACAACACACGTGTACATACACTATATATACAAAAGTATGTGGACACCCCTTCAAATGTTGTCCCCTTTTGGCCGTGCTGCTGCTCCAATTTCAACTGTTCTGCCTGCGGCTATGGAACCCTGACCTGTTCACCGGACGTGCTTCCTGTCCCAGACCTGCTGTTTTCAACTCTCTAGAGACAGCAGGAGCGGTAGAGATAATCTGAATGATCGGCTATGAAAAGCCAACTGACATTTACTCCTGAGGTGTTGACCTGTTGCACCCTCGACAACCACTGTGGTTATTATTATTTGACCCTGCTGGTCATCTATGAACATTTGAACATCTTTTTTTCTTTTTTTCCATGCCTTGCTATGGGGTTCTTGAATGAGCTATTGGACAGAAACGTTGGGGTCCGTTTCAATGCACCTAGTCTTGCGACTCTGGGACTTTGCTAAATGTCATCATTTTCGTAATGGTCCAAATGAATTGAAGTTATTGCAAATGTACGAGGCTGTTTATCGGTCTGAGAACCTTCTAGAGCCACATAAGTCACCGTGCACTATCGACCTGAGCTCTATAACAGGTTTCTAAAGTTTCAGAGCTCTAGGTCTAATGGTTCTTTAATAGTTTGAACAAAAGTAACTATTGCAGGCACTGTCTGTCTCTAAGCCCCACAGTGTGTCACTCCATCCTTGCTGTGTGGGTGTGTGAGTTTTTCTTGGAAATCTGATGGGATTAATGACTGATTTACAGTTCATGAGCGTTGCCTAAACACATATGAAGTTTTGGAAAGATCTGACTTTTTTAACCCTTCGAAACAGCCCCTTTGACCCCAATTATGGCACTTCCGGTTGGCACAGGAAGCTAAAAGTAAAAATATATCCTCATTATCGTAGGCTTTTACAGAATCCTGAGTTTTAATTATTTACGTTAAGAACTGACTGATTTACACAGTTTTGAATGCACTATATATCACAAACTGCAGGTTGGGTATGGCAAATCACTTTAGGGTGATTTTAACCACTTCCGGTTGCTCCAGGAAGCTTAGAATCAACACAGGTAGACCTCATAGTGGCCTGATGGATTGTCATTGAAGACAGGTTCATAAAGCATTCAAAACCCACATTTGCTTCAGGTTGAATTTAGAGGAGCAGGCAATGTATTCCTATGGGGAGAGATGTCATTGTAAACTGTGAGATAAAAAAAACGGTTTTCACTGTTAAGGGTTAATGCCACACGGTCAAGGTTAGGCTTGCACAGATCGGGAGGACCTCAGGAACATTCCTGAGGTCAAATTGTGCTTCTAACCTTAACAGTGCTCTCTCTCTCTTTGTCTCCCAAAAGCAAAAGACTTGAAATTTAGGTCCAGGCTTCATTTTGGGCCTTCTCTTGTCACTGTCGCTGCGCTCAGACCGAGCGAGCTACGGTCAAGCGGGGCGTCTCGTTGAACTCGGCACGGCCTAGAGATAATGGTAATGCCATTGCAGGCTCTGTGTGTCTTTAAGCACCGCACTTTGTCACTCCATCCTTGCTGTGTGTGTGTGTGTGTGTGTGTGTGTGTGTGTGTGTGTGTGTGTGTGTGTGTGTGTGTGTGTGTGTGTGTGTGTGTGTGTGTGTGTGTGTGTGTGTGTGTGTGTGTGTGTGTGTGTGTGTGTGTGTGTGTGTGTGAGTGAGAGAGAGCTTTTCTTTGACATCTGTTTGGAGAAATGACTGATTTACAGTTCAGGAGAGTTGCCTAATCACACATATGAAGTTGTGAAAACTGACTTATTTACAGAGGGTTAAATGAGTGTGTGTTATTTCAGAAAATCACAGACAATCACAGAATTCTCGCAGAACTTCAAAACCCACTTAAAAAATGTTCGTCTGAACACGCTGCAACTGGATCTGTAACTTTTTTGGGAAAAAAACTCCTTTTTGTGAACAACATGAATTGTACAATGTACAATTTCTCTTAATTTACGATAGATAAATTGCTGGTTCTTTTTTTCCTGACAGCGTAGGCTTATGTACTTTGACGTGACGTGGTCAAATTAGCGATCTATTTTCGTTTTTTTACCTTTAATCCCAGAAAAATGGCCATAACTCAAAAAGCGTTGAGGCCTTGATACCATCTTGTTCGGGGCCAACTGCCCATTATGCCAAACCTATGCTCACCAAGTTTCGTCTTCGAAATCTTTTCCGTTTACGAGAAAAGGCCACGTCGTGATTGGTGATATTTTGTACATTTGCAATATGATTCCATTCGCCCTCTAGTGGGTATTACCGAGACAGCGGAAAAATGACCAACATTTGAACATTTTATTAAACGGAAACCGAATGTCCGAGAGACTTCGTTCGATGCCTTCCTGAAAGATCTGGCCCCCGTGCACAGCCCGCCGCCATCCGCAAATTTTACAAACGTTCGCGGACGTCTAGCAAAGGACCGTACATTTGCACTATGGTGTTTCTCTCTAACCATACGGCAAATGTCCAAATGTTCCCTTTATGTATGGTAGGGTACAGGCCGGTGCTGATGGACTACGATAGCACCCAGCAACAGTCAACAAAGAGCTATTTGAAAGTGTCATGTTTAAAACCAGCAAATCAATTTGTTTGGGGACAGACTTGGTAGAGACAACCGAGCACTGAAGGTGATCCTTGATAAAGATTGCCACTCCACCAACTTTGGAAGATTTGTCTTACCGAAAAAATGTTATAACCAGAAAGGTTAACATCAGTATTCAAAATACTCTTCCTTAACCCTGTCTCAGTAATGACCAACAGATCTGGATTGGAGCTGTGAAACCACATTTTCAATTGATCCATTTCAGGTAATAAGCTTTGAGTGTTAACATGCAGAAAAACAGGGTTTTTCGAGAGCAGAAATCAGTGAAGCAGATATCAGAGCACAAGTCAGAATTGGGGCTAGCAACAGTAGATGGGACAGGGTGTACATGCACATTTCCAGACATCATCAACAGTAATACAATCAAGGCATGGCATAGGACAGGGAGAGCTCTGCAGTGCTGATTTATGACATCTGAATGTGCATCACATGGTAACAAGACTATGTTGTATATTGTTTCATCAGCTAACAAGTTATGTACTAGACTGGTGGGGGTCGGGGAGAGAGTTGAGTTATATACTACACTGGTGGGGGTCGGGGAGAGAGTTGAGTTATGTACTAGACTGGTGGGGGTCGGGGAGAGAGTTGAGTTATGTACTAGACTGGTGGGGGTCGGGGAGAGAGTTGAGTTGAGTTATATACTAGACTGGTGGGGGTCGGGGAGAGAGTTGAGTTGAGTTATATACTAGACTGGTGGGGGTCGGGGAGAGAGTTGAGTTATGTACTAGACTGGTGGGGGTCGGGGAGAGAGTTGAGTTATGTACTAGACTGGTGGGGGTCAGGGAGAGAGTTGAGTTATGTACTAGACTGGTGGGGGTCGGGGAGAGAGTTGAGTTATGTACTAGACTGGTGGGGGTCGGGGAGAGAGTTGAGTTATGTACTAGACTGGTGGGGGTCGGTGAGATAGTTGAGTTATGTACTAGACTGGTGGGGGTCGGGGAGAGAGTTGAGTTATATACTAGACTGGTGGGGGTCAGGGAGAGAGTTGAGTTATGTACTAGACTGGTGGGGGTCAGGGAGAGAGTTGAGTTATGTACTAGACTGGTGGAGATCTGGCGTCCAGGCGGCCCTGCAAGCAGCAGTGGGTTCTGGGTAAAATCACTGGGGAAGCCAATCCAGATAAAAGCCATATTACAACCTATGTGTTGTGATAATTGTGTTGTTTGCTCTGTTAGTTTATATGCCTTGACACTGTGATATATGTCTAAAACTGAGATTGTAAGAAGACACAGTGGCAGGATAAATTCAACCCTATTTTTGTTTCATCACAAAACCAGAGAGCAACATCTGTCCGGTGAAGTCCACAAAACATATTACATGTAACAAACAGTTACATGACCTACAGCATGGTCAAGCAAGGTCATGTTTCTGACATTTTCTGACTAGTAACCAACTATTGATTTAGAACCACAGAGTTACAGCAAGTCACAAAGACAACAGGAGCTGCCTCCACTATTCCAGCACCATTTCAACTTCAACATCATCAAATCACCTCTGCTTAGTCTGATACAGTGACAACTAAAAGATACCAAAACTATTTAGTCCAATCAGACTGTCTGCCACAGTGAGCACCGTTTGAGCTATCAAAAAAAAATCAAAAAATTGACATACCAATTAGAACCTCACACAAAATATTAAAATTTGCAATTGAACAAGTTGCCCTATATGGATGTAAACTGTGGTGTACACTAACCAACCAATTTTTTAATATGGACAATGTACAGACTCAGTGAGCATAGCCTTGCTATTGAGAGAGGTCGCCACAGGCAGAGAGAAGACAGGCTATGTTCCCAGTGCCCACGAAATGAGGTGGAAACTGAGCTCTACTTCCTAACCTCCTGCCAAATGTACAACGATATAAGAGACACATATTTCCCTCAGATTACAAGGACCCCAAAATAATTTGAAAACAAATATAATATTGACAAGCTCCTTCTGTTAGGTGAAATACCACAGTGTGCAATCATGTCAGCAGAATGTGTGACCTGTTGTGATGAGAACAGGGTAACCAGTGGAGAACAAACACCACAGTAAATAAAACCTAGGACTAGATTTATCACTTTAGTTCATTTCCCTTGACATTTGTAGTTCTACTTTTTGTACACACATCTCACACTCTCCTACACACACCAGCTGACTGAGAGGGCCCTAGTGGAGCCAGCTGGCTGAGAGGGCCCTAGTGGAACCAGCTGGCTGACGGCCCTAGTGGAGTCCTTCCTTGACACTTTCTCTCCTCCACAATAATCCCCTCCCCTCCTCTCTCCCCTCCACCTCTCTTTCTCTCTCCTCCACAAATCTCTCTCTCCCCTCCACCACTCCACCCTCCCCTTCTCTCTCCACTCCCCTTTTCTCTCCCCTACCCCCCTCTTTCCCCTACCCTCCTCTGTCCCCTTCCCTCCACTACTCTCTCCTCTGCTCTCCCCACCCCTCCTCTCTCCTCCCTCTCACTTTGCTCATCTCTCTCTCTCTCTTTCTCACACATCTTCTCTTTCTCTTCGTGACATATAGTGTTTGACCTGTTGATCTTGACTCAGCTCATAGACCTCTATCATCTACACCCCTCCCTTCTCCTACTCTAACATAACACCAATATAATATATACTCTCATTCATTTACATAGAGACAGATACAATCAATCATTGACACACTGAATATACAACAGTCAGATGCATGACACCATCACAACTTAACTGACATTAGTGCCTGTCCCCAGATGGACAGTTAGGCTACAGTAAAGTACATTTACAGGTGATCACATCATTGTCCTGCTTTGAGACACATTTTTACTGTCTGCTTCCAGTTGCATGTTATTTTACTAGCCCTGCAAATGGTAATATATCTTACAATATCAAAACATATCTCAGTAACTGTCACAAGTGTCTATCAACATAACAGCCTCTTACCTGTGCTCCACAACAGGATGGTCAGTACCACTGCAGGTATCATATCTGTCTCTAACTGGGGCTCCACTGAGCGAAACAAGTCTACTGTCATGAAGAGAGGACTGAAGAGTGGAACATACTGCTAGGCTATATGACTTCTCTCTCATTACTTCCTGACTTCTATGATGTGACAAACTTTTAAGCAGATAAGATCAGTTAAACCCACCTACCTACAGGAAACACTGACATTAGAAAAACTCAGCAGGAAACTGATGACAGAGCAGCAAAGTTCACATAGTGTGTCCTATAATATCAGCTCTAACTTTCTACTGCTTGAGTTCACCCCTTATACAATATTGGCTTAATGTTCCAGCACATCAATATAAACAGTACCAGCACCCAAAATGAGTACTGATGAGGTCTCATGTTAGAGCAGGAGAAGGGGGGATGTGGTGTAGAGGCTAGAGGTCTATTACCCAAGTCAACTCAACAGGCCTGATGCTATACGTCAGGGTCAGGCTGGGCTGGGACAAGAGAGGAACAGGTTACTGGTTATGATGACATCACTGGTGAGAAGTCAGTGATAAAAATATATTCAGCTGATTTTAATGTCAGTCTCTCTCTCCCTCCACCCCTGTCTCCTTCTACCAACCCACTCTGTCAATAAGTCCTATCTCTCTCTCTCATCTCTCTCTCCCTCCACCCCTGTCTCCTTCTACCAACCCAGTCTGTCAATAAGTCCTATCTCTCTTTCTCATCTCTCTCTCCCTCCTCCCGTCTCCTTCTACCGACCCAGTCTCTCAGTAAGAACTAAACTCAGCAAAAAAAGAAACGTGAGACAAAACGAGCACTTTTGCCAGTCCTGTCTGGTCCAGCGACGGTGGGTTTGTGCCTATAGGCGACGCTGTTGCCGGTCCTGTCTGGTTCAGCGACGGTGGGTTTGTGCCTATAGGCGACGATGTTGCCGGTGATGTCTGGTTCAGCGACGGTGGGTTTGTGCCTATAGGCGACGTTGTTGCCAGTCCTGTCTGGTCCAGCGACGGTGGGTTTGTGCCTATAGGCGACGTTGTTGCCAGTCCTGTCTGGTTCAGCGACGGTGGGTTTGTGCCTATAGGCGACGTTGTTGCCAGTCCTGTCTGGTCCAGCGACGGTGGGTTTGTGTCTGTAGGCGACGTTGTTGCCAGTCCTGTCTGGTTCAGCGACGGTGGGTTTGTGCCTGTAGGCGACGTTGTTGCCAGTCCTGTCTGGTTCAGCGACGGTGGGTTTGTGTCTGTAGGCGACGTTGTTGCCAGTCCTGTCTGGTTCAGCGACGGTGGGTTTGTGTCTGTAGGCGACGTTGTTGCCAGTCCTGTCTGGTTCAGCGACGGTGGGTTTGTGTCTGTAGGCGATGTTGTTGCCAGTCCTGTCTGGTCCAGCGACGGTGGGTTTGTGTCTGTAGGCGACGTTGTTGCCAGTCCTGCCTGGTCCAGCGACGGTGGGTTTGTGCCTATAGGCGATGTTGTTGCCAGTCCTGTCTGGTCCAGCGACGGTGGGTTTGTGCCTATAGGCGACGTTGTTGCCAATTCCTGTCTGGTACAGCGACGGTGGGTTTGTGCCTATAGGCGACCTTGTTGCCGGTGATGTCTGGTGAGGACCTGCGTTACAACAGGCCTACAAGCCCTCAGGTCAGCCTCTCAGCCTATTGCGGACAGTCTGAGCACTGATGGAGGGATTGTGCGTTCCTGGTGTAACTCGGACAGTTGTTGTTGCCATCCTGTACCTGTCCCGCAGGTGTGATGTTGGGATGTACCGATCCTGTGCAGGTGTTGTTACACGTGGTCTGACACTGCGAGGACGATCAGCTTTCCGCCCTGTCTCCCTGCAGCGCTGTCTTAGGCGTCTCACAGTACGGACATTGCAATTTATTGCCCTGGCCACATCTGCAGTCCTCATGCCTCCTTGCAGAATGCCTAAGGGACATTCAGGAAGATGAGCAGGGACCCTGGGCATCTTTCTTTTGGTGTTTTTCACAGTCAGTTGAAAGGCATCTTTAGTGTCCTAAGTTTTCATAACTGTGACCTTAATTGCCTACCATCTGTAAGCTGTTATTGTCTTAAAGACCGTTACATAGGTGGATGTTCATTAATTGTTTATGGTTCACTGAACAAGCAGGGAAACAGTGTTTAAACCCTTTACAATGAAGATCTGTGTAGTTATTTGGGTTTTTACAAATTATCTTTGAAAGACAGAGTCCTGAAAAAGGGAGATGTATTTTTTTGCTGAGTTTCTCTCTCCCATCTCTCTTCCTCCTCCTGTCTCCTTCTCTCAACCCAGTCAGTCAGTAAGTCCTCTCTCTCTCTCTCCCTCTCTCCCTCTCTCTCTCTCTCTCTCTCTCTCTCTCTCTCTCTCTCTCTCTATCTATCTTTCTCTCTCTCTCTCTCGCCTCTCCCTCCCCCTCCTGAGAAATACTGCTCGGCTAGATGACTTCTCATTACTTCCTGACTTCTATGACGTGACAAACCTTTAAGCAGATAAGATTAGATAAGATCAGTTAAACACACCTACCTACAGGAAACACTGACATTAGAAAAACTCCACAGGAAACTGCTGACAGAGCAGTAACGTTTCACATAGTGTGTCCTATAATATCAGCTCTAACTTTCTACTGCTTGAGTTCACCTCTTATAGAATATTGGCTTAATGTTCCAGCACCTCAATATAAACAGTACCAGCACCCAAAATGAGTACTGATGAGGTCTCATGTTAGAGCAGGAGAAGGGGGGATGTGGTGTAGAAGCTAGAGGTCTGTTACCCAAGTCAAGTCAACAGGCCTGATGCTATATGTCAGGGTCAGGCTGGGCTGGGACAAGAGAGGAACAGGTTACTGGTTATGAAGACATCACCGGTGAGAAGTCAGTGATAAAAATATATTCTCTCTCTACCCTCCTCCCTCTCTACCCTACTTCCCTTCCCCTCCCACCTCTCTCTCCCTCCCATCCTTTAATTTATATTATATAAAGTAAGGGGAGGTAGAAGAAGGGGAAAGGGGGAGAAGAGGAGAGGAGAGGGGGAGAAGAGGAGAGGGAGGAGAAGAGGAGAGAGAAGAGGAGAGGAGAGGGGAGAGAAGAGGAGAGGAGAGGGGGGAGAAGAGGAGAGGGAGGAGAAGAGGCGAGGGGAAAGAAGAGGAGAGGAGAGGGGGGAGAAGAGGAGAGGAGAGGGGGGAGAAGAGGAGAGATGGAAGAAGAGGAGAAGAGAAGAGTGGAGGGGAGTGAAGAGGAGAGCATAGGGGTAGAGAAGAGGAGAGGAGAGGGGGGAGAAGAGAAGAGGAGAAGGGGAGAGGGGAAGAGAGGGGGAGAAGAGAAAAGGAGAGGGGGAGAGGAGGAGAGTAGAAGGGGTAGAATAGGAGAGGCGAGGGGGTGAAGAGAAGAGGGGAGAATAGGAGAGGGGAGAAGAGGAGAACAGAGGGGGAGAATAGGAGAGGGGAGGGGGGGAAGAGAGCGGGAGAAGAGGACAGGGGGAGAAGAAGAGAGAAGGGAGAATAGGAGAGGGAGAGAAGAGAAGAGGAGAGGTGGGAGAAGATCAGAGGAGAGGAGGGGAGGGAGAGCGGGAGAGTAGAGGAGAGGAGAGGGGAGAGGAGAGAGAGAGAGAGAGAGAAGAGTAGAGGGGAGAATGGGAGAGGAGGTACTGTTTGTCTCCCACCGTTCCACTCAGAGGACTCTACCTTCTGTTATCAAGTGGGCGTTTCCACCATATTTAGTGTACCAGTCATTTCAGTGAAGGGAAGTGAACAAGTACACACTTTAGGAGAAAGGAGAGATAATTGGGGCAATGCTTCTTTCTAGTCTACAGTCCTGCGTCTGACACCAGATTATCACCTAGTGGCCATAAGAGGAACTGTCCTGTCAGTGTGTTTTTACTGCTGCCTCAAAACAACACATGACCTGCATACAGGATATGATTCATGTGTGAGTACTAAAAGCATATGAATATAGTATATTATAGAATATTTATTATATATGTGGGTCTGATAAGTAAACACTCTTAATGTTTGCTGTTTTATCACTCAGAAGAACATTGGACACTATGTAACCAAACACATGTGAAACCTCATGATTTGAGTGATAAGAAGTGTTTAAAAAGGTGAGTTCTGAACCCTGTAGACTACTGCACTACTTCTGAAGAAGACCAGAGTCATTTCAGAATGAAGACTGCTATAGTTCTGACGGTGTTGCTGTTCTGTCTGTCTGGGGCCTGGACTCAGGGAGAGAGTGGAGGGGTGACTAGTAGTTCTGTCTGTCTGTCTGTCTGTCTGTCTGTCTGTCTGGGGCCTGGACTCAGGGAGAGAGTGGAGGGGTGACTAGTAGTTATGTCTGTCTGTCTGGGGCCTGGACTCAGGGAGAGAGTGGAGGGGTGACTAGTAGTTCTGTCTGTCTGGGGCCTGGACTCAGGGAGAGAGTGGAGGGGTGACTAGTAGTTCTGTCTGTCTGTCTGTCTGGGGCCTGGACTCAGGGAGAGAGTGGAGGGGTGACTAGTAGTTCTGTCTGTCTGTCTGTCTGGGGCCTGGACTCAGGGAGAGAGTGGAGGGGTGACTAGTAGTTCTGTCTGTCTGTCTGGGGCCTGGACTCAGGGAGAGAGTGGAGGGGTGACTAGTAGTTCTGTCTGTCTGTCTGTCTGGGGCCTGGACTCAGGGAAAGAGTGGAGGGGTGACTAGTAGTTCTGTCTGTCAGTCTGGGGCCTGGACTCAGGGAGAGAGTGGAAGGGTGACTAGTAGTTCTGTCTGTCTGTCTGGGGCCTGGACTCAGGGAGAGAGTGGAGGGGTGACTAGTAGTTCTGTCTGTCTGTCTGTCTGTCTGGGGCCTGGACTCAGGGAGAGAGTGGAGGGGTGACTAGTAGTTCTGTCTGTCTGTCTGTCTGGGGCCTGGACTCAGGGAGAGAGTGGAGGGGTGACTAGTAGGTCTGTCTGTCTGTCTGGGGCCTGGACTCAGGGAGAGAGTGGAGGGGTGACTAGTAGTTCTGTCTGTCTGTCTGTCTGTCTGTCTGTCTGTCTGTCTGTCTGTCTGGGGCCTAGACTCAGGGAGAGTCAGACAGACAGACAGAACTACTCGTCACCCACGAGTAGGTAGGTCTGTCTGTCTGTCTGTCTGTCTGTCTGTCTGTCTGTCTGTCTGTCTGCAGTATATAATCACCAAAAGTATGTGGACACCTGCTCGTCAAACATCTCATTCCAAAATCATGGGCATTAATATGGAGTTGGTCCCCCTTTGTTGCTATAACAGCCTCCACTCTTCTGGGAAGGCTTTCCACTAGATGTTGAAACATTGCTGCGGGAACTTGCTTCCATTCAGCCACAAGAGCATTAGTGAGGTCGGGCACTGATGTTGGGCGATTAGGCCTGGCTCGCAGTCGGCGTTCCAATTCATTCCAAAGGCGTTCGACGTTGTTGAGGTCAGGGCTTTGTGAAGTTCTTCCACACCAATCTCGACTAACCATTCATGTATGGAACTCGCTTTATCGCACGGGGCATTGTCATGCTGGAACAGGAAAGGGCCTTCCCCAAACTGTTGCCACAAAGTTGGAAGCACAGAATCTTCTAGAATGTCATTGAATGCTGTAGGGTTAAGATTTCCCTTAACTGAAACTAAGGGGCCCAAACCATGAAAAACAACCCCAGACCATTATTCCTCCTCCACCAAACTTTACAGTTGGCACTATGCATTGGGGCAGGTAGCGTTCTCCTGGCATCCGCCAAACCCAGATTAGTCCGTCGGATTGCTAGAAGGTGAAGCATGATTCATCACTCCAGAGAATACGTTTCCACTGCTCCAGAGTCCAATGGCAGCTAGCTACACCACTTAAGCCTACACTTGGCATTGCACACGGTGATCTTAGGCTTGTATGCAGCTGCTCGGCCCTGGAAACCCATTTCAGGAAGCTCCTGACAAACAGTTTCTTGTGCTGATGTTGCTTCCAGAGGCAGTTTGGAACTTGTTAGTGAGTGTTGCAACCAAGTACAGATGATTTTTACGCGTTACACGCTTCAGCACTCGGCGGTCCTGTTCTGTGAACTTGTGTGGCCCACTACTTCTTGGCTGAGCCGTTGTTGGTCCTAGACGTTTCCACTTCTCAATAACAGCACTTACAGTTGACCGGGGAAGCTCCAGCAGGGTAGAAATTTGACAAACTGACTTGTTGGAAAGGTGCCATCTTATGACGGTGCCACGTTGAAAGTTACTGAAAGCTCTTCAGTATGGCCATTCTACTGCCAATGTTTGTCTATGGAGATTGCATGGCTGTGTGCTTAATTTTAAACACCTGTCAGCAACTGGTGTGGCTGAAATGGCCCAATCTACTAATTTGAAGGGGCGTCCACATACTATTGTATATATAGTGTATTCCCCAGCTGTCTGGTCCAGGAGAATATCACATGTGATGCTGTCTGGTCCAGGAGAATATCACCTGTGATGCTGTCTGGTCCAGGAGAATATCACCTGTGATGCTGTCTGGTCTAGGATAATATCACCTGTGATGCTGTCTGGTCCAGGAGAATATCACCTGTGATGCTCTCTGGTCCAGGAGAATATCACCTGTGATGCTGTCTGGTCCAGTATAATATCACCTGTGATGCTGTTTGGTCCAGGAGAATATCACCTGTGATGCTGTCTGGTCCAGGAGAATATCACCTGTGATGCTGTCTGGTCCAGGAGAATATCACCTGTGATGCTGTCTGGTCCAGGAGAATATCACCTGTGATGCTGTCTGGTCCAGGAGAATATCACCTGTGATGCTGTCTGGTCCAGTAGAATATCACCTGTGATGCTGTCTGGTCCAGTAGAATATCACCTGTGATGTTGTCTGGTCCAGGAGAATATCACCTGTGATGCTGTCTGGAGTATTTGTTTCTTGTCTTATGATTTAGATGTGACTGTATTTTGACAGTTTCTTTATCTATTCCATACAATTGATGTAACATACAGTACAGTAGTTGAAATAGGACTATTTTTCCTCCTTTGCTTATGCTAAATATATTTACTGTATGTTTGCATTTTTACTGTTTGTGTGCTTACAGTATGCTGTTTGAAATGTATTGAGTCATGTTGAAATAGTAAACTTGAATTTTTCTATTTGTATTCCTTTCTTGTTTGAGTACACAAACAATATACCATATAACAACAGCATCTTAGTCTTAACACTGAAATAGGTTGTGATAGTAGTGTTTTGATTATGTCACATTAGAGTGAAGGGGTCACAAGGTGAGACGTGATATGAAATAAAGTAATAATTTACAGCACACAGTATCTACTGTAAAGAATGTTGTCATTGGGTGGAAACCAGGGTCTGGCCCGCAAAACAAAGTCCCTCTCATAATTATCCATAACGAGCCATCTCCACCCTGGTACCTCCCGACACACAAACACCAAGTCATTCTATGGAACGTGGCTCTAAGAGAGAGAGAGAGGACAAGACCATCATCAATTAGTAGCTGGAGTTCCATCTCAGAAGCTCTACTGACCATCATCAATCAGTAGCTGGAGTTCCATCTCAGAAGATCTACTGACCATCATCAATCAGTAGCTGGAGTTCCATCTCAGAAGATCTACTGACCATCATCAATCAGTAGCTGGAGTTCCATCTCAGAAGATCTACTGACCATCATCAATCAGTAGCTGGAGTTCCATCTCAGAAGCTCTACTGACCATCATCAATCAGTAGCTGGAGTTCCATCTCAGAAGCTCTACTGACCATCATCGATCAGTAGCTGGAGTTCCATCTCAGAAGCTCTACTGACCATCATCGATCAGTAGCTGGAGTTCCATCTCAGAAGCTCTACTGACCATCATCAATCAGTAGCTGGAGTTCCATCTCAGAAGCTCTACTGACCATCATCAATCAGTAGCTGAAGTTCCATGTCAGAAGCTCTACTGACCATCATCAATCAGTAGCTTTAGTTCCATCTCAGAAGCTCTACTGACCATCATCAATCAGTAGCTGGAGTTCCATCTCAGAAGCTCTACTGACCATCATCAATCAGTAGCTGGAGTTCCATCTCAGAAGCTCTACTGACCATCATCAATCAGTAGCTGAAGTTCCATCTCAGAAGCTCAATTACCATCATCAATCAGTAGCTGGAGTTCCATCTCAGAAGATCTACTGACCATCATCAATCAGTAGCTGGAGTTCCATCTCAGAAGATCTACTGACCATCATCAATCAGTAGCTGGAGTTCCATCTCAGAAGCTCTACTGACCATCATCGATCAGTAGCTGGAGTTCCATCTCAGAAGCTCTACTGACCATCATCGATCAGTAGCTGGAGTTCCATCTCAGAAGCTCTACTGACCATCATCAATCAGTAGCTGAAGTTTCATGTCAGAAGCTCTACTGACCATCATCAATCAGTAGCTTTAGTTCCATCTCAGAAGCTCTACTGACCATCATCAATCAGTAGCTGGAGTTCCATCTCAGAAGCTCTACTGACCATCATCAATCAGTAGCTGGAGTTCCATCTCAGAAGCTCTACTGACCATCATCAATCAGTAGCTGAAGTTCCATCTCAGAAGCTCAATTACCATCATCAATCAGTAGCTGGAGTTCCATCTCAGAAGCTCTACTGACCATCATCAATCAGTAGCTGGAGTTCCATCTCAGAAGCTCTACTGACCATCATCAATCAGTAGCTGGAGTTCCATCTCAGAAGCTCTACTGACCATCATCAATCAGTAGCTGGAGTTCCATCTCAGAAGCTCTACTGACCATCATCAATCAGTAGCTGGAGTTCCATCTCAGAAGATCTACTGACCATCATCAATCAGTAGCTGGAGTTCCATCTCAGAAGCTCTACTGACCATCATCGATCAGTAGCTGGAGTTCCATCTCAGAAGCTCTACTGACCATCATCGATCAGTAGCTGGAGTTCCATCTCAGAAGCTCTACTGACCATCATCAATCAGTAGCTGAAGTTTCATGTCAGAAGCTCTACTGACCATCATCAATCAGTAGCTTTAGTTCCATCTCAGAAGCTCTACTGACCATCATCAATCAGTAGCTGGAGTTCCATCTCAGAAGCTCTACTGACCATCATCAATCAGTAGCTGGAGTTCCATCTCAGAAGCTCTACTGACCATCATCAATCAGTAGCTGAAGTTCCATCTCAGAAGCTCAATTACCATCATCAATCAGTAGCTGGAGTTCCATCTCAGAAGCTCTACTGACCATCATCAATCAGTAGCTGGAGTTCCATCTCAGAAGCTCTACTGACCATCATCAATCAGTAGCTGGAGTTCCATCTCAGAAGCTCTACTGACCATCATCAATCAGTAGCTGGAGTTCCATCTCAGAAGCTCTACTGACCATCATCAATCAGTAGCTGGAGTTCCATCTCAGAAGCTCTACTAACCATCATCAATCAGTAGCTGGAGTTCCATCTCAGAAGCTCTACTGACCATCATCAATCAGTAGCTGGAGTTCCATCTCAGAAGCTCTACTGACCATCATCAATCAGTAGCTGGAGTTCCATCTCAGAAGCTCTACTGACCATCATCAATCAGTAGCTGGAGTTCCATCTCAGAAGCTCTACTGACCATCATCAATCAGTAGCTGGAGTTCCATCTCAGAAGCTCTACTGACCATCATCAATCAGTAGCTGGAGTTCCATCTCAGAAGCTCTACTGACCATCATCAATCAGTAGCTGGAGTTCCATCTCAGAAGCTCAATTACCATCATCAATCAGTAGCTGGAGTTCCATCTCAGAAGCTCTACTGACCATCATCAATCAGTAGCTGGAGTTCCATCTCAGAAGCTCTACTGACCATCATCAATCAGTAGCTGGAGTTCCATCTCAGAAGCTCTACTGACCATCATCAATCAGTAGCTGGAGTTCCATCTCAGAAGCTCTACTGACCATCATCAATCAGTAGCTGGAGTTCCATCTCAGAAGCTCTACTGACCATCATCAATCAGTAGCTGGAGTTCCATCTCAGAAGCTCTACTGACCATCATCAATCAGTAGCTGGAGTTCCATCTCAGAAGCTCTACTAACCATCATCAATCAGTAGCTGGAGTTCCATCTCAGAAGCTCTACTGACCATCATCAATCAGTAGCTGGAGTTCCATCTCAGAAGCTCTACTGACCATCATCAATCAGTAGCTGGAGTTCCATCTCAGAAGCTCTACTGACCATCATCAATCAGTAGCTGGAGTTCCATCTCAGAAGCTCTACTGACCATCATCAATCAGTAGCTGGAGTTCCATCTCAGAAGCTCTACTGACCATCATCAATCAGTAGCTGGAGTTCCATCTCAGAAGCTCTACTGACCATCATCAATCAGTAGCTGGAGTTCCATCTCAGAAGCTCAATTACCATCATCAATCAGTAGCTGGAGTTCCATCTCAGAAGCTCTACTGACCATCATCAATCAGTAGCTGGAGTTCCATCTCAGAAGCTCTACTGACCATCATCAATCAGTAGCTGGAGTTCCATCTCAGAAGCTCTACTGACCATCATCAATCAGTAGCTGGAGTTCCATCTCAGAAGCTCTACTGACCATCATCAATCAGTAGCTGGAGTTCCATCTCAGAAGCTCTACTGACCATCATCAATCAGTAGCTGGAGTTCCATCTCAGAAGCTCTACTGACCATCATCAATCAGTAGCTGGAGTTCCATCTCAGAAGCTCCTCTCAGTTCAGACACAGTGGAGTTCTAAGAACCTCATTCTGCTGCATTAAACAACCAGTTGATGCAGTATTATGACATCATCTTGTCATTTCACTAAGTGTCTAATGTGAACTGTGTAATCTACTGTAATTTACAGTACTGTAGTATATTACTGTCAGCACTTCTAAGGGTCATTTTGAAACACGTATCTTGCATTGTTTTCTATTGGATCAACTGGTAGTTAAAACGACTACATTGAAAAGATATCTATATGTTGTGTTTTGGTGATTAAACCAATGTTCTCATTACATTTATCAATAAACTTCAGTTCTGAATCAATGGTTGTGTGGTGAGAGATGTTTACAATCCAAATGAATGAATGACAGGTTTAGAATGAAAGACTGTCTGTGTTACAAGGTGACCAGTTAGGAGTTTTGTACTATGAGTTGTGAAAATGTACCACATAAAAGGTAGAATGTTTTAACTCTTCATCGTTGGGGTCTCGTGAGCATTTCACAGTAAAGTCTACACCAGTTGTATTCAACACATGTTATTTCTGTTTCTGTATTTAAGACACTGCATCTCAGTACAAGAGGTGTCACTGAAGTAGCTGGTTTGAATCCAGGCAGCATCACATCCAGCTGTTATTGGGAGTCCCATAGTGTGGTGCACAATGGGCCCAGTGTTGTCCGGGTTTGGCTGGGATAGGCCAGCATTGTAAATAACAATTTGTTCCTAACTGACTGTGTGGGAGGATTGTCCAGTCATCTGGTGATTTTCAGTAACTATACTGTTCTCGTGTAAGTAGAAATATGAATCGATATAAGTTTAAATACTAGACATGTGTAAGCAGAATGAAGGCTGAGCCCATGTGAGTTTACAAAGCTGGATCAACATGGAGTCACTATTAGACGTACAAAACAGAACGTAAGCAGAATCTGCGTAGATGAGGCAAGGTAGACTAACAAGACGTGTCTGGTCTGAGCCATATCTGATCTGGTGAAGGATACTGGACACACATGGGTTAATGATACATAGACAACATCAGTCTGATCTGGTGAAGGTTACTGGACACACATGGGTTAATATACATAGACAACATCAGTCTGATCTTGTATATCTAGCCAATAAGAGAATGGAAACTAGTGACAATGTTATGTAAGGATCAGACTGTATAGACTATATTACATGTATTTAGTGTATTATTGGGGTGGCAGGGTAGTGGTTAGAATGTTATGTAAGGATCAGACTGTATAGACTATATTACATGTATATAGTGTATTATTGGGGCAGCAGGGTAGTGGTTAGAATGTTATGTAAGGATCAGACTGTATAGGCTATATTACATGTATTTAGTGTATTATTGGGGTGGCAGGGTAGTGGTTAGAATGTTATGTAAGGATCAGACTGTATAGACTATATTACATGTATTTAGTGTATTATTGGGGCAGCAGGGTAGTGGTTAGAATGTTATGTAAGGATCAGACTGTATAGGCTATATTACATGTATTTAGTGTATTATTGGGGTGGCAGGGTAGTGGTTAGAATGTTATGTAAGGATCAGACTGTATAGACTATATTACATGTATTTAGTGTATTATTGGGGCAGCAGGGTAGTGGTTAGAATGTTATGTAAGGATCAGACTGTATAGACTATATTACATGTATTTAGTGTATTATTGGGGCGGCAGGGTAGCCTAGTGGTTAGAATGTTATGTAAGGATCAGACTGTATAGACTATATTACATGTATATAGTGTATTATTGGGGCAGCAGGGTAGTGGTTAGAATGTTATGTAAGGATCAGACTGTATAGACTATATTACATGTATATAGTGTATTATTGGGGCAGCAGGGTAGCCTAGTGGTTAGAATGTTATGTAAGGATCAGACTGTATAGACTATATTACATGTATTTAGTGTATTATTGGGGCAGCAGGGTAGTGGTTAGAATGTTATGTAAGGATCAGACTGTATAGACTATATTACATGTATATAGTGTATTATTGGGGCAGCAGGGTAGCCTAGTGGTTAGAATGTTATGTAAGGATCAGACTGTATAGACTATATTACATGTATATAGTGTATTATTGGGGCAGCAGGGTAGCCTAGTGGTTAGAATGTTATGTAAGGATCAGACTGTATAGACTATATTACATGTATATAGTGTGTTATTGGGGCGGCAGGGTAGCCTAGTGGTTAGAATGTTATGTAAGGATCAGACTGTATAAAAGCCAAGTACTAAGAATGAAGAGTCAGTTCTTCCATGGAATTGCTCGGCTTTGTTACTGTTTGTAATAAAGTCTAATTCAATTCACAGGTTCCGGTATTGGTGAAATATTTGATTCAATATTTTCCACAACAGTCAATCTGTATAGACTGCAAGAACTTTGAAATTAAGTTGTTTTCAAGTCATTATTAACAACAACCCAAAAATAAATATTTAAACCTTTCAACTAAAACCAAACGTATATTTGACGTCGGGTATAGTCTTCTTTTCAACGTCTTTTCAATTACATTTAGCTAGGTGGTATAGCCCAATGTCAAAACACAGTTTTAAAGTGTCCAAATCAATAACCAATATGCAGAAACCATTTGTGATATTGAAAAGCTAAATATAAAATATACTATCTGCACAAACATCTGCAACAATAATCATATTACTTGTGTTTTATAAAACAAGCACCTTTTAAAATGCACAAGCACCAGAAACACTGTTGTTTTGACAAGTAGCAATAAATCACTGATATCAATTAGGGGGAAATCAGGTTGTATGTGCTGTTGAAACTAACACAACTAAACAAACACATGGAAATGGGAGATATATTTTACCTCACTGGTTAGAGGACAACCTGCAGAAGACAGTCAGCTACATTTTGGAGTGATGCCTTTCAACTTAGAGGTCGCTAAACAAAGGAACCCAACACTTATTTTCCATCACTCATCTATATCATGTTGAAATCATTTGCGTGAGAGTGGGGAGATGAGGTTGCATGTCATGTTAAAACTAACAGCTCAAAAACCAGATGGAATCTGGGAATAATGTGTACATCACTGGTTAGAGGACAACTTGTAGAAAACAGCTAGCTACATTTTGATTCAAGTGGGTCGCCAATGCTGTAAGTGTAACACAGCTATATTTTTGTTAGTCACTTTTTGTTACATCACATAAATAGTACTGGATTAATAGCCTGGATTTTCCCCCTGAGGTTAATATCCATATCATGCTGAAATCAACTGAACAGGGGGCAAACGTTTAGTGTTCTACATCGTGACATCATTAAAATACTCCTTCTACAATGTGAAAACATTATACATTGTGACATCATTAAAATACTCCTACTACAATGCTAAAACATTCTACATTGTGACATCATTCAAATATTCTACATTGTGACATTTCATTGATATCATGAAACAACTCCTTCATGTATGTATTTTCTGATGTTTGATCAGAGATCTTTTACCAGAGTATCGCTTGTCACATTGATCACAGCTATGAGGTTTCTCTCCTGGGTGTGTTCTCTGGTGTATAGTCAGATAGCTAGATGTAGTAAAGCTCTTCCCACATTGACCACAGCTATAAGGTTTCTCTCCTGGGTGTGTTCTCTGGTGTATAATCCGATGGCTGGATGTAGTAAAACTCTTCCCACATTGTTCACAACTATACGGTTTCTCTCCTGTGTGTGTTCCCTGGTGTGATACCAGGTTGCTTGACTAAGTAAAACTCTTCCCACATTGATCACAGCTGTAAGGTTTCTCTCCTTAGTGTTTTCTCTGGTGCATAAAAGGCTGCTTGACTGAGTAAACCTCTTCCCACATTGATCACAGCTATACGATTTGTCTCCTGTGTGTGTTCTCTGGTGTACAATCCGATGGCTAGATGTAGTAAAACTTTTCCCACATTGATCACAGCTATAAGGTTTCTCTCCAGTGTGAATTCTCATGTGTACTTTTAGTGAATTTGATCTTAAACTTCTTGAGAATACAGGGGGTGCTGTTTTCGCATTAGCATAATTGCCTCTACAGATTAAACTGCCTCTTATTCAATTATTGCTGTTACTATATGCATATAACCATATACCATTGGATAGAAAACAAGCTATGGTTTCTAAATCCGTTTCAATTTTGTCTCTGAGTGAAACACAGGTCATTTGACAGCACTTTCCCTGAGCCAGAAGAAGATTGCAAGATGTGTATGCTCGCTTCAAGGCTCTGCCTATATATGGTCACGCCACCTATGACCCGAAACACACTTCATTCGACTTCCTCTGGGTGTCAGGAAGACGTCAGAGGAGAAATTTTTTGTTTATCTTGTACTGACGTGAAATAAGACCTATTTCTTTAGCGTGACCGACAACTTCCGGTTTTCTGAAACGCGCGTTTTAGAGGTGCAATTGTCTTTTGTTATGCTGACGTTACGGATGAAAACTATCTCCGTCTCGAAGTTTGTTTGATACATGTGACCATATCATCGTAATGTATGTTTTTTCAATATAGTTTAATCAGATTATTTGAATTTTTTCGGGAGTTTTGCTGTGTTCCATTCTGTGAGTTTTTTAACTTTGGACAGGGACCGTGCCAGTCGACCAGTACCCAGGCTAAATGAAGAGGGAAAGTTGCCATTGTGAATGGATTGAACGACTCATCAGGACTAAGGACACCTTGATCAACATTCTGATGAAAGATCAGCAATAGTAAGACCCAATTTACGATGTTATTTCATATATCTGTCGTGCATGTGAACTGGTCGGGCGCGCCCAGCTGGTTCTGGCTGGCCGGGTTATGCTAATTTAGCGCTACATTTTGTTTTCGCTATAAAACATTTAATAAATCTGAAATATTGTTTGGATTCACCAGATGTTGGGCTTTCAATATCTGTACGCTGTGTATTTTTTCTGAAATGTTTTAAGACAAGTAATTAGTTATATAACGTTGGTCTCTGTAATTGTTCTAGCTGCATCAGCACTATATCAGATTGCAGCTGCAATGTAGAACTGTGATTTATACCTGAAAAATGCACATTTAAAAAAAAAAAACTATGCTATACCATAAATATGTTATCAGACTGTCATCTTATGAATTTGTTTGTTGGTTAGTGGCTATCAATATCTTAGTTTAGCCGAATTGGTGATAGCACCTGATGGAGTAAGAAACTGTTGGAGTAAGAAAATGGTGTCTTTTGCTAACGTGTTTAGCTAATAGATTTACATATTGTGTCTTCCCTGTAAAACATTTAAAAAATCTGAAATGGTGGTTTTATTCACAAGATCTGTGTCTTTCATTGGGTGTCTTGGACTTGTGATTTAATGATATTTAGATGCTACTATTTAATTGTGACGCTATGCTAGCGATGCTAATCAGTGTGGGGGGGGTGGGGGGTGCTCCCGGATCCGGGTTAGGTACTCTGTAGAGGTTAAGTAACTCTTCCCACAATCAAAACAGTGATGAGATTTCTCTCCTGTGTGTACTCGCTGGTGTATTTTAAGTTCTGATGAAGATTTGCAACCTTTCCCACAGTCAGAGCAGCAGTGAGATTTCTTCCCTGTTGGTCTCCTCTGGTGTTTCTTGAGGTGTTCTGATCGGGAGGGACTCTTCTCTGCCTCGTCAGCTTCATGATGTTGTTGAGGCTCCCCAAAGGATACACGATAGTCACGTCTCTCTCCTGTGTGAACAACAAGTCAGACAGATGGTTAAAGGCCCACAACAGCAGAAATCCACTGTAAAAGGTGATGCCAACAGCATAGCCATGATATTGTACAACAATTGACGTCTGTAATGAATGTTAAAATTATTTTACAATTGTCTTAAGACAGTCAAGTGAGCAACAATAGTTATATTAAATCAAATGTATTTATATAGCCCTTCTTACATCAGCTGATATCTCAAAGTGCAGTACAGAAACCCAGCCTAAAACCCCAAACAGCAAGCAATGCAGGTGTAGAAGCACGGTGGCTAGGAAAAACTCCCTAGAAAGGCCGAAACCTAGAGAGGAACCAGGCTATGAGGGGTGGCCAGTCCTCTTCTGGCTGTGCCGGGTGGAGATTATAACAGAACATGGCCAAGATGTTCAAATGTTCATAAATGACCAGCATGGTCCAATAATAATAATCACAGTAGTAGTCGAGGGTGCAGCAAATCAGCACCTCAGGAGTAAATGTCAGTTGGCTTTTCGTAGCCGATCATTAAGAGTATCTCTACTGCTCCTGCGGTCTCTAGAGAGTTGAAAACAGCAGGTTTTAGTATTTGATTTTTTCCCGTCCTAGAACATATACAGCAACACCTCCCCCATTGGCATTCCTGTCTTTATGTAGATGTTATATCCCTGTATTGCTCCTGCTGTATCAAAGGAATGATCTAAGTGAGTGTCAGAGGTGGCTAGTATATGAATGTTATCCGATGTTAACAAGTTATTGATTTCATGACCCTTATTTCTAAGGCCACATATATGAATAAGGGCCATTCCTTGCTCTTTCCTGGGCAGCTGACTGAGAAAACAAATACAAATGAAAACATTGTTTGACTACTTGTCGGTCATTTTAAAGAGCTGATTGGGTCTCTACTTGACACCAACAAACACCCCATAATATCTGTCCCTCTGTCCTTCCTCCATGGTGACAAACAGTTCAGCAGACTACTAGTCGGTCATTTTAAAGAGCTGATTGGGTCTCTACTTGACACCAACAAACATCCCATAATACCTGTCCCTCTGTCCTTCCTACATGGTGACAAACAGTTCAGCAGACGTTGAGTCCTCCTGGCTAGGAGACTATTGCAGCTCTGAGGGTGGAACATTTATTGACAGGAGGGAGAGAGATGACTCAAGGACAAAACTATATAAAGTGGCATTATACGCCACCGGAGTTGTTCATCACATTTAACAAACCAAACATTGAAATCCCCTTATAGAAGGTCAAGTAAAAAACCAAACCAGTCCGGGTATCAATACTGGTATATGGTAAAATACGGTATACCGCCCAGCCCCAAGCCTAGGTTAAAACTATCATTTTGACCTTATGGATGGCCAGTCCTCGTATTCATAGTGTAGTGAATTCAGGGGGAAGCCCTGAGCTGAACTCAAACCTGGTCCAGCGACTGTAAATCAAGCAGACAGTAGCATTATAAACGTATTCATAGTGTAGTGAATTCAGGGGGAAGCCCTGAGCTGAACTCAAACCTGGTCCAGCGACTGTCAAGCCAACACTTTAGAACTGTTACGCCAAGATGTCTGAACTTCTTGACGAGGTCGCTAGGTTTTGGGTTAAGGTTGCTACAATAGCTTTCTCTATGAATGTGAGAGTGGTTACATTTCTCCAGCCCCCATCCCTCAGTGGTTTACCAAAACAAGTCTCAGGGCAGCCATTTTGTTGCTGTTTAAATCCTAGGTTGTCCCTTTAAAAAAGCCAAATCAATCAACCAACCAATCTGCAGTTCAAAACAATAACAAAGATGTCATTCCACCACTGTTTTGGTCATAAGATGATGGATGGGGCTGGAGAAATGTAACTACTCTCAAATTCATAGACAGACCTGTGGATGCAAGGACTGACCATCCATGATATCAACATTATAGTTTTAACCATGTTGAAGCTATACAGTGTTGGTTTACTATGTTTCTAAACATTGGCGTAAAAAAAGCTTGTTTGGGGTTCTGATGGGGTACAACAGTTGAACTAAGCTCATGAGGCATGTGTTATATTCTTCAAGAATCAATGGCTATAAATAATATAAATGTAGCAATTGCATATTTCCCCTTTAACACCACACATCAGTTCAACAACTGCAGTTTGTTCCTCTGGTTTTAAGACAGTACTTACTAGTGTTAATCACGGCCCGGTTTCTCAAAACCATCTTACGGATAAGTTCACCGTCAGAACCATAGGAGGCCTTAAGATGCGTTTGGGTAACCGGGCCCAGATGTCCAGTTTCCTCCTCTTCGTCCTCTTCCTCCTTTTTCGATGTGACAGTCATCTCCCCCTCCCCCTTTTTCACTCCAAAAACGGCATCCTCCTCTCTCTCTGCCTCCTCTTATTTTACTGTAACATCCTCCTCCTCTTTCACTCTGAACGAGTCTTCCTTTTCTTCCACAGAAACGTCTTTCTCTTCTTCTTTCACGGTAACAGCCTCACCCTCTACTTCTTTTTGTATTGTAACATCCTTCTCTTCCTCCTCCTCTTTCAGGAGAGCTTCTTTCTCCGTCCAGAAGACCTCTTTTTTAGCAGGAGAAGAGTAGCTTAGTGAACTCATGGTCGGGGATGTTCGCTAGCTAGCATTAGCAACTAGCCTAGTTCTAAGCTAATTTAGCAAACCAGCTAGCTGACAAACAACGTAATTATATAATTAAATGGGCCAACAAGTACATACGACAGAAGTGTGTTTAAAACACAGCGACTAATATACACCATAACAGTGTAAAGACCGTGAATGTTGTAGCTATGTTTGCTAGAAAGCTACTGAGGTGTCTGACTAACTGTTGTTGTTGAAGGAGCGTCCCGTCCACAACATTATACGTCACACTGGCAGCATCGCCTGAACCTAAAAGACGCACATCGCCATCTGCTGCCTGGAGTGGGCAACGCAGCTGAGGAACCAAAAGTTTATTTTTCATGTATTTAATAAAAGTTGATTATTATATTAAGTCGTTCAAAGAGAAGCATGTGTTGATTGATTCGTGTTTAATGAGTGATAATTTAAAACAAACTTTAGACCCACTACATATTTACATTGAACCATAGTTCTGACATGGATCATTTTGACCCCAGAGACATATCTTTTATCAGAGACAAAATGTGGTTTATTCCATTTTTCATGACTTTGTCAATCAACTTGTTCTTAATACATCTAAATCATGGTTTAGTGTTTCTGTATCAATATGGACTTTTAACAAACTCAAATCCTTTGGAGTCATTTTGACACCAGCCAAAAGCTCCTTTGATAAATAGGATGTTTATTTCAAATCAAAATCAAATCACATTTTATTGGTCATATACACGTGTTTAGCAAATGTTATTGCGGGTGTAGCAAAATGCTTGTGGTTCTAGCTCCGACAGTGCAGTAATATCTAACAATTTCACAACATATACTCAATACACACAAATCAAAGTATTTGAATGTAGGTTTCTCTCTAGACATGATCCATCCCACCAGAGGGTGGAGGGGCACCTGTATCAGTGGTTTTGACCAGATAGACACCTGCAGACACACAGTATAGTGCCTCCCATGTACTCTCCTAAGATTGGACTTTTCTATACCACGTATCACGTGACTGTGTACAAAACTGTCAATGGTAGAAAACACTGCCAGTGTAATACAGTGCATTCGTTAAGTATTAAGACCCTTCACTTTTTCCACATTTAGTTACATTACAGCCTCATTCTAAAATTGAAGATTTTTTCCCCCTCATCAATCTACACACAATACCCCATAATGACAAACCAAAAACTGTTTTTTAGACATTTTTGCAAATGTATTTACTTAAGTATTCAGACCCTTTGCTTTGAGACCCGAAATTGAGCTCAGATGCATCCTGATTCCATTGATCATCCTTGAGATGTTTCTACAACTTGATTGGAGTCCACCTGTGGTAAATTCAATTGATTGGACATGATTTGGAAAGGCACACACCTGTCTATATAAGGTCCCACAGTTTACAGTGCATGTCAGAGCAAAAACCAAGCCGAGGCACAGATCTGGGGAAAGGTACCAAAAAATGTCTGCAGCATTGACGGTCCCCAAGAACACAATGGCCGCCATCATTCTTAAATGGAAGAAGTTTGGAACCACCAATACTCTTTCTAGAACTGGCCGCCCAGCCAATTTGATAAATCGGGGGAGAAGGGCCTTGGTCAGGGAGGTGAACAAGAACCCGATGTTCACTCTAACAGAGCTCCAGATTTCCTCTGTGGAGACGGGAGAAACTTCCAGAAGGACAACCATCTCTGCAGCACTCCACCAATCAGGCCTTAATGTAGCAATGATTAAATTGTCAACATTTATTTCAATGGACAATTCTGTGAAGTGTTCTGTGAAAGGTGTCGGCTAGAGATGACTTGCAGGAGCTTGCAGGGATTTGTAGTCTTGCATGTCGTCTACTTTGATGCTAATTAGCATTTTCAAACACGAGAGTAAAGAAGACAAATATATTGATAAAAGTATTTGTATTTAGTATAGATCCCATTTAGTTCCTGCCAAAGCAGCAGCTACTCTTCCTGGGGTTTATTATGGATCCCCGTTAGTTCCTGCCAAGGCAGCAGCTACTCTTCCTGGGGTTTATTATGGATCCTCATTAGTTCCTGCCAAGGCAGCAGCTACTCTTCCTGGGGTTTATTATGGATCCCCATTAGTTCCTGCCAAGGCAGCAGCTACTCTTCCTGGGGTCCAGCAAAAATAAAGGCAGTTATACAATTTTAAAAACATTACAATAAATTCACAAAAAATAGTGCACTAACATTACAAAGTGAACTCAAGTCTGACAGCCCAAACAAAAACACACATTCTCAGTCAAAAACACAAGTCAGAACACAGCCTCTCGATTCTCTCATGTGTTTTCAGGTTCTCTGACTGGGAAAAGGTCTTTCCACAATGAGAGCAGTGGTATGTCTTCTCCTCCTGTGTATTTGTATGTATTCTTTCATGCTCTTTCAGGTACCTTAACCGGGTAAATCTCTCTCCACACTGGGAGCAGCGGTACATCTTCTTACCTGTGTGTGTCCTCTCATGCTTGTTCAGGTTTCCTACCTGGCCAAAACTCTTTCCACAATGGGAACATTGGAAAAGCTTTTCCCCTGTGTGTCCCCTCTCATGCGTTTGCAGGCTCCCTAACTGGGTAAACGTCATTCGACATTGGGAACAGGGGTAAGGCTTCTCTCCAGTGTGTATTCTCTTATGTGTTCTCAGGCTCCCTAACTGAGTAAAACTCTTTCCACACTGGGAGCAGTGATGTCGTCTTGCTGGTTTGGACGTCTCGGGGTCTGGTTTCCCTGAAGGACTCTTCCTGCTGTCAGAAGGAGAGTCTGGTCTCTCTCCTGTCAAAGACAAACAGATGATTTAATTAAACAGAGACCTGAATGAAACCTCCACATGATAAAACTTCCTATGATGTATAATCTAGACTAGATCCCTCAATCACCTGAAGTCAGTTTTCACAAGTATTATTAAAGCGACTCCAAAATGCAGGTCTCTGTGTGGTTCTTAGTCAGAGAGGCCGTCAGTCAGTATGGTCAGGAGGAGTTGAGGGGTCTGGTTGCCTTTTACAAGGAGCTCTTGACTAAGGCATAATTACACCAGAGGAAGTCCTGTCAGAGTACTCCCAGTACAAGAGATTTCCCCAGGGCCCATCAGCTGTCCTGTCAATGTCCTGCAGTCAGGTGTGTACTGGGATAATGTTACCAATGTCATAAACGTGAGCTGTATATTTTGGTAAAATTACACAACACATAATTGAAAGAAACACATTTGCTCAAGGCACATTATACATAATTGAATGAAGCATGAATAAATCATTTGTTAATGTTATGAAAGAACCTCCACTGAGGGAGGTCTCCTTGGTTCTTCCTGTCTCCACTGACAAAGGTCTCCTTGGTGCTTCCTGTCTCCACTGAGGGAGGCCTCCTTGGTGCTTCCTGTCGCCACTGACGGAGGCCTCCTCGGTGCTTCCTGTCTCCACTGACGGAGGTCTCCTTGGTGCTTCCTGTCTCCACTGACGGAGGCCTCCTTGGTGCTTCCTGACTCCACTGACGAAGGCCTCCTTGGTTCTTCCTGTCTCCACTGAGGGAGGTCTCCTTGATGCTTCCTGTCTCTACTGACGAAGGTCTACTTGATCACACACACCCACATGTACAGTTGAAGTCGGAAGTTTACATACACTTAGGTGGGAGTCATTAAAACAAATGTTTCAACCACTCCACAAAATTCTTGTTAACAAACTATAGTTTTGGCAAGTCGGTTAGGACATCTACTTCGTGCATGACACAAGTAATTTTCCTAACAATTGTTTACAGACAGATTATTTCACTTATAATGCACTGTCTCACAATTCCAGTGGGGCAGAAGTTTACATGCACTAAGTTGACTGTGCCTTTAAACAGCTTGGAAAATTCCAGAAAATTATGTCATGGCTTTAGAAGCTTCTGATAGGCTAATTGCCATATTTTAAGTCAATTGGAGGTGTACCTGTGGATGTATTTCAAGGCCTACCTTCAAACTCAGTGCCTCTTCACTTGACATCACAGGAAAATCAAAAGAAATCACTCAAGACCTCAGAAAAAAAATTGTAGACCTCCACAAGTCTGGTTCATCCTTGGGAGCAATTTCCAAACACCTGAAGGTATCACGTTCATCTGTACAAACAATAGTATGCAAGTATAAACATTATGGGACCACGCAGCCGTCATACAACTCAGGAAGGAGACGCGTTCTGTCTCCTAGAGATGAACGTACTTTGGTGCGAAAAGTGCAAATCAATCCCAGAACAACAGCAAAGGACCTTGTGAGGATGCTGGAGGAAACAGGTACAAAAGTATCTATATCCACAGTAAAACGAGTCCTATATCGACATAACCTGAAAGGCCGCTCAGCAAGGAGAAGCCACTGCTCCAAAACCGCCATAAAAAAAGACAGACTACGGTTTGCAACTGCACATGTGGAAAAAGATTGTACTTTTTGGAGAAATGTCCTCTGGTCTGACAAACATAAACAGAACTGTTTGACCATAATGACCATCGTTAACTTTGGAGGAAAAAGGGGGATGCTTGCAAGCCGAAGAACACCATCCCAACCTTGAAGCATGGGGGTGGTAGCATCATGTTGTGGGGGTGCTTTGCTGCAGGAGGGACTGGTGCACATCACAAAATAGATGGCATCATGAGGCAGGAAAATTATGTGGATATATTGAAGCAACATCTCAAGACATCAGTCAGGAAGTTAAAGCTTGGTCGCAAATGGGTCTTCCAAATGGACAAGGACCCCAAGCATACTTCCAAAGTTGTGGTAAAATGGCTTAAGGACAACAAAGTCAAGGTATTGGAGTGGCCATCACAAAGCCCTGACCTCAATCCTCTAGCTCTGTCAGGAGGAATGGGCCAAAATTCACCCAATTTATAAGCTTGTGGAAGCCTACCCGAAACATTTGACCCAAGTTAAACATTTTAAAGGCAATGCTACCAAATACTAATTGAGTGTATGTAAACTTCTGACCCACTGGGAATGTGATGAAAGAAATAAAATATGAAATAAATCATTCTCTCTACTATTATTTTATCATTTCACATTTTTAAAATAAAGTGGTGATCCTAACTGACCTAAGACAGGGCATTTTTACTAGGATTAAATGTCAGGAATTGTGAAAAACTGAGTTTAAACGTATTTGGCTAAGGTGTATGTAAACTTCCGACTTCAACTGTATCTCTGTCCGCCTGCCTGCTAGGATGATATACAGGAAAGTGTCTGTCCGCCTGCCTGCTAGGATGATATACAGGACAGTGTCTGTCCGCCTTCCTGCTAGGATGATATACAGTAAAGTGTCTGTCCGCCTGCCTGCCAGGATGATAAACAGGAAAGTGTCTGTCCGCCTGCCTGCTAGGATGATAAACAGGAAAGTGTCTGTCCGCCTGCCTGCTAGGATGATATACAGGAAAGTGTCTGTCCGCCTGCCTGCTAGGATGATATACAGGAAAGTGTCTGTCCGCCTGCCTGCTAGGATGATATACAGGAAAGTGTCTGTCCGCCTGCCTGCTAGGATGATATACAGGAAAGTGTCTGTCTGCCTGCCTGCCAGGATGATAAACAGGAAAGTGTCTGTCCGCCTGCCTGCTAGGATGATATACAGTAAAGTGTCTGTCCGCCTGCCTGCTAGGATGATATACAGTAAAGTGTCTGTCCGCCTGCCTGCTAGGATGATATACAGTAAAGTGTCTGTCCGCCTGCCTGCTAGGATGATATACAGGAAAGTGTCTGTCTGCCTGCCTGCCGGGATGATAAACAGGACAGTGTCTGTGCCTGCTAGGATGATATACAGGAAAGTGTCTGTGCCTGCTAAGATGATATACAGAACAGTGTCTGTCCGTCTGCCTGCTAGGATTATATACAGGAAAGTGTCTGTCCGCCTGCCTGCTAGGATGATATACAGGACAGTGATCATCATTTACAGCATTAAGTAGGTATACACCATGTCTGACGTCCTTAATAAGTCCTATAGATACTGTTCATAATCTAGTCATACACCATGTCTGACGTCCTTAATAAGTCCTATAGATACTGTTCATAATCTAGTCATACACCATGTCTGACGTCCTTAATAAGTCCTATAGATACTGTTCATAATCTAGTCATACACCATGTCTGACGTCCTTAATAAGTCCTATAGATACTGTTCATAATCTAGTCATACACCATGTCTGACTTCCTTAATAAGTCCTATAGATACTGTTCATTATCTAGTCATACACCATGTCTGACGTCCTTAATAAGTCCTATAGATACTGTTCATAATCTAGTCATACACCATGTCTGACGTCCTTAATAAGTCCTATAGGTACTGTTCATAATCTGGTCATACACCATGTCTGACTTCCTTAATAAGTCCTATAGGTACTGTCCACTGTTTCAGAGTAGGAGTGGCCATGACCCTTCCAAATTCTAAGGATTACGCTAGCTGCTGTAACCACAGCAACATTTATTTGGGTGACAGAATTATAGAGTCATTTTGGAATAGGCTAGAAACACTACATGACCAAAAGTACGTGAACACCTGCTCGTCAAACATCTTACTCCAAAATCATGTGAATTAAAAAGGGGATTGGTCCCCCCTTTGTTGCTATAACAGCCCCCACTCTTCTGGGAAGGCTTTCCACTAGATGTTGGAACATTGCTGTGGGGGACTTGCTTCCATTCAGCCACAACAGCATTAGTGAGGTTGGGCGATTAGGCCTGGCTCGCAGTTGGTGTTCCAATTCATCCCAAAGGTGTTCGATGGGGTTGAGGTCAGGGCTCTGTGCAGGCCAGTCAAGTTCTTCTACACCGATCTCGACAAACCATTTCTGTATGGACCTAGGTCCAGGGGCATTGTCATGCTGAAACAGCAAAGGGCCTTCCCTAAATTGTTGCCACAAAGTTGGAAGCACAGAATCGTCTAGAATGTCATTGTATGCTGTAGCGTTTGCACCACTCCAGCCTACGCTTGGCACTCTAGCAATGATAAAGTACTTTACGATAATGCGAAAATTAAATAATCGATTTGGTATCATTTTTATTATGGAAGATTGAATAAGTGTGCTTCAAACGGTTTGCTTGGAATGATTTGTAGCGTCTCGACTATCTGGACATGAGAGTCCATTCAACTCAGTTTCCCTGCCTGAAAAAAGTGTATTCGCGCACGCAAACTCAGGAAGAAACTGACCGCGTTTTGCGACTGTCGGCTCACTTGACGGCAGTCAACAGTGGGCTAGGAATCGCCTCCAGTTTAGCACAATGGAATTGCAGTATTGAATGAAGGCAAGTCCATTCCGTGAGACATTTAAGTTGTGATTTTGCGTGCAAATCCATTGTTAAAGTTTTGTTGTTGGCCAGCTTGTTGATGGTATTCACATCTTACAGTGTAGCTTTATCAATTCCTACATTAATAAACGGCATTTAAGCTCAGAACTTGAATAGAATGCCGTTTTAAAACCACGCATCAGTTCAAAAAGTATTTTCAAGACAGGACTTACTGGTGTTACTCAGATCTTCTGTCTCCTCTTCTTCCCTCTCCTCCTCCTTCAATATGACAGTTATCTCTCCTTCATTCACTCCAGAAAAAGTATAATCGTTTTCTTCCCCTTCTTTCTCTGTAACAGCCTCACCCTCTACTTCTTCGTTTACTGTGACATCCTCCTCTTCATCCTCCTCTTTCACGACAACGTTCAGCCAAATACCTTCTTTCTCCTTCCAGCAGACCTCTTTTTTAGCAGGAGGGCAGTAGCTTGCTGAGCTCATGGTCGGGGATGTTAGCCAGCTAAACTAGCTAGTTAGCGACTAGCCTAGTGATAGGCTCATTTACCAAGCCAGCTACCGTTCCCTGACTAAACGGAAATATGACATTAAATGGGGAAACTCGTTAAAAGACAGAATTATGTTTCACATACAGAGGCAAATATACACCGAAGCAGTCTGAACAGCTTGAATGTTTCCGCTAGGAAGCTACCGAGGTGGCTGACTAGATGTTGTTGAAGAAGCGTCCGGTCCACTACATTATACGTCACTCTGATAGCGTCGCCTGAAAAACGCATATCGCCATCTGTTGACTGGAGTGGTTAACGCAGATAAATGTAATAGTCAGACAACTACAGATTTGTAATAAGTATGAATTTAAAACCTACTTCTACATTCTACCAACCAACAGATGTTTCTACTAAAGTGAATATTAACCAATGAGGTGGGTCTTTCCACATTCTACCAACCAACAGATGTTTCTACTACAGTGAATATTAACCAATGAGGTGGGTCTTTCCACATTCTACCAACCCAACAGATGTTTCTACTATAGTGAATATTAACCAATGAGGTGGGTCTTTCCACATTCTACCAACCAACAGATGTTATTACTACCCCGCTGTCTGAAACGCTCATCCAGACAGTCCTCTGGGTAACCCCGCTGTCTGAAACGCTCATCCAGACAGTCCTCTGGGTAACCCCACTGTCTGAAACGCTCATCCAGACAGTCCTCTGGGTAACCCCGCTGTCTGAAACGCTCATCCAGACAGTCCTCTGGGTAACCCCGCTGTCTGAAACGCTCATCCAGACAGTCCTCTGTGTAACCCCGCTGTCTGAAACACTCATCCAGACAGTCCTCTGGGTAACCCCGCTGTCTGAAACGCTCATCCAGACAGTCCTCTGGGTAACCCCGCTGTCTGAAACGCTCATCCAGACAGTCCTCTGGGTAACCCCGCTGTCTGAAACGCTCATCCAGACAGTCCTCTGGGTAACCCCGCTGTCTGAAACGCTCATCCAGACAGTCCTCTGGGTAACACTCATCCAGACAGTCCTCTGGGTAACCCCGCTGTCTGAAACGCTCATCCAGACCATCATCCATATCATGCTGCAATCAATTGAACAGGGGGCAAACGTTTAGTGTTCTACATTATGACATCATTAAAATACTCCTTCTACAATGTTAAAACATTCTACATTGTGACATCATTAAAACACTCCTACTACTATGTTAAAACATTCTACATTGTGACATCATTAAAATACTCCTACTACTATGTTAAAACATTCTACATTGTGACATCATTAAAACACTCCTACTACTATGTTAAAACATTCTACATTGTGACATCATTAAAATACTCCTACTACTATGTTAAAACATTCTACATTGTGACATCATTAAAATACTCCTACTACAATGTTAAAACATTCTACATTGTGACATCATTAAAATACTCCTACTACAATGTTAAAACATTCTACATTGTGACATCATTAAAATACTCCTACTACAATGTTAAAACATTCTACATTGTGACATCATTAAAATACTCCTACTACAATGTTAAAACATTCTACATTGTGACATTATTAAAATACTCCTACTACTATGTTAAAACATTCTACATTGTGACATAATTTCATTGATATCATGAAACAACTCCATGTATGTATTTTTTGATGTTTGATCAGAGATCTTTTATCAGAGTATCTCTTCTCACATTGAGCACAGCTGTGAGATTTCTCTCCTGTGTGTGTTCTCTGGTGTTATATCAAGGAGCTTGACCCAGTAAAACTATTTTCACATTGATCACAGCTATACGATTTCTCTCCTGTGTGTGTTCTCTGGTGTGATATTAGGGTGCTTGGGTGATTAAAACTCTTCCCATATTGATCACAGCTATAAGATTTCTCTCCTGTCTGTGTTATCTGGTGTGAAGTCAGCTCTAGATCTGTACAATGTAGACAATAATTAAAATAAAGAAAAAACATTGAATTTGTAGGTGTGTCCAAACAATTGACCGGTACTGTATATGCATTGTGGAGGTGAACTGGTCCTAGATCTGTGCAAAGGCATAACATCTACAGCAGGAACAACTGTCTGTGTTAGAGAACATATAAAACGAACTGATCCTAGATCTGTACAAAGGCATAACATCTACAGCAGGAAAAACTGCCTGTGTTAGAGAGCATATACAACGAACTGGTCCTAGATCTGTACAAAGGAATAACATCTACAGCAGGAACAACTGTCTGTGTTAGAGAACATATAAAATGAACTGATCCTAGATCTGTACAAAGGCATAACATCTACAGCAGGAACAACTGTCTGTGTTAAAAGGCCCAGCTGGATTTAAAATGACATATTTGAATGTCAAATGATTTGTTTGTCAGTACAAGACAGGGTCTGTGGAGGCTTGGCCTATTAGTGATAGATTTTTGGAGGGACCCTTGTCCCTACAGCCAATCAGTGAGCAGCTTCCCTTCCCCTACATCTCAGGCAGTTCTGTTACTCACAACACCCCCCCTGCTTTCCTCAACAATGGAACAGCTTCCCTTCCCCTACATCTCAGGCAGTTCTGTTACTCACAACACTCCCCCTGCTTTCCTCAACAATGGAACAGCTTCCCTTCCCCTACATCTCAGGCAGTTCTGTTACTCACAACACTCCCCCTGCTTTCCTCAACAATGGAACAGCCCACTGAGCTAAAGCCTTGGCATTACAAATATGTTTTAAAGGAGCGGGACATTTTTTACAATGAGGAAATAATATGTCATGTTTTACACGTACCTCAGCCATCATTGTGAATGGTGTCTTATGCAGTGGCAAAATTAGATTTGCTGATGCAGTAAATCTAATACTTAGGTGTTTTTAGGCCTGAGAGGTCTGCGGTGATTCCGTGGTTATAAGTTACTGACCTTGGAATACATTTCTGGCCATGCTGGCAGGGTCTGAATCAAACCCAATGTCCACCTGGCACACTGACAGGGTCTGAATCAAACCCAATGTCTACCTGGCACACTGACAGGGCCTGAATCAAACCCAATGACCACCTGGCACACTGGCAGGGTCTGAATCAAACCCAATGTCCACCTGGCACACTGACAGGGTCTGAATCAAACCCAATGTCCACCTGGCACACTGACAGGGTCTGAATCAAACCCAATGTCCACCTGGCACACTGACAGGGACTGAATCAAACCCAATGACCACCAGGCACACTGACAGGGTCTGAATCAAACCCAATGTCCACCTGGCACACTGACAGGGTCTGAATCAAACCCAATGTCCACCTGGCACACTGACAGGGTCTGAATCAAACCCAATGTCCACCTGGCACACTGACAGGGTCTGAATCAAACCCAATGTCCACCTGGCACACTGACAGGGTCTGAATCAAATCCAATGTTCACCTGGCACACTGACAGGGTCTGAATCAAACCCAATGTCCACCTGGCACACTGACAGGGTCTGAATCAAACCCAATGTCCACCTGGCACACTGACAGGGTCTAAATCAAACCCAATGTCTACCTGGCACACTGACAGGGTCTGAATCAAACACAATGTCCACCTGGCACACTGACCGGGTCTGAATCAAACCCAATGTCCACCTGGCACACTGACAGGGTCTGAATCAAACCCAATGTCCACCTGGCACACTGACAGGGTCTGAATCAAACCCAATGACCACCAGGCACACTGACAGGGTCTGAATCAAACCCAATGTCCACCTGGCACACTGACAGGGTCTGAATCAAACCCAATGTCCACCTGGCACACTGACAGGGTCTGAATCAAACCCAATGTCTACCTGGCACACTGACAGGGTCTGAATCAAACACAATGTCCACCTGGCACACTGACCGGGTCTGAATCAAACCCAATGTCCACCTGGCACACTGACAGGGTCTGAATCAAACCCAATGACCACCTGGCACACTGACAGGGTCTGAATCAAACCCAATGTCCACCTGGCACACTGACAGGGTCTGAATCAAACCCAATGTCCACCTGGCACACTGACAGGGTCTGAATCAAACCCAATGTCCACCTGGCACACTGACAGAGTCTGAATCAAACCCAATGTCCACCTGGCACACTGACAGGGTCTGAATCAAACCCAATGTCCACCTGGCACACTGACAGGGTCTGAATCAAACCCAATGTCCACCTGGCACACTGACAGGGTCTGAATCAAACCCAATGTCCACCTGGAACACTGACAGGGTCTGAATGTTAAGGGGAGGGAAGATTGGTCAAGAGGGTGATGATTATTGTTGTTCTACTGCCTGATTGTTAAAAAAGCTTTGTTAAAGAACAAGAAGACCCACACACTGTTTACAAAAGCTTTGTTAAAGAACAAGAAGACCCGCACACTGTTTACAAAAGCTTTGTTAAAGAACAAGAAGACCCGCACACTGTTTACAAAAGCTTTGTTAAAGAACAAGAAGACCCGCACACTGTTTACAAAAGCTTTGTTAAAGAACAAGAAGACCCGCACACTGTTTACAAAAGATTTGTTAAAGAACAAGAAGACCCACACACTGTTTACAAAAGCTTTGTTAAAGAACAAGAAGACCCTCACACTGTTTACAAAAGCTTTGTTAAAGAACAAGAAGACCCGCACACTGTTTACAAAAGCTTTGTTAAACAACAAGAAGACTCAGAAGATCCATACCAACCAACAAGAAGATCCATACCAAGGTGGCTTAGCAGTTCAGACGTATTTTTCCGTGTTGTCGTGTCGTGTCCTGTATATATATATATTTACACCTTTTCTTCACATATCTTTTATTTATTTTATTATCCAAGAACTCAACTACAAAAGCTTTCCTGCAAAAGCTTTCCTGCAACCCGCTTCACCAATTACAATAAGTACTATTTACCTCAATCTGAAAATCCATCGTGGAAGATAGCCAGGGGCTAATTCAGAAGCTAGCCTGAAAGCTAATCCAGAAGCTACTCCAATAGCTAGCCAGAAGCTAATCTGTAGCTGCCCCGAAATTAGCCGGTTTGCTGGCTAGCGTTGGTGTTTCAGCTGCCCACGTTTTTGCGGTCATCAGCTATTCCTCTAGCTCGATAATCTACCGGCACTTTTGTGCAACGCGACTCGGACCGGAGCATTCCGGGACTTTTTTTCTCTCAGTTTCCCCGGATTCCAACCGCAGCCTCTGGACACTTGCACCTTGATTTCGCAGCTAGCTAGCTGCATACCGTGTGACTATTGGCTTACGTCGACCCCGGAGCTAACTCAAATCATGCTGGAGCTAGCCAGCTGAGGAGTTCCATCACCATCCGGACCCGCTTCTTTGTTGCTGCTGCAGATACGGAACCCCACCGGGCCTTCACGACTGACTGCCGACGTTATCTGCCCGAGGGATTTATCCAACCGGCACCTCCGTCCTGGCGTTACCTGAACGCTCATCTGAGGCCCGCTAATCGTTAGCTGTCTTATCGGCTGCTATCTGAACAAAACCCCACTACACGGAACCTACCGACGGAAACGCACGAGGTATCTACAAACAGACCTCCATCCTATGCTGCTACCGATAGCCATATACCCGGCCAGCTGTCTGGATCGCCACGACCCCAACCAACCTCTACTCACTGGACCCTTATTTATCACTCGATTAAGCTTGCCTCTCCTTAATGTAAATATGCCTTGTCCATTGCTGTTCTGGTTAGTGTTTATTGGCTTATTTCACTGTAGAGATTCTAGCCCTGCTCTCTATACCATATCCAACCCTGCAGTTCCACCACCCACATATGCGATGACATCACCTGGTTTCAATGATGTTTCTAGAGACAAGATCTCTCTCATCATCACTCAATACCTAGGTTTACCTCCACTGTATTCACATCCTACCATACCTTTGTCTGTACATTATTCCTTTAAACTATTTTATCGCCCCCAGAAACTTCCTTTTACTCTCTGCTCTGGTAGCTCTAGGCGACCAATTCTCATAGCTTTTAGCCGTACCATTATCCTACTTCTCCTCTGTTCCTCTGGTGATGTAGAGGTGAATCCAGGCCCTGCAGTACCTGGCTCCACTCCTATTCCCCAGGCGCTCTCTTTTGATGACTTCTGTAACCGTAATAGCCTTGGCTTCATGCATGTTAACATTAGGAGCCTCCTCCCTAAGTTTGTTTTGTTCACTGCTTTAGCACACTCTACCAACCCGGATGTTTTAGCCGTGTCTGAATCCTGGCTTAGAAAGACCACCAAAAATTCAGACATTTTTATCCCCAATTACAATATTTTCAGACAAGATAGAACGGCCAAAGGGGGCGGTGTTGCAATCTACTGCAAAGACTGCCTGCAGAGTTCTGTTATACTATCCAGGTCTGTTCCCAAACAATTTGAACTTCTACTTTTAAAAATCCACCTCTCTAAAAACAAGTCTCTCACCGTTGCCGCCTGCTATAGACCACCCTCTGCCCCCAGCTGTGCTCTGGACACTATATGTGAACTGATTGCCCCCCATCTATCTTCAGAGCTCGTGCTGCTAGGTGACCTAAATTTGAACATGCTCAACACCCCAGCCACCCTACAATCTAAGCTTGATGCCCTCAATCTCACACAAATTATTAATGAACCTACCAGGTACCACCCTAATTCCGTAAACACGGGTACCCTCATAGATATCATCCTAACAAACTTGCCCTCCAAATACACCTCTGCTGTTTTTAACCAAGATCTCAGCGATCACTGCCTCATTGCCTGCATCCGTAATGGGTCAGCGGTCAAACGACCTCCACTCATCACTGTCAAACGCTCCCTGAAACACTTCAGCGAGCAGGCCTTCCTAATTGACCTGGCCGGGGTATCCTGGAAGGATATTGATCTCATCCCGTCAGTAGTGGATGCCTGGTCATTTTTTAAAAATGCCTTCCTCACCATCTTGAATAAGCATGCCCCATTCAAGAAATTTAGAACCAGGAACAGATATAGCCCTTGGTTCTCTCCTGACCTTACTGCCCTTAACCAACAGAAAAACATCCTATGGCGTACTGCATTAGCATCGAACAGCCCCCGTGATATGCAACTTTTCAGGGAAGCCAGAAACCAATATACACAGGCAGTTAGAACAGCCAAGGCTAGCTTTTTCAAGCAGAAATTTGCTTCCTGCAACACAAATTCAAAAAAGTTCTGGGACACCGTAAAGTCCATGGAGAATAAGAACACCTCCTCCCAGCTTCCAACCGCCCTGAAGATAGGAAACACTGTCACCACCGACAAATCCACTATAATTGAGAATTTCAATAAGCATTTTTCTACGGCTGGCCATGCTTTCCACCTGGCTACCCCTACCCGGGACAACAGCACTGCCCTCCCCTCTGCTACTCGCCCAAGCCTTCCCCATTTCTCTTTCTCCCAAATACAGTCAGCTGATGTTCTTAATGAGCTGCAAAATCTGGACCCTTACAAATCAGCCGGGCTAGATAATCTGGACCCTTTCTTTCTAAAACTATCTGCTGAAATTGTTGCCACCCCTATTACTAGCCTCTTCAACCTCTCTTTCGTGTCGTCTGAGATACCCAAAGATTGGAAAGCAGCTGCGGTTATCCCCCTCTTCAAAGGGGGGGACACCCTTGACCCTAACTGCTACAGACCTATATCTATCCTACCCTGCCTTTCTAAGGTCTTCGAAAGCCAAGTCAACAAACAGATTACCGACCATTTCGAATCACACCACACCTTCTCCGCTATGCAATCTGGTTTCAGAGCTGGTCATGGGTGCACCTCAGCCACGCTCAAGGTCATAAACGATATCGTAACCGCCATCGATAGGAAACAATACTGTGCAGCCGTATTCATTGACCTGGCCAAGGCTTTTGACTCTGTCAATCACCACATCCTCATTGGCAGACTCGACAGCCTTGGTTTCTCTAATGATTGCCTCGCCTGGTTCACCAACTACTTCTCTGATAGAGTTCAGTGTGTCAAATCGGAGGGTCTGTTGTCCGGGCCTCTGGCAGTCTCTATGGGGGTGCCACAGGGTTCAATTCTTGGACCGACTCTCTTCTCTGTTTACATCAATGATGTCGCTCTTGCTGCTGGTGATTCTCTGATCCACCTCTACGCAGACGACACTATTCTGTATACTTCTGGCCCTTCTTTTGACACTGTGTTAACAACCCTCCAGGCGAGCTTCAATGCCATACAACTCTCCTTCCGTGGCCTCCAACTGCTCTTAAATACAAGTAAAACCAAATGCATGCTCTTCAACCGATCGCTGCCTGCTCCGGCCCGCCTGTCCAACATCACTACTTTGGACGGCTCTGACTTAGAATATGTGGACAACTACAAATACCTAGGTGTCTGGTTAGACTGTAAACTCTCCTTCCAGACCCACATCAAACATCTCCAATCCAAAGTCAAATCTAGAATTGGCTTCCTATTCCGCAACAAAGCATCCTTTACTCATGCTGCCAAACATACCCTTGTAAAACTGACCATCCTACCAATCCTCGACTTCGGTGATGTCATTTACAAAATAGCCTCCAAAACCCTACTCAATAAATTGGATGCAGTCTATCACAGTGCCATCCGTTTTGTCACCAAAGCCCCATATACTACCCACCACTGCGACCTGTACACTCTCGTTGGCTGGCCCTCGCTTCATACTCGTCGCCAAACCCATTGGTTCCAGGTCATCTACAAGACCCTGCTAGGTAAAGTCCCCCCTTATCTCAGCTCGCTGGTCACCATAGCAGCACCTACCCGTAGCACGCGCTCCAGCAGGTATATCTCTCTAGTCACCCCCAAAACCAATTCTTCCTTTGGACGCCTCTCCTTCCAGTTCTCTGCTGCCAATGACTGGAACGAACTACAAAAATCTCTGAAACTGGAAACACCTATCTCCCTCACTAGCTTTAAGCACCAGCTGTCAGAGCAGCTCATAGATTACTGCACCTGTACATAACCCATCTACAATTTAGCCCAAACAACTACCTCTTTACCTACTGTATTTATTTATTAATTTATTTTGCTCCTTTGCACCCCATTATTTCTGTCTCTACTTTGCACTTTCTTCCAATGCAAACCAACCATTCCAGTGTTTTTTTTAGTTTTTATTTTACTTGCTGTGTTGTACTCACTTCGCCTCCATGGCCTTTTTATATTTTTATTTATTTATACATATATCTGTTTGCCTTCACCCCCCTTATCTCACCTCACTTGCTCACATTGTATATAGACTTATTTTTTTATCTTTTTCACTGTATTATTGACTATATGTTTGTTTTTACTCCATGTGTAACTATGTGTTGTTGTATGTGTCGAACTGCTTTGCTTTATCTTGGCCAGGTCGCAATTGTAAATGAGAACGTGTTCTCAATTTGCCTACCTGGTTAAATAAAGGTTAAATAAAAAATAAATAAAAAAAAAGACCTGCACACTGTTTACAAAAGCTTTGTTAAAGAACAAGAAGGCCTGCACACTGTTTACAAAAGCTTTGTTAAAGAACAAGAAGACCCTCACACTGTTTACAAAAGCTTTGTTTAATCAGCACAACAGTTTTCAGCTGTGCTATCATTATTGCAAAAGGGTTTTCTAATGATCAATTAGCATTTTAAAATTATAAACTTGGATTAGCTAACACAACATGCCATTGTAACACAGGAGTGATGGTTGCTGATAATGGGCCTCTGTACGCCTATGTAGATATTCCATAAGAAATCAACCGTTTCCAGCTACAATAGTCATTTACAACATTAACAATGTCTACACTGTATTTCTGATCAATTTGATGTTATTTTATTGGACAAAAAATGTGATTTTCTTTCAAAAACAAGGACATTTCTAAGTGACCACAAACTTTTGAATGGTAGTGTACATCTACATGATGTATTGTTACACCATGTAGGAGCAGTATAGACCTAGTCTGTTCATTATATACATCTACATGATGTATTGTTACACCATGTAGGAGCAGTATAGACCTAGTCTGTTCATTATATACATCTACATGATGTATTGTTACACCATGTAGGAGCAGTATAGACCTAGTCTGTTCATTATATACATCTACATGATGTATTGTTACACCATGTAGGAGCAGTATAGACCTAGTCTATTCATTATATACATCTACATGATGTATTGTTACACCCTGTAGGAGCAGTATAGACCTAGTCTATTCATTATATACATGTACATGATGTATTGTTACACCCTGTAGGAGCAGTATAGACCTAGTCTGTTCATTATATACATCTACATGATGTATTGTTACACCACGTAGGAGCAGTATAGACCTAGTCTGTTCATTATATACATCTACATGATGTATTGTTACACCATGTAGGGGCAGTATAGACCTAGTCTGTTCATTATATACATCTACATGATGTATTGTTACACCATGTAGGAGCAGTATAGACCTAGTCTGTTCATTATATACATCTACATTATGTATTGTTACACCATGTAGGAGCAGTATAGACCAACAGTAGCTGGCTACTTATTTAGATTTAGTTTGACTTAATGAACTGCCTTAAATTTGCTGTAGTAAAAGAAAATGTATTCGCACTAATCATTCAAAATATTCCTGTCTTTGTATGTCTCAATATAATAGTCTTATTTAATGAAATCCATTTAAAATAATATTTTCCTCAACTGCGTTCCCCACTCCAGTCAGCAGACGGCGATTTGCGTCGTTCAGGCGATGCTGCTATCGTGACGTATAATGTAGTGGACGGTTCTTCAAAAACAACAAGTCAACCACCTCGGTAGCTTGCTAGCCAACGTAGCCGAAAGATTCAAGCTGTTTTTACGCTTTCGGTGTATATTAGCTGCTGTGTTTTAGACACACTTCTATCGTATATACTTGTTAGCCTATTTAATTTAATATGACGTTATTTTTTACTAGTCAGATATAGTAGCTGGCTGGTTAAATTAGCACTAGCTTAGTCGCTAATGATAGCTAGCTAGCTAATATCCCCGAACATGAGGTCAGTAAGCTTCTCCCCTCCTGGTAAAGAAGAAGAGGTCTGCTGGACGGAGAAAGAAGCTCTGGGACTGAACATTGTCGTGAAAGAGGAGAAGGAAGAGGAGGATGTCACAGTTAAAAAATAAATTGAGGGTGAGGCTGTTACAGTGAAAGAGGAAGACGTTACAGTGAAAGAGGAGGATGAGAAAGAGGATGCCGTTTTTGACGTGAAGAAGGAAGGGGAGATTTCTGTCACATTGAAAGATGAAGAGGTGGAGGTAGGAGATCTGATTTACATCAGTAAGTACCGCCTTAAATTGGGTTTTCACTTTGGATATTCGGAGTTGGCTCGTCAATACCTCATCAAGGGAGGGCCCTAGGATGATGACTGATATGTCTAGAATCAGACGACGTAGAGAGCAAGCTACCCCTTGTTTTCTCCGTTCCGTTTCCAAAAAGTGACTTAACATATATATTTGAGAAGGGTCTATCTGGGGTCCACGGCATGTAGTGATTTTAATGTAGTTATGATTTACTACACACAGTGCCCCCCAATAGTGCCATGCGAGAGTTGGGTTGGCTACACCAACGATTATGGATATACTGACAATAAGTCTCTGCCCTAACAAGGGGAGTCGTTGTCCACAAAGCGGCACTGTGGGTTGTCTAGCTCCCGCCTATCCTTTCTTTGGATTGGTGGATCTTATTATTATTGTTATCTATTGTTTATATTCTATGAGGGTTGTTGTCGTCAACCGCCTGTATTCAATGGAGAGAGATGCTAAGCTACTAGCATGAATATGCATAGCGATCTGGAGACAACTCCTATAGTGTTTTTTATCAAAGTTGTCGGTATGTCACGTGTCCACATAACAATTTAAGAATTACGACACTTCTGTTAGATCAAGTAAACCTCACGTAGCAAATAAGCCATTCATTTTGTTGTTGACCAAATTTGACACTTTCCACATTGGGTAAATAATTGTTTCCACTTGGATACAACCTACTGTAACCTACTGGCATGACCAAGAGAGATACAACTAACAGTAACCTACTGGCATGACCAAGAGAGATACAACTTACAGTAACCTACTGGCATGACCTAGAGAGATAAAACCAATTGGATACAGCCTACTGTATTTGCATGAGAAAATAATGGTACCAGTCAAAAGTTAGGACACCTTCTCATTCAAGGGTTTTTCTTTATTTTTACTATTTTCTACAATGTAGAATAATAGCGAAGACATCAATTCTCTGAAATGACACATATGGAATTATGTAGTAACCAAAAAAGTGTTAAACAAATCAAAATATTTTTCATTTTATATACTATACAAATGACAACATCCTACAAATATTTACTACATCACACCTGCCCAGACCCACTAGAACACACCCCCATCTCCATTAACTACATCACACCTGCCCAGACCCACTAGAACACACCCCCATCTCCATTAACTACATCACACCTGCCCAGACCCACTAGAACACACCCCCATCTCCATTAACTACATCACACCTGCCCAGACCCACTAGAACACACCCCCATCTCCATTAACTACATCACACCTGCCCAGACCCACTAGAACACACCCCCATCTCCATTAACTACATCACACCTGCCCAGACCCACTAGAACACACCCCCATCTCCATTAACTACATCACACCTGCCCAGACCCACTAGAACACACCTCCATCTCCATTAACTACATCACACCTGCCCAGACCCACTAGAACACACCCCCATCTCCAGCGCCCGCATCACTCTCCACCACATGGCCTCAAACTGCACTTTTTTATTTCTCTCCATCGCCCAGCACTTTACATATTTAGATAATAAAGCATTTGACCTTTTCTATTGCGTTGATTACAGAGGATTGGTTCACTTCCACTTTTTAGTATAGAAGAGGATTGATGAGAAAAGTATTGTCCAACTCTGGGGTGTCTCACTGCACCCTCAAATGCCATCATGTCTTTAAATATGCAGACAGACAGATTAAAACTACCTTTACATTGTAATACTTCTGACAGCCAACTTTCTAACTCCGCCCATAACTTTATGACGTCATAACATTCCCAGAAGGATTATTGAGTCATTGTTAGTTTTACACTGAAGACATGACTCTGCCGTTGTGCTGTAGAATCTGTGGATTATGTCTCTTGTATAATAAGGGACTATCATTTGACCCAACATCACAGGACACAGACTTTGATAAAGACTTCCAATTTTTTTTCGCAGTTTGAGATCGACTGAGTTTTTGTAATGGGGTTTCTCCCTGTGCACCTGCCAATGTAAATCCATTGAACGAGACAAGTTACCAGACAGGACATATTGCTGATGCTCTTCCTATTGATAACCTGAATGACAATTAACTTGTTAGTGGTCGTGATGACGACCTATTCGATGACGTCCATCGGGATTCCCCCCCAAAAAGAAGACGCTCTGGATTGATCACTGGAGTCAGATGTGAAGGAGGAGGTTGATCACCAGGAGTCAGATGTGAAGGAGGAGGTTGATCATCAGGAGTCAGATGTGAAGGAGGAGGTTGATCATCAGGAGTCAGATGTGAAGGAGGAGGTTGATCATCAGGAGTCAGATGTGAAGGAGGAGGTTGATCATCAGGAGTCAGATGTGAAGGAGGAGGTTGATCATCAGGAGTCAGATGTGAAGGAGGAGGTTGATCATCAGGAGTCAGATGTGAAGGAGGAGGTTGATCATCAGGAGTCAGATGTGAAGGAGGAGGTTGATCATCAGGAGTCAGATGTGAAGGAGGAGGTTGATCATCAGGAGTCAGACGTGAAGGAGGAGGTTGATCATCAGGAGTCAGATGTGAAGGAGGAGGTTGATCATCAGGAGTCAGATGTGAAGGATGAGGTTGATCATCAGGAGTCAGATGTGAAGGAGGAGGTTGATCATCAGGAGTCAGATGTGAAGGAGGAGGTTGATGGCCACATCAGTGAATCGTACTTTTTGGAGAAATGTCCTCTGGTCTGATGAAACAAATATAGAACTGTTTGGCAATAATGACCATCGTTATGTTTGGAAGAAAAAGGGAGAGGCTTGCAAGCCAAAGCTCACCATCCCAAATGTGAAGCATGGCGGTGGCAGCATCATGTTGTGGGGGTGCTTTGCTGCAGGAGAGACTAGTGCACTTCACAAAATAGATGGCATCATGAGGTGGGGAAATGATGTGGATATATTGAAGCAAAATCTCAAGACATCAGTCAGGAAGTTAAAGCTTGGTCGCAAATGGGTCTTCCAAATGGACAATGACCCCAAGCATACTTCCAAAGTTGTGGCAAAATGGCTTAAGGACAAGAAAGTCAAGGTATTGGAGTGGCCCTCACAAAGCCCTGACCTCAATCGTATAGAAAAGTTGTGGGCAGAACTGAAAAAGTGAGTGCGAGCAAGGAGGCCTACAAACCTGACACAGTTACACCAGCTCTGTCAGGAGGAATGGGCCAAAATGCACCCAACTTATTGTGGGAAGCTTGTGGAAGGCTACCCGACACGTTTGACCCAAGTTAAACAATTGAAAGGCAATGCTACCAAATACTAATTGAGTGTATGTAAACTTCTGACCCACTGGGAATTTGATGACATAAAAGCTGAAATAAATCATTCTCTCTACCATTATTTTGACATTTCACATTCTTAAAATAAAGTGGTGATCCTAACAGACCTAAGACAGGGAATTTTTACTAGGATTAAATGTCAGGAATTGTGATGAGATTAAATGTATTTGGCTGAGGTGTATGTAAACTTTCGACTTCAACTTTAGGTACCGTTACTGTGTTAAAAACAGAGGCAGTTGTGGGACTGATGTGTGTGGTGTTAAAGGGGAAATCTGACATTTGTTTCTAATCATTGGAGTAAAAAAAATAATGACAGCTTTGTTATTGTTTCAACTGCAGATTGGTTGTTTGTTGTGTGGCTTTTTTAAAGGGGCAACCTAGGTTTTAAACAGAAACAAAATGGCAGCCCAGAGACCTGAGCTGTGTTGGAATACTCATACTAACTGTACTATTTGTGACGTACATTGAGTTTGTAGTATGCTTATTGGTCGTAGTATGATATAGTTGGTTTAGCCAAAAGTTCCCTGGTAAGCAAGCATTCTAAACTTTATTCACTGTTATGGGGTACTATTTTGGTGTGATGTCATTATGGGCTATTGTGATGTCATTATGGGGTATTGTCTGAAGATAGATCATTTAAAAAAAAATGTCATCCATTTTAGAATAATAGCCAAAGAACATTTTACTGGTTGAAGTCGTTTTTAAATACAAAGTAGTACATTTTTGACAAAAACATAAACATTATATTAATCAGGACATTCAAATGAACCTTACAATTATAATCCAAAGTAGTGTGAAATGCACTCATAAGCAACCTGTAAATGGAGGCTATATCTGCTGTCAGCCTATGAGAACTCCCCTGAGTTTTCCCCCACGGTGGTGAATTAGTGAATAGACACAGAGCTTAATGTGAGTTTCCTTGAGTAGCACTCCTGATCTTGCACTGATAGTGTGTTGTCATATTCAGAATACATTGTGGAAAAACGAAAATCTTTGCTCACATTTTTTGCTCCAGGCAGATATACAACATCCATAACTAGTGGTTTCTGCATTAGCAGGGAGGTGTTTCTGCAACCAAATTGCATGTGTATCGCCCTTGTCGCAATTTTAGAAAACACAGAAAGGGGCCTATATTGGAGACCAAAAGTCATCTGGCACACTGCTTAGGATTTCAACAACTTTTACTTTTTTCTAGCCTAAAATAATCGATGTTACTACTAATGTGAAAAAAAGACTAAATATGACTATTGTTGCTCACTTGACTGTCTTAAGACAATTGTCAAGTAATTTTAACATTCATTACAGACGTCAATTGTTGTACAACCTCAAGGCTACGCTGTTGGCATCACCTTTTACAGTGGATTTCTGCTGTTGTGGGCCTTTAACCATCTGTCTGACTTGTTGTTCACACAGGAGAGAGACGTGACTATCGTGTATCCTCTGGGGAGCCTCAACAACATCATGAAGCTGACGAGGCAGAGAAGAGTCCCTCCAGGTCATATCACCTCAAGAAACACCAGTGGAGACCAACAGGGAAGAAATCTCACTGCTACTCTGACTGTGGGAAAGGTTGCAAATCTTCATCAGAACTTAAAATACACCAGCGAGTACACACAGGAGAGAAATCTCACCACTGTTTTGATTGTGGGAAGAGTTACTTAAGATCAGAATCACTAAAAGTACACATGAGAATTCACACTGGAGAGAAACCTTATAGCTGTGATCAATGTGGGGAAAATTTTACTCACTCAAGCTGCCTGATAGTACATCTGAGAGCACACACAGGCGAGAAATCGTATAGCTGTGATCAATGTGGGAAGAGGTTTACTCACTCAAGCTGCCTGATAGTACATCTGAGAGCACACACCAGAGAGAAACCTTACCACTGCTCTGACTGCGGAAAGAGTTTTGTTAGTTCAACAGATTTAAAATCACACCAGAAAATACACATAGTAGAGAAACCTTTTAACTGTACTCAATGTGGGAAGAGGTTTAATCACTCAAGCTGGCTGAAAGTACATCTGAGAGCACACACAGGAGTGAAACCTTATAGCTGTGATCAATGTGGGAAGAGATTTGTTACATCTAGCCATCTGACTATACACCAGAGAACACACACAGGAGAGAAATCTCATAGCTGTGATCAATGTCACAAGAGATACTCTGATAAAAGATCTCTTATCAAACATCAGAAAATATATACATGAAGTAGTTGTTTCATGATATCAATGAAATGTCACAATGTAGATTATTTGAATGATGTCACAATGTAGAATGTTTTAACATTGTAGTAGGAATACAAAGGATTTTAATTTGTTAAAAGTCCATATTGATACAGAAACACTAAACCATGATTTAGATGTATTAAGAACAAGTTGATTGACAAAGTCATGAAAAATGGAATAAACCACATTTTGGCTCTGATAAAAGATATGGCTCTGGGGTCAAAATGATCCATGTCAGAACTATGGTTCAATGTAAATATGTAGTGGGTCTAAAGTTTGTTTTAAATTATCACTCATAAAACACGAATCAATCAACACATGCTTCTCTTTGAACGACTTAATATAATATTACACTTTTATGAAATAAATTAAAATACACTTTTGGTTCCTCAACTGCGTTGCCCACTCCAGTCAGCAGAAAGAGACGCAGCAGAAGTGCGTCTTTTTATATTTGATTTGATTTATATATTTTTTTATTCAAAATGCAGATCTTCAATTTACATTGTTACATCATACAAAACAGAACACAGGTATTAACAAGAAAATACTAAAACAGACAAAAAATATAAATAATGAACTATTCTAGTGTAGTTGTAATCTCTGAAAAAATCTATAATGATTCAGGAGGATGTTATTGTTGTTATTCACTAGGATTAATGTTTTAATAAAATAGTTACATTCAATCAGAATAATGTAGAATTTTGGTATAGAATTTTGGAATTTTTGTTTGTGTATAAAGTATTTGGCAACAAGAATAAAAAAAAATGAACAATCATTTCAATGGTCTTGTTATCATTGCAATAGTAACATATTATATCTTTCATGTCAAAAACATGGGTCGTGTTCATAATGGTAAATAAGTATTTTTCAAGGTTTTCCCAAAATTCTGACACAAATTTACATTAAAGAACATTTACATTAAAGTGGGACAGATTCACACCTTTTTTTCACGGAAAACGCAGATATCATCAACAGCCACAAATGTGGATATCATAGAATTCCATGGATATACAGTATCTTATGTAAAATTTTAAAGTGCACTTCCTTAACTTTGTTTGGTATACAATATTTGTAAGGCCTTAACCAGGCATTTATCCAGACAATGTCAGGAATAATAAGCATGTTCCAGAAACATTTTCCTCTCGGTGGAAGTTGGTTTTGTGAATGAAGAATTTGTCTTATATATGTATTACAACAAGATTTCTCAAGTAAGCCCACGCCTTCCAATCTGAGTTCTGGATAAACTTTGTGATCATTACCAAAGCTAAGATGAGTTTTCATGAGTGTAGTTAGACCACTGGGAACGGCTTTGATCACAGAAATAAACACTGAAAGGAATTGGAAACTCTTTCAATGTTATAAATTGTTCATATGTGAGAATATTACCCCTGTTGTCAAAAACATCAAGAACAAAGTCAATATTCCTCTCGTGCCAGTTGGGGTAGAACAATGACTTATTCCTTACAGTTATGTCTGAATTATTCCACAAAAGAGCTTTATGTGGGGAAACATTGTGTAGGAAACATATTTTCCAGGCCTTAAAGCTTGTTGGGGAAACCTAGCCAATTTAGCGGGTAATCTTTCAGGAATATAATGACATTTCAGTAAAAATTGAAGACCTCCCAATTTATGGAACACATTATTTGGAATGAAATACCATATTGAATCAGTATTGATCAAACATCTTGTCAACCAGTTGATCTTGAAAGTGTTATTTACGTCACAAAGTCCAACACTTCCAGACCTCCTTCAGCTCTTTTATTACAGAGGACTGACTTCTTCAGTTTGTGAGACTTATTTTTCCAGATGAAGTCAAGAAAGGTCTTATTGATCTCTTTACAAGTAGCAGGATTTACAAACAAAGATGAGGGGTACACAAAACCAGACACTCCCTCTGCCTTGGACAGAAGTACTCTCCCAAGTATAGAAAGATCTCTTTGTAGACAATTATTAAATATATTTTTGGTTTTCTTAATTTTAGGAGAGAAATTCATATGTTGTCTGACTGTGGTTTTTTGACAGATGTATTCCTAAATATTTAACACAGTCCTTTACAGGAATATTTTCTATTTATTTATCATCAGAGTCAAATAAACATAAGATTTCTGTACTATATTAACACTGCTAATCCAACAATATTGCTAGGTGGCTGCACACATGAATTAAAGGGGAACTACTCTCAAAAATTTAAATTTCTTAGATTTTCCCCAAACCTCAAAAGTGGTCTCCTGATGTGGTTTAAGTATTGTTATGGACTTAGAACAATTGCATTGTTTTTCTGTTAAAAACAAGTCTGACTTTGAGATCAAAAACCTGAAAAAATGAGAACAATTCTGAATTTGTGAATTTCTGACTCAGTTTCTCTGTTTCAATAAAAGGCCTACTATTATCCTACTGAACAGTACAGCTTGGGTTGGTCTACTATTTTCCTACTAACCAGTACACCTTGGGTTGGTCTGCTATTATCCTACTGAATAGTACAGCTTGGGTTGGTCTACTATTATCCTACTGAACAGTACAGCTTGGGTTGGTCTACTATTATCCTACTGAACAGTACAGCTTGGGTTGGTCTACTATTATCCTACTGAACAGTACAGCTTGGGTTGGTCTACTATTTTCCTACTGAACAGTACAGCTTGGGTTGGCCTGACTGTGAAAGACCAATATGGGATTCATCATTTTAGGTCATTCAGAGTGTATATCACTGTTTCTCATGCTTTTCACACAGGGTGCCTTTCCTTCTCTGGGCCGTTTGGAAAATGTTTTACTAAATTAGAGTACTGTGTACCCACTTCTCCAGGCACCACTACACCACTGACCTACACAACAGCTTTCAACATACCAGTATTTAGTTTGGAAACTTTCAAAATAAATGCTGGTATAAATAATACAATATTAAAATACGTCAAATTATCCATTAATTTGTTTCTAAAGTGGTTGAAATGCTGTGAAAACAGTTGTACTGAACTACAGTGATAAATTAATAGATATTCTCAAAGTTGATCTTGTCTTTGCAGGGGGACTCTTATTTAGAAGAAAATAATCTGATGTTGTGCTGCTAGCAGAACAGTAATATAGCCTTCTAACCTCAACTATTTGTACGGTGTGCTGCGAGGTACAAACTGCAGAGAAATCTATAGAGTGAGATCAATAAGAGGTTCATTCCACATGGGGGCGACAAACGCCAGTTAATATTCCAGAATAGAGCACCATAGAATTTATAGGCTCCCTTTGACAACGGTCAATTTGGAGATCCTTAGGCCTGGGCCAGGGGTGCTTCCCAAAAGTATTTACTGCTTCCTAAAGTGTGCACTCGTTCACTACTCCCCATAACGTGTAAAAGCATTGGATTGGTGAAGGCGTAGTTTATAGCATGAGTTTCCATACTAATCAATTCCTGTCAAATCCTGTCCATGAAGGGAGGTGAGCAAGTGCACACTTTGGGAGGAAGAAGAGATTATTGGGGTACAGACGAGGTATGCAGACGTTTCCCCAGTCCAGGTTTGCAGATGTTTCCCCAGTCCAGGTATGCAGACGTTTCCCCAGTCCAGGTTTGCAGACGTTTCCCCAGTCCAGGTATGCAGACGTTTCCCCAGCCCAGGTATGCAGACGTTTCCCCAGCCCAGGTATGCAGACGTTTCCCCAGCCCAGGTATGCAGACGTTTCCCCTGCCCAGCACCACTTTAACAAATACCAATCAATCAATATATCATCAAACACTTTATGATTAGACAATTTTACTTCAGGCGTTTCAGTGGTGGTCTGGAACAAAACCCTGCAAAGCCTGTATCTCTCCAGGGTTGGTGGGTGACTGTATCTATCCAGGGTTGGTGGGTGACTGTATCCCTCCAGGGTTGGTGGGTGACTGTATCTCTCCAGGGTTGGTGGGTGACTGTATCTCTCCAGGGTTGGTGGGTGACTGTATCTCTCCAGGGTTGGTGGGTGACTGTATCTCTCCAGGGTTGGTGGGTGACTGCTGGACCCTGACCAGACATGGAGTAGTTGGATCTGCATTTACACTCACAGCACACCCACCCATCACCATCAATCACCACACACACACCAGGACAACAATACATCATAGTCTATGTGGAGGATAAGTAACTACACACCAGGACAACAATACATCATAGTCTATGTGGAGGATAAATAACTACACACCAGGACAACAATACATCATAGTCTATGGAGGATAAATAACTACACACCAGAACAACAATACATCATAGTCTATGTGGAGGATAAATAACTACACACCAGGACAACAATACATCATAGTCTATGTGGAGGATAAATAACTACACACCAGGACAACAATACATCATAGTCTATGTGGAGGATAAATAACTACACACCAGGACAACAATACATCATAGTCTATGGAGGATAAATAACTACACACCAGGACAACAATACATCATAGTCTATGGAGGATAAATAACTACACACCAGGACAACAATACATCATAGTCTATGTGGAGGATAAATAACTACACACCAGGACAACAATACATCATAGTCTATGTGGAGGATAAATAACTACACACCAGGACAACAATACATCATAGTCTAGGGAGGATAAATAACTACACACCAGGACAACAATACATCATAGTCTATGGAGGATAAATAACTACACACCAGGACAACAATACATCATAGTCTATGGAGGATAAATAACTACACACCAGGACAACAATACATCATAGTCTATGTGGAGGATAAATAACTACACACCAGGACAACAATACATCATAGTCTATGTGGAGGATAAATAACTACATTGATGTCTTATCTTCTCTCTTTCTGTTTGTTTGTAGAACCTCACTGTTTGAATTAGCATGTGTTATTATTAGCCCCTCATCTGTGAGAGAGAGAGAGACACACAGAGAGAGAGAGAGAGAGAGAGAAAGAGAGAGAGACAGAAGAGTCCCCTAAGCAAGCTGGACCTGGTGCTCTGTTCACAAACAGACCCCACAGAGCCCTATGACAGCAATCATAGACCCAACCAAATCATGAGAAAACAAAAAGATAATTACTTGACACATTTGAAAGAATTAACAAAAAAAGAGCAAACTAGAATGCTATTTAGCCCAAAACAGAGAGTACACAGAATACCTGACCACTGTGACTGACCCAAACTTAAGGAAGCTTTGACCATGTACAGACTCAGTCATAGCCTTGCTATTGAGAATGGCCGCCGTAGGCAGACCTCGAATCAAATCAAATTGTATTAGTTACGAGCCCCTAACCAACAATGCAGTTAAAAAAATATGAATAAGAATAAGAAATGAAAGTAACAAGTAATTAAAGAGCAGCACTAAAATAACAATAGCAAGACTATATACAAGGGGGTACCTGGCTCTCAAGAGAAGACAGGCTATGTGCACACAGCCCACAAAATGAGGTGGAAACCGAGATGCACTTCCTAACCTCCTGCCAAATGTATGACCAGTTAATTCATACTGTATGTTGTAGTCTGTCCAAGAGGGGAATCACACAGACTGATCTCAGTTAATTCATACTGTATGTTGTAGTCTGTCCAAGAGGGGAATCACACAAGACTGATCTCAGTTAATTCATACTGTATGTTGTAGTCTGTCCAAGAGGGGAATCACACATGACTGATCTCAGTTAACTTTTTTGGGATAGGGGGCAGCATTTTCACTTTTGGATGAATAGCTTGCCCAGAGTGAACTGCCTCCTACTCTGTCCCAGATGCTAATATATGCATATTATTATTAATATTGGATAGAAATCACTCTGAAGTTTCTAAAACTGTTTGAATGATGTCTGCAAGTATAACAGAACTCATATGGCAGGCGAAATCCTGAGAAAAAATCCAAACAGAAAGTGGGATATCTGAGGCTGGTCGATTTTCAACTCATCGCCTATTGAAAACACAGCAGGATATGGATATGTTTGCACTTCCTACGGCTTCCACTAGATGTCAACCGTCTATAGAAACTTGAATGAGGCATCTACTGTGTTGTGGGGCTGAATAAGAGCTGAATTAGTCAGTGGTCTGGCAGAGAGCCAAGTCCTGGTCATGTACATTTCACATGGTAGCGACTTGCGTTCCATTACTTCTACAGACACAAAGGAATTCTCCGGTTGGAACGTTATTGAAGATTTATGATAACAACCTCCTAAAGATCTATACTTAGTTTGAAATGTTTCTTCGACCTGTAATATAACTTTTTGAAGTTTTTGTCTGAAGTTATGCAGGGACCTGCACGAGCGTTTGGATATGTGAACTAAACACGCTAACAAAAGTAGCTACTTGGACATTATCGAACAAAACAACAATTTATTGTGGAGCTAGGATTTCTTTTTCTGAGCACCGTCTCAGATTATTGCATGGTTTGCTTTTCCGTAAAGTTTTTTTTAAATCTGACATAGCGGTTGCATTAACTTCTTTGGGCTGCAGGGGCAGTATTGAGTAACTTGGATGAAAGGTGCCCATTTCAAACGGCCTCGTACTCAATTCTTGCTCGTACAATATGCATATTATTATTACTATTGGATAGAAAACACTCTCAAGTTTCTAAAACCGTTTGAATTATATCTGTGAGTAAAACAGAACTCATTTTGCAGCAAACTTCCTGTCAGAAAGTGAAAAATCTCAAATCGAGGCTCTGTTCCAGGGCCTACCTAATCTTTTGCTTGAAATCTATTAGTATACATGCACTTCATACGCCTTCCACTAGATGTCAATAAGCAGTGAGAGAAGAAATGGAGTGTATAGCTTGATCTGAGGTCGAATAAGAGCTCTTGGCATGACGTGACACCAATTTCCTGTTTTCAGGAAGGCGCGAGAAGGAACCGGGGATTGCCTTCTGAAAAGCTGTCGTTATAGACGGCTACTATCTCCGGCTTTGATTTTATTTAATAAATGTGATAATATCATCATAAAGTATGTTTTTTCAATATAGTTTAAGAACAAGTGTATCTTTAATTCTATGTAAAACATGTATCTTTCATCAAAGTTTATGAGTATTTCTGTTATTTGATGTGGCTCTCTGCAATTTCTCCCGATATTTTGGAGGCATTTCTTAACATGGCGCCAATGTATACTGAGATTTTTGGTTATAAATATGCAGATTATCGAACAAAAACATACATGTATTGTGTAACATGATGTCCTATGAGTGTCATCTGATGAAGATCATCAAAGGTTAGTGATTAATTTGATCTCTTTCTGCTTTTTGTTACTCCACTCTTTGGCTGGAAAAATGGCTGTGTTTTTCTGTGACTTGGCTCTGACCTAACATAATCGTTTGGTGTGCTTTCGTCGTAAAGCCTATTTGAATTCTGACATGTTGGCTGGATTCACAACAAGTGTAGCTTTAATTTGGTATCTTTCATGTGTGATTTAATGAAAGTTAGATTTTTATAGTAATTTATTTGAATTTGGCGCTCTGCATTTTCACTGGCATTTGGCCAAGTGGGACGCTAGTGTCCCGCCTATCCCAGAGAAGTTAATTCATACTGTATGTTGTAGTCTGTCCAAGAGGGGAATCACACAAGACTGACAGCCTGTAATTTTATTAAAAGCATTCAGTTGATTACATGGCAGTTTAGAGAGCAACATCATAACAGTAATCTACTTTATAATCAATAATTATATCATGACATTTATAATCAATCCAATTATTATCTCTAGACTACTCACAACATTCAAACAATAATCTACATCATAATCAATATCATAACATTTATAATCAATAAAATCATGAGAGGTAAACAACAACAATAAACCCCTTTATCAAAAAATGTTTCAAAATACAAAGAACGAACAGATGATTATAATAATACATGGATTAACAATGGGAACACTTCAAGATAAAGAATCTAAGAGACACTAAATAAGATAAAGAATCTAAGAGACACTAAATAAGACAAAGAATCTAAGAGACACTAAATAAGATAAAGAATCTAAGAGACACTAAATAAGACAAAGAATCTAAGAGACACAATATAAGATAAAGACAAAAGTAAAAGCAATACATTCTGGAACACTAAACAGACGTAATTGAGCTACTCACTTAAAATAATCATAACCCCATGTTACCCAAAACCCCATGTTACCCCAAACCCCATGTTACCCCAAACCCCATGTTACCCCAAACCCCATGTTACCCCAAACCCCATGTTACCCAAAACCCCATGTTACCCAAATCCCATGTTACCCCAAACCCCATGTTACTCCAAACCCCATGTTACCCCAAACCCCATGTTACCCCAAACCCCATGTTACCCCAAACCCCATGTTACCCCAAATCCCATGTTACCCCCAAAACCCCATGTTACCCAAATCCCATGTTACCCCAAACCCCATGTTACTCCAAACCCCATGTTACCCCAAACCCCATGTTACCCCAAACCCCATGTTACCCCAAAAACCCCATGTTACCCAAATCCCATGTTACCCAAAACACCATGTTACCCCCAAAACACCATGTTACCCCCAAAACCCCATGTTACCCCCAAAACCCATGTTACCCCAAACCCCATGTTACCCCAAACCCCATGTTACCCCAAATCCCATGTTACCCCCAAAACCCCATGTTACCCAAATCCCATGTTACCCCAAATCCCATGTTACCCCAAATCCCATGTTACCCCAAATCCCATGTTACCCCGAATCCCATGTTACCCAGAACCCCATGTTACCCCAAATCCCATGTTACCCCAAATCCAATGTTACCCCAAATCCCACGTTACCCAAATCCCACGTTACCCAAAACCCCACGTTACCCCAAACCCCACGTTACCCCGAACCCCACGTTACCCAGAACCCCACGTTACCCAGAACCCCACGTTACCCAGAACCCCACGTTACCCAGAACCCCATGTTACCAAAACCCCATGTTACCCCAAACCCCACGTTACCCAAACCCCACGTTACCCAGAACCTTACGTTACCCAGAACCTCACGTTACCCAGAACCCAATGTTACCCAAAACCCCATGTTACCCAAAACCCCATGTTATCCAAAACCCCATGTTACCCAAAACCCCATGTTATCCATAACCCCATGTTACCAAAACTCCATGTTACCCAAAACCCCATGTTACCCCAAACCCCACGTTACCCAAACCCCACGTTACCCAGAACCTTACGTTACCCAGAACCTCACGTTACCCAGAACCTCACGTTACCCAAAACCCCATGTTACCCAAAACCCCATGTTACCCAAAACCCCATGTTATCCATAACCCCATGTTACCAAAACTCCATGTTACCCAAAACCCATGTTACCCTGGTGGTAAAAACAAACTAAAAGGAATAATGGTGGTTGCAGTCACTCCTTTTAGATTTCTTCCAAGGTTCTAGAAAGATAAACTAATTCTGAACTTGTTATTAAAATTAGAACCACTTCAGGTTTGTCACCACATTTTAAACACCAGTCCACTGCTGACCATCGATTTAAAACACAAAACTGACCTAAGATCAGCATGTAGGATCAGCTTCATTCTACTCCTACTCCGTCCCCTGGGCTGCTCTCTCCTCTCCTGGTCCAGCTTCAGCTCTGGAGCTCAGAGAGACCATCTCCATGGCATTGACGTAAAGATCCATGCTGCTCACCCTGTTCACTCTCTTCTGCCTCCTGGTGGGCTAGGGAGACACAGCACCAACAGTCAGACATTTCCTCTCTAGTATCTCCATTCTCTCTCCCTCCCTCCCTCTCCTCCTCACCCTCTCCCTCTAGTTTAAATGACTTGTAACGTCTGAGTAAATGTCTTTACCTTGTAGTACAGGTAGGAGGTGGTGATGGCTGTCAGTAGGAGCAGCAGCACTACAACGTGTCTGATGATGAAGGCTGGCAGAGGAGAGGCTGCAAACAGAAACACCTTTGATGAGGGGACTGATCATCATCACATAGATCTGTGGGAAATCTGTCAATGACAAAGTTATAAGTCTGGTTCATGTTCAGTTACCTGTGATGGTGAGGGAGAGGAGATCACTCTCAGAGGAGAAGTTATGAGAGAAAACATAATTGTCATAAACACAGCTGTAGTTCCCTTGGTGGGAGTCATCTGCAGCAGGGAAGAGGAAGGCAGCAGAGTGATTGACAGCTGGCTGGGTCTGGGTTCTGTTGGAGCCGGTGAACGTGAGGAGGAAGGAGCCTCCTGGGTACTGTGGCTGAATGGAGCAGGTGATGGTGAAGTTGTAGCCCCTGAACATCTCGGGCCCCTGGTGGCCCCTGAAGACCCCTCCCATTGAGTCAGTCAGGAAGATATCAGGCTGGACCAGGAGATCTGTAACAATAAAAGAGAAGAAGAAAAACCTCTTCAACTAGTTTCCTATAGATATGACAATAACATCAGCATGTAACAGTGCCAGCCACCCTCCCTCACAGGGCAACATGAGTAGTGGGCCTACAGTCACTGAGACAACATATGTTGATATCAGGCTTAAGCAGGACATCTGGAAGAAGAGGAGAGAAAAAGAAAACGTAGCTCCTCAACTACTTTCCTCATTTAGATATGACAATAACATGACATGTGACAGTGGTAGTGAGTAGAGACGTTCACTGAGATAACACTCAAATACAAAAGCATTCTGGGATTTTTAACTTGTATTTGATTCCTACTTGACTGAGTGATCTATTTAGTAAAGCAGACTGACAAGCTAAACAGTCATCATGAGAGGTGCAGAGGAAGTTGTATGAATGAAGGAAATCAGTTGAATATAATTATAATATGTTGATATTTCCTGAGCAGATCACTGTGAGTCCAGGAAGGAGATATAATACATGGACAAAAGTATGTGGAACTCAGCAGTGAGTTTTACAACAGAGGATTATAGATCTTCAGTAAGTCCAATCTACTGGCAATGTTTGTCTATGGAGATTGCATGGCTGTGTGCTCATTTCAGCTACACATTGCTGTGTGGCTGAAATATCAGAATCCACAAATGTCCACATACTTTTGGCCACATAGTGTGTCTTGTTATTACCTGAGCAGATCACTGTGAGTCCAGGACGGTGAACATACATTCTCCCACACTCCCTCAGTACAGACTCAGACCCAGAACAGGAAACTTCAAACCCTCCAGTGGTGTTTCCAGTTAGTACTGAAACAGTGGAGCCACATCCCAGCTGTCTACACACTACTGCAGCCATCTCCTTCTTCTTCCAGTCAGCTCCCACAATCCTCCACTCTCCCTGGTCGTACCGCTCCACTCCACCAGCACAGCGACTGCCTCCTCCCACCAGCCTCACATCATCAGGCTCTGAGAAAAGAAAAGAGAGAGACAGTAATCTTACTATTTTCTCACTAAAACACACCTATATTGTCTCTCATATTCTTCACTCCAGGTGAGAAACAATGTTGATTGAGTGACAAACTGTTTCTTACCTGAGCAGGTGAGTCCAACAGCATTACCAGGTAGGCAAGTGTTGTGTTTTCTGTCTGAGGTGTCACAGTCCAGGAGAAGGGATTCTTTGCCTTTACACTGGAACTCTTTATCCCAGGTCTGACCCTCACCTCCTCCATAGAGCCCCCCCTGTAGAGCTGCAGGAGCCCCACAGCCAAGCTCCCCACAGACTACCTCTGCATCCTGCCGGTCAAAGTCAGCTTCACACACTGAGGCCCAGGACTGATTGGACTTCACCTCCACTCTCCCAGAGCAGAGACCAGCTCCATCCACAAGCCGCACAGACTCTGGAGAAAAAGAGTTGGTTGAACATTCAATCAGTTTTGTTGATGACACTGTCAAGGACTAAACACAAATATGTTGGATAAAAGATTGTAGTTTGCTATGTTTGATACTGTAAGAGGTAGAAATGGGTTCTTAGTCACTCAGGATCGGGTTGGGAATAATGCAGGCAGGAGACAGGAATAAGTTCACTTCACTTTATAGAAAATAAACAGCTGGACATCCATCAGGCAGCTTCACTTCAGTACCATCTGAACTACAATGATCTGCCCATGAACATCTCCCATAAACCAATATGACAAACACAAATATAATGTTTAAATACATCTGACATCTCTCCCTCTATTTAAATGAAATAAAAACACATAAAACATGATACATGGTAATATTGTATAATGAACAAATAAATCTCTCAATATGACCAGTCTCTTACCTGAACAGATCACATGACGATAATATTCACCATAACAGAAACCAGGTCCCCCTCTGATGTCACAATGTCTAAAAGAAGACTCATGTCCACTACAACTCAATAGTCTGACTCCTCTTCTTCCATCTTCAATCAGACGTCCTCTAGATTCAGCTACAGGATTCCCACAGTCCAGCTGTCTACACACAACCTTAACCTCTCTCATGCTCCACCACCACATAGAACATAGACCCAACCACTCTCCTTCATAGAAGGCTTCCACTGTCCCAGAACAGGAAGTGGTCCCATTCACTAGTCTGACTGAGAGTTCAGCTGTAAACAGCAGAGAGGAAAACACAGTGGTGAGGACAGATGATGACAGTGATTCTGTTATTCTAACAGCAGTAATGCTTTGTGGTTGACAAGTATTAGTAGTTCCATAAAACACTACTTGTTATTGGGTTTTAGAATGGTTTGTATGGACACATGAATTTCTCCATGTGGGATAATAAAGTTGACTAATATTGAACTGCTATAATCACTAGATTTATACTCTACCTACCTGGTGAACTGACGCTTAGAGCCTGGAGATCTGAGGAGAAAGAGAGAGACAGAGGAGAAAGAGAGAGAGAGAGACAGAGAGATAGAGAGACAGAGGAGAAAGGGAGGAGTCAGAGGAAGAGAGAAACAGAGGAGAAAGGGAGGAGTCAGAGGAAGAGAGAGACAGAGGAGAAAGGGAGGAGTCAGAGGAAGAGAGAGACAGAGGAGAAAGGGAGGAGTCAGAGGAAGAGAGAGACAGAGGAGAAAGAGAGGAGTCAGAGGAAGAGAGAGACAGAGGAGAAAGGGAGGAGTCAGAGGAAGAGAGAGACAGAGGAGAAAGGGAGGAGTCAGAGGAAGAGAGAGACAGAGGAGAAAGGGAGGAGTCAGAGGAAGAGAGAGACAGAGGAGAAAGAGAGGAGTCAGAGGAAGAGAGAGACAGAGGAGAAAGGGAGGAGTCAGAGGAAGAGAGAGACAGAGGTTAAATGAACATCAACATGACCTTTCATGATGTGATGTGAAGACAGGCTTATCGTTGGTATGGTGCAACAACACCCATGTGTACCTACACTATATATACAAAAGAATGTGGACACCCTTCAAATGAGTGGATTCTATTTCAGGCACTCCCCATCCTGACAAATGTATAAAATCAAGCACTCAGCCATGCAATCTCCATAGACAAACATTGTCCGTAGAATGGCCTTAATGAAGAGCTCAGTGACTTTCAACATGACAACATCATAGGATGCCACCTTTCCAAGTCAGACGATCAAATTTCATAATCCCCCAACTCCTCGTATCCCTTCTTCTCTCCTCTCCTCTCCATTCCTCTCCTCTTCTCCCTCTCCTCTCCTCTTCTCCCCCCTCTCCTATTCCTCTCCCCCTCTCTCCCTCACTTCTCCTCTTATTGTCCTCTCTTCTCCTCTTCTCCCCATCTCTACTCCACTTCTCCCTCTCTCTTCTACTAATCTTCCCCTCTCTTCTCCCCCCTCTTCTCCTTTTCTCCCACTCTCTTCCACCCCCCTTCTCCCCCTCTCTTCTCTTCTCCCCTACTCTTCTCCTCTTCTCACCCTCTCTTCTCCTCTGTTCCCCCACTCTTCTCCTCTACACTCCTCCCCCTCTCCTCTTCTCACCCTTTCCTCTCCTCACCTCTCCCTCTCCTCTTCTGCCCCTCTCTTCTCCCCCTGTCCTCTCCTCTCACTTTTCTTCTCCCCTCTCCACTTCTCCCCCTCTCTTCTCCTCTTCTGCCCCTCCCTTCTCCACCCCGCTCTGCTCTCATCTACACTCCTCCCCTCTCCCAGCTCCCCCTCCCTTCTCCTCTTCTCCCTCTCCTCCCCATCTCTTCTCCTCTTCTCCCCCTCTCTTGTACAGCCTCCTCTCTTCCCCTCCCCCCTCCTCTCCTCTTCTCCACCTCTATCCTTCTCCCCCTCTCTTCTCCTCTTTCCCCCCTCTCTTCTCCCCATCTCATCTCCTCTTTCCCCATCTCTTCTCCTCTTCTCCACCTCTACTCTTCTCTTCTATCCCTCTCTTCTCCTCTTTCCCCCATCTCTTCTCCTCTTTCCCCATCTCTTCTCCTCTTTCCCCCATCTCTTCTCCTCTCCTCTCTTCAATTCTCTGCTTCTCACCCTCTCCTCTTCTCCCCCCCTTCTCCCCCATCTTCTCTTCTCCTCTTCTCCCCTTCCCCACTTCTGCCCCTTTATTCTTCTCTTTTGACACTCTATTCTCCTCTTCTCCCCCTCTCATTCTCCCTCCTCTCCTCTTCTCCCCCTGTCCTCTCCTCTCCCCTTCTCCTCTCACTTTTCTTCTCCCCTCTCCACTTCTCCCCCTCTCTTCTCCTCTTCTGCCCCTCCCATTTCCACCCCGCTCTCCTCTACACTCCTCCCCCTCTCCCCTTCTCTTCTCTCCTCTTATCCCCATCTCTTCTCCTCTTTCCCCCCTCTCATTCTCCCTCCTCTCCTCTTCTCCCCCTGTCCTCTCCTCTCCCCTTCTCCTCTCACTTTTCTTCTCCCCTCTCCACTTCTCCCCCTCTCTTCTCCTCTTCTGCCCCTCCCTTCTCCACCCCGCTCTCCTCTACACTCCTCCCCCTCTCCCCTTCTCTTCTCTCCTCTTATCCCCATCTCTTCTCCTCTTTCCCCCCTCTCTTCTCCCCATCTCTTCTCCTCCCCTCTTCTCTTCTCCCCTCTCCCTTCTCTTCCTCTCTCTTCTCCACCTCTTTTCTAATCTTCTCCCCCCCTTCTCCCCTCTCCTCTTCTGCACCTCTCCTCTTCTCCCCCATCTCATCTACTCTCTTCTCCCCCTCTTCTCTTCTCCCCCCTCTTCTCCCCTCCCCCTCTTCTCTTCTCTCCCTCTCATCTTCTCCAACCCTCTCCTCTCATCTTCTCCCCTTCCGCCCCTCTCTTCTCCTCTTTTGACACTCTGTTCACCTCTTATCCCCCTCTCATTCTCCCTCCACTCCTCTCATCTCTTCCCCTCCCCCCTCTACTCTTCTCCCCCTCTCTTCTCCTCTTTCCCCCTCTCTTCTCCCCCTTTTCTCTTCTCCCTCTCTTATCCCCCCCCTTCTCACCTCCCCTCTTCTCCCCCATCTTCTCTTCTCCTCTCCCCTCCTCACCTCTCTTCTAATTTTCTCCCCCCTTCTCTTCTCCCCCATCTCATCTACTCTTTCTTCTCCCCCTCCCCGCTCTCCTATTCTCCCCCCTTTCCACCCCCCCTCTCTTCTCCTCTTTAGCCCCTCTTCTCCCCTCTCATCTTTTCCAACCCTCTCCTATCCTCCCCTTCCCCACTTCTGCCCCTCTCATTCTCCCTCCACTCCTCTCCTCCTCTCACTTTTTCTCCCCTCTCTTCTCCTTTTCTCCCTCTTCTACCCCTATCTTCTCTTCTCCTCTCCTCCAACTCGAGCCTTCGCTCCCTCTCTTCTCCTCTTCTCCCCCTCTCTTCTCCTCCCCCTCTTCTCCCCCTCTCTTCTCCTCTTTCCCCATCTCTTCTCCTCTTTCCCCACCTCTTCTCCTCTTTCCCCCATCTCTTCTCCTCTTTCCCCCACCTCTTCTCCTCTTTCCCCCATCTCTTCTCCTCTCCTCTCCTCCCCCTGTCCTCTCCTATCCTCCCCCTGTCCTCTCCTCTTCTCTCCCTTTCTTCTCCTCTTCTCAACCTCTTGTCTTACCCCCTCCCCTCTCAACATGGATCTAGTCCAATCAGACGTGTCTCACCTGAATATGGATCTAGTCCAATCAGACGTGTCTCACCTCAACATGGATCTAGTCCAATCAGACGTGTCTCACCTCAACATGGATCTAGTCCAATCAGAGGTGTCTCACCTCAACATGGATCTAGTCCAATCAGAGGTGTCTCACCTCAACATGGATCTAGTCCAATCAGAGGTGTCTCACCTCAACATGGATCTAGTCCAATCAGAGGTGTCTCACCTCAACATGGATCTAGTCCAATCAGAGGTGTCTCACCTCAACATGGATCTAGTCCAATCAGAGGTGTCTCACCTCAACATGGATCTAGTCCAATCAGAGGTGTCTCACCTCAACATGGATCTAGTCCAATCAGAGGTGTCTCACCTCAACATGGATCTAGTCCAATCAGAGGTGTCTCACCTCAACGTGGATCTAGTCCAATCAGAGGTGTCTCACCTCAACGTGGATCTAGTCCAATCAGAGGTGTCTCACCTCAACATGGATCTAGTCCAATCAGAGGTGTCTCACCTCAACATGGATCTAGTCCAATCAGAGGTGTCTCACCTCAACATGGATCTAGTCCAATCAGAGGTGTCTCACCTCAACATGGATCTAGTCCAATCAGAGGTGTCTCACCTCAACATGGATCTAGTCCAATCAGAGGTGTCTCACCTCAACATGGATCTAGTCCAATCAGAGGTGTCTCACCTCCACATGGATCTAGTCCAATCAAACGTGTCTCACCTCAACATGGATCTAGTCCAATCAGACGTGTTTCACCTCAACATGGATCTAGTGCAATCAGACGTGTCTCACCTCAACATGGATCTAGTCCATTCAGACTTGTCTCACCTCAACACGGATCTAGTCCATTCAGACTTGTCTCACCTCAACACGGATCTAGTCCAATCAGACTTGTCTCACCTCAACACGGATCTTGTCCAATCAGACGTGTCTCACCGCAACACGGATCTAGTCCAATCAGACGTGTCTCACCTCAACACGGATCTAGTCCAATCAGACGTGTCTCACCTCAACACGGATCTAGTCCAATCAGACGTGTCTCACCTCAACACGGATCTAGTCCAATCAGACGTGTCTCACCTCAACACGGATCTAGTCCAATCAGACGTGTCTCACCTCAACACGGATCTAGTCCAATCAGACGTGTCTCACCTCAGAACGGATCGAGTCCAATCAGACGTGTCTCACCTCAACACGGATCGAGTCCAATCAGACGTGTCTCACCTCAACACGGATCTAGTCCAATCAGACGTGTCTCACCTCAACACGGATCTAGTCCAATCAGACGTGTCTCACCTCAACACGGATCTAGTCCAATCAGACGTGTCTCACCTCAACACGGATATAGTCCAATCAGACGTGTCTCACCTCAACACGGATCTAGTCCAATCAGACGTGTCTCACCTCAACACGGATCTAGTCCAATCAGACGTGTCTCACCTCAACACGGATCTAGTCCAATCAGACGTGTCTCACCTCAACATGGATCTAGTCCAATCGGACGTCTCACCTCAACATGGCTCTAGTCCAATCAGACATGTCTCACCTCAACATGGCTCTAGTCCAATCAGACATCTCACCTCAACATAGATCTAGTCCAATCAGACGTGTCTCACCTCAACTTAGATCTAGTCCAATCAGACGTGTCTCACCTCAACATGGATCTAGTCCAATCAGACGTGTCTCACCTCAACATGGATATAGTCCAATCAGACGTGTCTCACCTCAACATGGATCTAGTCCAATCGGACGTGTCTCACCTCAACGTGGATCTAGTCCAATCAGACGTGTCTCACCTCAACGTGGATCTAGTCCAATCAGACATGTCTCACCTCAACATGGATCTAGTCCAATCAGACGTGTCTCACCTCAACATGGATCTAGTCCAATCAGACGTGTCTCACCTCAACATGAATCTAGTCCAATCAGACGTGTTCACACTGATATTGATCTAAAAGGCAACAGTGACTTTTTTAATGCAACAGAATAAACACTAAAAAACACATTACATTTCAATACAACTTTCATTACAACAGAATATCTTGGAAAGACAGACCTCAACTACAGTATAAATGAAGGGATTATTGTCATTGTTACATTATATAGGCTACAGTAAGTTCTATTCTTCCATTTTAAATAACAGGCTCTCCCACCATCTAGAATCATCAGGTCTGCTTGCAGATGAACAGAATGTCTTGGAAAGACAGACCTTTAGACCTCATAGGCCTGTCCAATACATTGTGGATTTTTATTATTTATACTTTCATTACAAGTTGGGATTTAAATTGATGTACACACCATGATGTCTCAGTGAAAATGTATAATATATATTTATTATAAAACAATTTAGAAAACGTCACTCAAATCCTGTTAAATGTATATAGAGGTATTAGTCTCATGCTACAGTATATAAATGATATTGTTCCATTTTAAACAGCCTAACAGGCTCTCCCACCATCTCTAATGATCTGGTCTGCTTGATGATGAACTAAATGTAGACCACAGCATGATTATTATATGACTACCACATCTCTGTACCCCCCCACACACAATCCATGTTTGGTAGATGCTCTTTACATTTACAATTTAACTCTTAGCCTACCATTTCTGCGGCCGTGTGGAAATCTGTAACGTCCGATCAGTTTGGCCTGTAAACTGTGGAAAGATGAGACTCAGGAACACGATGATGTTCTCCGTTCTGCTCTACGACCCCATAAGCATCGTCTGAAGTCATACAGTCCATCTGCCAACTTCTGTCTGTAGTGTCAGAACCGTTTGGACTACACACTAACATGACCCCACTATGGAAAGGTGAGTCTCTCAGGAACACATACAGGTTGTATTGATCTAGGACACACTAACATGACCCCACTATGGAAAGGTGAGTCTCTCAGGAACACATACAGGTTGTATTGATCTAGGACACACTAACATGACCCCACTATGGAAAGGTGAGTCTCTCAGGAACACATACAGGTTGTATTGATCTAGGACACACTAACATGACCCCACTATGGAAAGGTGAGTATCTCAGGAACACGTACAGGTTGGTTTGATCTAGGACGCCCACAAGCTTTACAAGACTCGTCTGAAGGTCTCCTGGTACCAGTTTAACACATTTATGGAAGTAGATATGGAGATAGTTTAGTTCCAAACAATAAGGGGTGAAATAATGTAAAATTTTAATATTAGTTTCCTGATCTTTTTCCCCCAAAATATAAAAATCCCAAAACTATTTGGCCCTAAACAGACATTACATGGTGACAGACTATCTGATAGAAAACTGAGGAATGTACAATATACAAATGAAGTGAGCCTTGCTATTGAGAAAGGATTGAAACAGGCAGAGAGAAGACTGGCTATGTGCCCACTGCCACAAAATGAGGTGGAAACTGAGCTGTACTTTCTAACCTCCTGCCAAACGTACAACGATATAAGAGACACATATTTCCCTCAGATTACAAGGACCCCAATTTTTTTTGAAGACAAATATAATATTGACAAGCTCCTGTATCTGTCAGGTGAAATACCACAGTGTGCGATCATGTCAGCAGAATGTGTGACCTGTTGTGATGAGAACAGGGTAACCAGTGGAGAACAAACACCACAGTAAATAAAACCTAGGACTAGATTTATCACTTTAGTTCATTTCCCTTGACATTTGTACTTCTACGTTTTGTACACACAGCTCACACTCTCCTACACACACGAGCTGACTGAGAGGGCCTAGTGGAGCCGGCTGGCTGAGAGGGCCCTAGTGGAGCCAGCTGGTTGAGAGGTCCCTAGTGGAACCAGCTGGTTGAGAGGACACTAGTGTAGCCAGCTGGTTGAGAGGGCACTAGTGTAGCCAGCTGGTTGAGAGGACACTAGTGTAGCCAGCTGGTTGAGAGGGCACTAGTGTAGCCAGCTGGTTGAGAGTGCACTAGTGTAGCCAGCTGGTTGAGAGGGCACTAGTGTAGCCAGCTGGTTGAGAGGGCACTAGTGTAGCCAGCTGGTTGAGAGTGCACTAGTGTAGCCAGCTGGTTGAGAGTGCACTAGTGTAGCCAGCTGGTTGAGAGGGCACTAGTGTAGCCAGCTGGTTGAGAGGGCACTAGTGGTACCGGGGTACCGGTGCAGAGTCAATGTGCGGGTCACCGGTGTCAAGGTTATTGAGGTAATATGTACATGTAGGTTGAGTTATTAAAGTGACTATACATAGATAATAACAGAGAGTAGCAGCAGCGTAGGCGAAGGGGGGGACAATGCAAATAGTCTGGGTAGCCATTTGATTAGATGTTCAGGAGTCTTATGGCTTGGGTGTAGAAGATGTTTAGAAGCCTCTTGGACCTAGACTTGGTGCTCTGGTATCACTTGCCGTGCGGTAGCAGAGAGAACAGTCTATGACTAGGGTGACTGGAGTCTTTGACCATTTTTATGGCCTTCCTCTGACACCGCCTGGCATAGATGTCCTGGATGGCAGGAAGCTTGACCCAGTGATGTACTGGGCCGTACGCACTACCCTCTATAGTGTCATGCGGTCAGAGATCGATCAGTTGCCATACCAGGCAGTGATGCAACCCGTCAGGATGCTCTCGATGGTGCAGCTGTAGAACCTTTTGAGGATCTGAGGACCCATGCCAAATCTTTTCAGTCTCCTTTTGTCGTGCCTTCTTCACGACTGTCTTAGTGTGTTTGGACCATGTTAGGATGTTGGTGATGTGGACACCAAGGAACTTGAAGCTCTCAACCTGCTCCACTACAGCCCCGTTGATGAGAATGGGGGCGTGCTCGGTCCTCCTTTTCCTGTCTTTCACAATCATCTCCTTTGTCTTGATCACGTTGAGGGAGAAATTGTTGTCCTGGCACCACACGGCCAGGTCTCTGACCTCCTCCCTATAGGCTGTCACACTGTTGTCAGTGATCAGACCTACCACTGTTGTGTCATCGGCAAACTTAATGGTGTTGGAGTCATGCCTCGGCGTGCAGTCATGAGTGAACAGGGAGTACAGGAGGGGACTGAGCACACAGGCCCGTGTTGAGGATCAGCGTGGCGGATGTGTTGTTACCTAACCTTACCACCTGGTGGCGGCCCATCAGGAAGTCCAGGATCCAGTTGCAGAGGGAGGTGTTTAGTCACAGGGTCCTTAGCTTAGTGATGAGCTTTGAGGGCACTATGGTGTTGAACGCTGAGCTGTAGTCAATGAATAGCATTCTCACATAGGTGTTCCTTTTGTCCAGGTGGGAAAGGACAGTGTGGAGTTCAATAGAGATTGCATCATCTGTGGATCTGTTGGGACAGGAATGGAAATTGGAGTGGGTCTAGGGTTTCTGGGATGATGGTGTTGATGTGAGCCATGACCAGCCTTTCAAAGCCCTTCATGGCTACAGACGTGAGTACTACGGGTCGCTAGTCATTTAGGCAGGTTACCTTGGTGTTCTTGGACACAGGGACTATGGTGGTCTGATTGAAACATGTGGTGGATCTAATTTAATACATTTGCTTCTGTCTGTTTTTTAAATAATGAAATTCAAAGGTCAGGGTCAAGCTGAGCTGGACCAAGAGTGGAAGAGTGGAAAAGGTTACTGGTTGTGATGACATCACTGGTGAGAAGTCAGTTATGAAAAGATATTGAGTTGACTGCATGTTAGTCTGTCAGCCCCATCTCTGTTGACATCTCCCTCTCTCTCCTCCTCTGTCCCATAGCCGCGCATTAAGTAGTTTGGGTGAGTAGAAATACAGCTAAACCTAGGGTATGGCTAAATGGGATGTGTATAAATACAGCTAAACCTAGGGTATGGCTAAATGGGGTGTGTAGAAATACAGCTAAACCTAGGGTATGGCTAAATGGGATGTGTATAAATACAGCTAAACCTAGGGCATGGCTAAATGGGGTGTGTAGAAATACAGCTAAACCTAGGGTATGGCTAAATGGGGTGTGTAGAAATACAGCTAAACCTAGGGTATGGCTAAATGGGGTGTGTATAAATACAGCTAAACCTAGGGAATGGCTAAATGGGGTGTGTATAAATACAGCTAATCCTAGGGTATGGCTAAATGGGGTTTGTAGAAACACAGCTAAACCTAGGGTATGGCTAAATGGGATGTGTATAAATACAAATACACCATGGGTATGGCTAAATGGGATATGTAGAAATACAGCTAAACCTAGCGTATGGCTAAATGGGGTGTGTAGAAATACAGCTAAACCTAGGGTATGGCTAAATGGGATGTGTATAAATACAGATACACCTAGGGTATGGCTAAATGGGATATGTAGAAATACAGCTAAACCTAGGGTATGGCTAAATGGGGTGTGTAGAAATACAGCTAAACCTAGGGTATGGCTAAATGGGATGTGTATAAATACAGCTAAACCTAGGGTATGGCTAAATGGGGTGTGTATAAATACAGCTAAACCTAGGGAATGGCTAAATGGGGTGTGTATAAATACAGCTAATCCTAGGGTATTGCTAAATGGGATGTGTATAAATACAGCTACACCATGGGTATGTCTAAATGGGGTGTGTAGAAATACAGCTAAACCATGGGTATGGCTAAATGGGATGTGTATAAATACAGCTAAACCTAGGGTATGGCTAAATGGGATGTGTATAAATACAGATACACCATGGGTATGGCTAAATGGGATATGTAGAAATACAGCTAAACCTAGCGTATGGCTAAATGGGGTGTGTAGAAATACAGCTAAACCTAGGGTATGGCTAAATGGGGTGTGTAGAAATACAGCTAAACCTAGGGTATGGCTAAATGGGGTATGTAGAAATACAGCTAAACCTAGGGTATGGCTAAATGGGATGTGTATAAATACAGATACACCTAGGGTATGGCTAAATGAGATATGTAGAAATACAGCTAAACCTAGGGTATGGCTAAATGGGATGTGTATAAATACAGCTAAACCTAGGGTATGGCTAAATGGGATGTGTATAAATACAGCTAAACCTAGGGTATGGCTAAATGGGGTGTGTAGAAATACAGCTAAACCTAGGGTATGGCTAAATGGGATGTGTATAAATACAGCTAAACCTAGGGTATGGCTAAATGGGGTGTGTATAAATACAGCTAAACCTAGGGAATGGCTAAATGGGGTGTGTATAAATACAGCTAATCCTAGGGAATGGCTAAATGGGATGTGTAGAAATACAGCTAAACCTAGGGTATTGCTAAATGGGATGTGTATAAATACAGCTACACCATGGGTATGGCTAAATGGGGTGTGTAGAAATACAGCTAAACCTAGGGTATGGCTAAATGGGATGTGTATAAATACAGCTAAACCTAGGGTATGGCTAAATGGGATGTGTATAAATACAGATACACCATGGGTATGGCTAAATGGGATATGTAGAAATACAGCTAAACCTAGCGTATGGCTAAATGGGGTGTGTAGAAATACAGCTAAACCTAGGGTATGGCTAAATGGGATGTGTATAAATACAGCTAATCCTCGGGTATGGCTAAATGGGGTGTGTAGAAATACAGCTAAACCTAGGGTATGGCTAAATGGGGTGTGTAGAAATACAGCTAAACCTAGGGTATGGCTAAATGGGATGTGTATAAATACAGATACACCTAGGGTATGGCTAAATGGGATATGTAGAAATACAGCTAAACCTAGGGTATGGCTAAATGGGGTGTGTAGAAATACAGCTAACCCTAGGGTATGGCTAAATGGGATGTGTATAAATACAGATACACCTAGGGTATGGCTAAATGGGGTGTGTATAAATACAGCTAAACCTAGGGTATGGCTAAATGGGATGTGTAGAAATACAGCTAAACCTAGGGTATGGCTAAATGGGGTGTGTATAAATACAGATACACCTAGGGTATGGCTAAATGGGATGTGTAGAAATACAGATACACCTAGGGTATGGCTAAATGGGGTGTGTAGAAATACAGCTACACCTAGGGTATGGCTAAATGGGGTGTGTATAAATACAGCTAAACCTAGGGTATGGCTAAATGGGATGTGTATAAATACAGCTAAACCTAGGGTATGGCTAAATGGGGTGTGTAGAAATACAGCTAAACCTAGGGTATGGCTAAATGGGGTGTGTAGAAATACAGCTAAACCAGTTGAAGCTAATTTACTGTCCTATAAACTCTTAAATAGTATTTGGAGAACAGCAAAAACTAACAAAAATGCCCCCAGACATGAACTATTTAACTGTACTAGAATGCTTTAACGACCGCAAAATGTTTTATATCAGTTATCGGTATCGTTTCTTTTTGGCAAGGAAAATATTGGATATCTGTATCGGCCAAAAATGTAATATCGGTGCATCCCTAATAATAAGGTTGGTAACAAGATGGAACATCGTTGTGGAAATCTGTTGCAGCTCAAGTCGACTACAAAATCCACAATGCAATGCTCTCTGTATGGGCTGGCTGGTAGCTAAACGTATCTACACACAATAATAGTGTAACGACCCTGGGTTTATAAGCGCGGAAATCGACTCTGCCTCTTGAGCATGCTTTTGCGGCACAGTCGATAGCGCGCCGGACCTCGGGCTAGGAGGTCGAGGGTTCGAGACCTGCTCCCTGCTGTTTCATTACAATACCAAAGACAATGTCATCATGTGAAGTAGCTAACTAGCTGTTAAATCACCTAAACAAACTGCACTACCAATTTAGGAGTCTACAATCTCACCATCTTCAACCTGCAGATCGATGTGTCTCACAGAGTGGAATCTAACATTCACAACTTCAGAAATCATTTTGCGGAGATGGGAAACGTTGCCCTTGCTACTTCAATAGGCGGCGCGGTGCATTCTGGGCGATTCTGGGACAAGTAGAGGCTCTTTCAAGGATTGAATGGGAGTCTATTGGGCTCTAGATCAAAAACACAACATTAGCATGAATTTTGTCAAAAAGAAGTACAACATTACAGATATTTTCGGAGATGTGAGATAATTAACTTGCTATCTGTAGTATCGTATAGCTTTGGGATCGTGACAGTACGTACTTTTGATGAACATAGGCAGTTTCTCGACATGAAGTACACTGACTTTGAGAGGATATTACGTTACGATTGGTTTAGCAACCGCGTGACGCAACATGACAACGTGAACGTGATTGGTCAACAGTCTGCTGGGTGGGGCGTTATACAGGCACGCAGATCTTTAGAAATGGGAGGATCATTTCTACATTGAAAAGCGTTGCCGACCCCCTGCTATAATGTATATGAAGTCACCCTTGTGGAGCAGTTCGTATTGTGTACTATTGTAACGGATGTGAAATGGCTAGCTAGTCGGTGGTGCGCGCTAATAGCGTGTCAATCGATTACGTCACTCGCTTTGAGACCTTGAAGTAGTGGTTCCCCTTGCTCTGCAAGGGCCGCGGCTTTTGTGGAGCGATGGGTAACGATGCTTCGTGGGTGTCAGTTGTTGATGTGTGCAGAGGGTCCCTGGTTCGCGCCCGTGTCGGGGCGAGGGGACGGTCTAAAGTTATACTGTTACACTATGACAGTGCCATTGTGTCAGTGTTCCTTATGATGTGTGCACCCAGCTCATTTTGTATTTGCCTGTCTGCATTATTCACCAGGGAAAGGAAACATTCTGTGAATACTGAAGCATTGCATCAACAAGGTGGCTCTGATAATATTGAAACATTGTATAAATGAAGAGGTGTCTAGGAGAAACTGAAACATTTAGTATCAACAAGACAACTCTGAGAATATTCATATTGCAACATAGTAGTCAACACGGAGGCAGCAGGGCCAGTTTGTCTGTCTGATATTATTGTGTTGCCTACGCAGCATCTGGGTGCTCATTATATACTAAAAACAGCCCTACATCCACACTATAGATAAATAACTTAGCAATATTTAATGACGTTATGCAGCAATATTGATCTGTTCATCTTTTAATTCAGGAAGATGGACAAGCAACACTGATGGAGTGAGAGGTGGAAATGCATTATACCAGAGGTAGGTAGACTACAGGTAGGGATTAGGATGCAGACAGAGCAACACTGATGGAGTGAGAGGTGGAAATGCATTATACCAGAGGTAGGTAGACTACAGGTAGGGATTAGGATGCAGACAGAGCAACACTGATGGAGTGAGAGGTGGAAATGCATTATACCAGAGGTAGGTAGACTACAGGTAGGGATTAGGATGCAGACAGAGCAACACTGATGGAGTGAGAGGTGGAAATGCATTATACCAGAGGTAGGTAGACTACAGTTAGGGATTAGGATGTAGACAGAGCAACACTGATGGAGTGAGAGGTGGAAATGCATTATACCAGAGGTAGGTAGACTACAGGTAGGGATTAGGATGTAGACAGAGCAACACTGATGGAGTGAGAGGTGGAAATGCATTATACCAGAGGTAGGTAGACTACAGGTAGGGATTAGGATGCAGACAGAGGATGATGATGTAGACCTATAGGTAAGAAGTTAATGTTGGGCTCGCTACAGAAGGCTATATCACACCACTGATACAGTACTGGACTACGAGTGGGTGTGGCGTACAGCAGGTCAGCCACCAGGGGGAGACTCGTCGAGGCCTGGTGACAGACAGAGTATACATCACGAGCCGATGGCTCCATCTGCTGGACGTGCCAGGTCTCTACGGGCTCTCCGGCCAGGACTAATTGTGGCTGACTGGGAGTTGGTGAGTAATCAGGGGCTGATTGCTCACCAGCTGTGCAAGGCCCAAAAAGCTGCCAGAAGGGAAGCACACAGAGAGAGTGGGGGAGGAAAGGACTCCCGTATAGATGGGGACGGTTGCAGAGGTATGAGGCGGGAGTTTTTGTGCTGGACAGGATACAGCAAGACCCGGAGCGTAGAAGACGGTATCCCGGAGAGGGTCTCATGGGGGAGACCTATCTTTATCTTTTTGATTTATTATTTAAATAAACACCCTTGAAACCGAGTTAATCCTACTCTGTTCGTGTCTGATCTGGGTAAACGTCTTGACCAAAGTCCCTGGTCTACCACAGGGGGGAAATGGTTTTCCAAAAAGTAAAAAAATCTAATTACATTCATGTATTTTTTGGGGGGCGCCGCAGCACCCTCATAATGCCTACTTCCCTCAGCTATGCTCTGTCCCCTCCCCTACTTCCCTCGGCTATGCTCTGTCCCCTCCCCTCCTCTCTCTCTCCTCTGCCCTCCCCACACCCCTACTTCCCTCGGCTATGCTCTGTACTCTCCCATCCTATCTCTCTCCTCTACCCTCTCCACCCCCTACTCCCCTCAGCTATGCTCTGTCCTCTCCCCTCCTATCTCTCTGCTCTGTCCCCTCCCCTCCTATCTCTCTGCTCTGCCCTCCCCACCCCCTACTTCCCTCAGCTATGCTCTGTCCCCTCCCCTCCTCTCTCTCTGCTCTGCCCTCCCTTCCCCTACTTCCCTCAGCTATGCTCTGTCCCCTCCCCTCCCCTACTTCCCTCGGCTATGCTCTGTCCCCTCCCCTCCTATCTCTCTCCTCTGCCCTCCCCACACCCCTACTTCCCTCGGCTATGCTCTGTACTCTCCCATCCTATCTCTCTCCTCTACCCTCTCCACCCCCTACTCCCCTCAGCTATGCTCTGTCCTCTCCCCTCCTATCTCTCTGCTCTGTCCCCTCCCCTCCTCTCTCTCTCCTCTGCCCTCCCCACACCCCTACTTCCCTCGGCTATGCTCTGTCCCCTCCCCTCCTATCTCTCTCCTCTGCCCTCCCCTCCCCTACTTCCCTCGGCTATGCTCTGTCCCCTCCCCTCCTATCTCTCTCCTCTGCCCTCCCCTCCCCCTACTCCCCTCAGCTATGCTCTGTCCCCTCCCCTCCTATCTCTCTGCTCTGCCCTCCCCACCCCCATACTTCCCTCAGCTATGCTCTGTACCCTCCCCTCCTATCTCTCTGCTCTGTCCCCTCCCCTCCTCTCTCTCTCCTCTGCCCTCCCCACACCCCTACTTCCCTCAGCTATGCTCTGTCCCTTCCCCTCCTATCTCTCTCCTCTGCCCTCCCCACACCCCTACTTCCCTCGGCTATGCTCTGTCCCCTCCCCTCCTATCTCTCGTTCTCTCTCTCTTCCTGACATGTAGCATCAGGCCTGTTGAGCTTGACTCAGGTCACAGACCTCTGGCATCGACACTCCCCCCTTCTCCTGCTCTAACATAAGACCAATATTAAACAGATACATAAAATATACTCTCATTCATTTACATAGAGTCAGATACAATCAATCATTGACACACTGAATATACAACAGTCAGATGCATGACACCATCACAACTTAACTGACATTAGTGCCTGTCCCCAGATGGACAGTTAGGCTACAGTAAAGTACATTTACAGGTGATCACATCATTGTCCTGCTTTGAGACACATTTTTACTGTCTGCTTCCAGTTGCATGTTATTTTACTAGCCCTGCAAATGGTAATATATCTTACAATATCAAAACATATCTCAGTAACTGTCACAAGTGTATATCAATATAACAGCCTCCTACCTGTGCTCCACAACAGGGTCATCAGTATCACTGCAGGTATCATATCTGTCTCTAACTGGGGCTCCGCTGAGCAAAACAAGTCTACTGTCATGAAGAGAGGACTGAAGTGTGGAAAATACTGCTAGGCTTTATGACTTCTCTCTCATTACGTCCTAACTTCAATGATGTGAGATAAACTTCTTAGCAACTTATCTTGGATCAGTGGTTGAACACACTACAGCAAACTGAAAAACTCCACAGGAAACTGCTGACAGAGCAGCAAAGTTACACATAGTGTGTCCTATAATATCACCTCTAACTTTCTACTGCTTGAGTTCACCTCTTATAGAATATTGGCTTAATGTTCCAGCACCTCAATATAAACAGTACCAGCACCCAAAATGAGTACTGATGAGGTCTCATGTTAGAGCAGGAGAGTGGATAATGGATCGTGTTAATGGATCGTGTTTGGCCACTTAGTTTCATTGAAGGGAAATCTAATCGCTACAGCAGACAATGACATTCTAGACTATTCTGTGCTTCCAACTTTGTGGCAACAGTTTGGGGAAGGCCCTTTCCTGTTTCAGCATGACAATGCCCCTGTACACAAAGCGAGGTCCATACAGAAATAGTTTGTTGAGATCGATGTGGAAGAACTTTACTGGCCTGCACAGAGCCCTGACCTAAACCCTATTGAATACCTTTAGGGATGAATTGAAACACCGACTGTGAGCCAGGCCTAATCGCCTAACCTCACTAATGCTCTTGTGGCTGAATGGAAGCAAGTTCCCACAGCAATGTTCCAACATCTAGTGGAAACCTTCCCAGAAGACTGGAGGCTGTTATAGCAGCAAAGGGGGGACCAACTCCATATTAATACCCATGATTTTGGAATGAGATGTTAGATGAGCAGGTGTCCACATACTTTTGGTCATGTAGTGTACATTCTCCTTCCATGCAAATGTGTAACTCTCTTTGCAGATGAGATTAAATCTAATTTATTTTTTTTAAATCATTTTTTAAATCATTAATTTCAGAGGTCAGGGTCAAGCTGAGCCGGACCAAGAGTGGAAAAGGTTACTGGTTATGATGACATCACTGGTGAGAAGTCAGTAATGACAAGATATTCAGTTGGCTGCATGTTATTCTGTCAGCCCCATCTCTGTTGACATCTCCCTCTCTCTCTACGCCTTCTCTCTCTCTCTCCTTCCTCTCTCTCTGTTCCTCTCTCTCTCTTCCTGACAGATAGCATCAGACCTGTTGACTTGGGTAACAGACCTCTAGCATCTACACCCCCCTTCTCCAACTCTAACATCAGACCAATATAATATATAATATGTCAAGTATTAGTAGTTCCATAAAACAGTACTTGTTATTGGGGTTTAGAATGGTTTGTATGGACACATTACTTTCTTCATGTGGGATAATAAAGTTGACTAATATTGAACTGCTATAATCACTGTAGATTTATAGAGAGTGAGACAGAGGAGAAAGAGAGAGAGAGAGAGAGAACGAAATATAGATAGAGAGAAAGGGAGGAGTCAGAGGAAGAGAGAGACAGAGGTTAAATGAACATAAACATGACCTTTCATGATGTGATGGGGAAGACAGGCTTATCGTTGCTATGGTGCAACAACACCCATGTGTAAACACATTCCCAATCTCTCCTCCACCCTCCTCTCTCCTCCACCCTCCTCTCTCCCCTACCCTCCTCTCACTTCCACACATCTCTCTCTCCCCTCCCCTCTCCCCTACCCTCCTCTCTCCTCTGCAAATCTCTCTATCCCCTCCCCTCCCCTCCATCCTCTCTACTCTACCCTTCTCTCTCCTAACCCTCCACTCTCCCCTTCCCTCCTTTCTCCCATCCCCTTCTCTCTACCTTATCCTCTATTCCCTACCCTTATCTCTCCTCTACCCTTCCCTCTCTCCGACCCTCCTCTCCCCTACCCTCTTTTCTCCTTATCAAATCTCTCTCCCCTACCTTCCTTTCTCCCCTCCCCTCCTCTCTCCTCAAACATTTTCTCTCCCCTCCCCTTCTCTCTCACCTATCTTGCTCTATGCCCTCCTTTCCCATCTCCCCTCCCTCTCTCTCTCTCCTCCTCCTCAAATCTCTCTCCCCACCCCTTCTCTCTCTTCTCATCTCTCTCTCTCTCTCTCTCTTCTTGACGTATAGTGTTGGACCTGTTGATCTTGACTCAGCTCATAGACCTCTATCATCTACACCCCTCCCTTCTCCTACTCTAACATAACACCAATATAATATATACTCTCATTCATTTACATAGAGACAGATACAATCAATCATTGACACACTGAATATACAACAGTCAGATGCATGACACCATCACAACTTAACTGACATTAGTGCCTGTCCCCAGATGGACAGTTAGGCTACAGTAAAGTACATTTACAGGTGATCACATCATTGTCCTGCTTTGAGACACATTTTTACTGTCTGCTTCCAGTTGCATGTTATTTTATTAGCCCTGCAAATGGTAATATATCTTACAATATCAAAACATATCTCAGTAACTGTCACAAGTGTATATCAATATAACAGCCTCCTACCTGTGCTCCACAACAGGGTCATCAGTACCACTGCAGGTATCATATCTGTCTCTAACTGGGGCTCCACTGAGCGAAACAAGACTACTGTCATGAAGAGAATTCTGAAGAGTGAGAAATACTGCTAGGCTATATGACTTCTCTCTCATTACGTCCTAACTTCAATGATGTGAGATAAACTTCTTAGCAACTTATCTTGGATCAGTGGTTGAACACACTACAGCAAACTGAAAAACTCCACAGGAAACTGCTGACAGGGCAGCAACGTTTCACATAGTGTGTCCTATAATATCAGCTCTAACTTTCTACTGCTTGAGTTCACCTCTTATAGAATATTGGCTTAATGTTCCAGCACCTCAATATAAACAGTACCAGCACCCAAAATGAGTACTGATGAGGTCTCATGTTAGAGCAGGAGAAGGGGGGATGTGGTGTAGAAGCTAGAGGTCTGTTACCCAAGTCAACTCAACAGGCCTGATACTATATGTCAGGGTCAGGCTGGGCTGGGACAAGAGAGGAACAGGTTACTGGTTATGATGACATCACTGGTGAGAAGTCAGTGAATAAAAGATGAAGAGGAGAGGAGGAGAGGGAGAGGGGGGAGAAGAGGAGAGAGAGAAAAGGAGGAAAGGAGAATGGGAGAGGAGGAGAAGGAGAGGGGGGAGGAGAGGGGGGAGAAGAGGAGAGAGAGAGAGGAAGAGGATGGGAGAAAGGGAGTGGAGGTACTGTTTGTCTCCCACCGTTCCACTCAGAGGACTCTACCTTCTGTTATCAAGTGGGCGTTTCCACTATATTTAGTTTACCAGTCATTTCAGTGAAGGGAACAAGTGCACACTTTAGGAGAAAGGAGAGATAATTGGGGCAATACTTCTCTTTAGTCTTCAGTCCTGCGTCTGTGACACCAGATTACCACCTAGTGGCCATAAGAGGAACTGTCCTGTCAGTGTGTTTTTACTGCTGGCTCAAAACAACACATGACCTGCATACAGGATATGATTCATGTGTGAGTACTAAAAGCATATGAATATAGTATATTATAGTATATTTATTATATATGTGGGTCTGATAAGTAAACACTCTTAATGTTTGCTGTTTTATCACTCAGAAGAACATTGGACACTATGTAACCAAACACATGTGAAACCTCATGATATGAGTGATAAGAAGTGTTTAAAAAGGTGAGTTCTGAACCCTGTAGACTACTGCACTACTTCTGAAGAAGACCAGAGTCATTTCAGAATGAAGACTGCTATAGTTCTGACGGTGTTGCTGTTCTGTCTGTCTGGGGCCTGGACTCAGGGAGAGAGTGGAGGGGTGACTAGTAGTTCTGTCTGTCTGTCTGTCTGTCTGTCTGTCTGTCTGTCTGTCTGTCTGGGGCCTGGACTCAGGGAGAGAGTAGAGGGGTGACTAGTAGTTCTGTCTGTCTGTCTGTCTGGGGCCTGGACTCAGGGAGAGAGTGGAGGGGTGACTAGTAGTTCTGTCTGTCTGGGGCCTGGACTCAGGGAGAGAGTGGAGGGGTGACTAGTAGTTCTGTCTGTCTGTCTGTCTGGGGCCTGGACTCAGGGAGAGAGTGGAGGGGTGACTAGTAGTTCTGTCTGTCTGTCTGTCTGTCTGTCTGTCTGTCTGTCTGTCTGTCTGGCATGGACTCCGGGAGAGAGTGGAAGGGTGACTAGTCTGTCTGTCTGTCTGTCTGTCTGTCTGTCTGTCTGTCTGTCTGTCTGTCTGTCTGTCTGTCATCCCAAAGGCGTTCGACGTTGTTGAGGTCAGGGCTTTGTGAAGTTCTTCCACACCAATCTCGACTAACCATTCATGTATGGAACTCGATTTGCGTACGGGGCATTGTCATGCTGAAACAGGAAAGGGCCTTCCCCAAACTGTTGCCACAAAGTTGGAAGCACAGAATCTTCTAGAATGTCATTGAATGCTGTAGGGTTAAGATTTCCCTTCTTAGGCTTGTATGCAGCTGCTCGGCCCTGGAAACCCATTTAATGAAGCTCCTGACAAACAGTTTCTTGTGCTGATGTTGCTTCCAGAGGCAGTTTGGAACTTGTTAGTGCGTGTTGCAACCAAGTACAGATGATTTTTACACGTTACACGCTTCAGCGGCCCTCCAGGAGAATATCACCTGTGATGCTGTCTGGTCCAGGAGAATATCACCTGTGATGCTGTCTGGTCCTGATGAATATCACCTGTGATGTTGTCTGGTCCAGGAGAATATCACCTGTGATGCTGTCTGGTCCAGGAGAATATCACCTGTGATGCTGTCTGGTCCAGGAGAATATCACCTGTGATGCTGTCTGGTCCAGGAGAATATCACCTGTGATGCTGTCTGGTCCAGGAGAATATCACCTGTGATGCTGTCTGGTCCAGGAGAATATCACCTGTGATGCTGTCTGGTCCAGGAGAATATCACCTGTGATGCTGTCTGGTCCAGGAGAATATCATCTGTGATGCTGTCTGGTCCAGGATAATATCACCTGTGATGCTGTCTGGTCCAGGAGATTATCACCTGTGATGCTGTCTGGTCCAGGATAATATCACCTGTGATGCTGTCTGGTCCAGGAGAATATCACCTGTAATGCTGTCTGGTCCAGGAGAATATCACCTGTGATGCTGTCTGGTCCAGGAGAATATCACCTGTGATGCTGTCTGGTCCAGGAGAATATCACCTGTGATGCTGTCTGGTCCAGGAGAATATCACCTGTGATGCTGTCTGGAGTATTTGTTTCTTGTCTTGTGATTTAGATGTGACTGTATTTTGACAGTTTCTTTATCTATTCCATACAATTGATGTAACATACAGTACAGTAGTTTAAATAGGACTATTTTTCCTCCTTTGCGTATGCTAAATATATTTACTGTATGTTTGCATTTTTACTGTTTGTGTGCTTACAGTATGCTGTTTGAAATGTATTGAGTCATGTTGAAATAGTAAACTTTAATTTTTCTATTTGTATTCCTTTCTTGTTTGAGTACACAAACAATATACAGTATAACAGCAGCATCTTAGTCTTTACACTGAAATAGGTTGTGATAGTAGTGTTTTGAATATGTCACATTAGAGTGAAGGGGTCACAAGGTGAGACGTGGTATGAAATAAAGTAATAATTTACAGCACACAGTATCTACTGTAAAGACTGTTGTCATTGTGTGGAAACCAGGGTCTGGCCCCCAAAACAAAGTTCCTCTCATAATTATCCATAACGAGCCATCTCCACCCTGGTACCTCCCTCCACACAAACACCAAGTCATTCTATGGAACGCGGCTCCGAGAGAGAGGACAAGACCATCATCAATCAGTAGCTGGAGTTCCATCTCAGAAGCTCTACTGCCCATCATCAATCAGTAGCTGGAGTTCCATCTCAGATCTCTACTGACCATCATCAATCAGTAGCTGGAGTTCCATCTCAGAAACTCTACTGCCCATCATCAATCAGTAGCTGGAGTTCCATCTCAGAAGCTCTACTGACCATCATCAATCAGTAGCTGGAGTTCCATCTCAGAAGCTCTACTGACCATCATCAATCAGTAGCTGGAGTTCCATCTCAGAAGCTCTACTGACCATCATCAATCAGTAGCTGGAGTTCCATCTCAGAAGCTCTACTGACCATCATCAATCAGTAGCTGGAGTTCCATCTCAGAAGCTCTACTGACCATCATCAATCAGTAGCTGGAGTTCCATCTCAGAAGCTCTACTGACCATCATCAATCAGTAGCTGGAGTTCCATCTCAGAAGCTCTACTGACCATCATCAATCGATATAAGTTTAAATACTAGACATGTGTAAGCAGGATGAAGGCTGAGCCCATGTGAGTGAACAAAGCTGGATCAACATGGAGTCACTATTAGACATGTTAAAAACAGAACGTAAGTAGAATCTGTGTAGATGAGGCAAGGAGACTAACAAGACGTGTCTGGTCTGAGCCATATCTGATCTGGTGAAGGATACTGGACACACATGTGTTATTAATACATAGACAACATCAGTCTGATCTTGTGAAGGATACTGGACACACATGGGTTAATAATACATAGACAACATCGGTCTGATCTGGTGAAGGATACTGGACACACATGTGTTATTAATACATAGACAACATCAGTCTGATCTGGTGATGTCACGTTCCTGACCTATTTATGTTAGTTGTTATGTGTAGATGACGATGTTATGTAAGGATCAGACTGTATAGACTATATTACATGTATTTAGTGTATTATTGGGGCAGCAGGGTAGACTAGTGGTTAGAATGTTATGTAAGGATCAGACTGTATAGACTATATTACATGTATTTAGTGTATTATTGGGGCAGCAGGGTAGCCTAGTGGTTAGAATGTTATGTAAGGATCAGACTGTATAGACTATATTACATGCATTTAGTGTATTATTGGGGCGGCAGGGTAGCCTAGTGGTTAGAATGTTATGTAAGGATCAGACTGTATAGACTATATTACATGTATTTAGTGTATTATTGGGGCGGCAGGGTAGCCTAGTGGTTAGAATGTTATGTAAGGATCAGACTGTATAGACTATATTACATGTATTTAGTGTATTATTGGGGCGGCAGGGTAGTGGTTAGAATGATATGTAAGGATCAGACTGTATAGACTATATTACATGTATTTTGTGTATTATTGGGGTGGCAGGGTAGTGGTTAGAATGTTATGTAAGGATCAGACTGTATAGACTATATTACATGTATTTAGTGTATTATTGGGGTGGCAGGGTAGCCTAGTGGTTAGAATGTTATGTAAGGATCAGACTGTATAGACTATATTACATGTATTTAGTGTATTATTGGGGCAGCAGGGTAGCCTAGTGGTTAGAATGTTATGTAAGGATCAGACTGTATAGACTATATTACATGCATTTAGTGTATTATTGGGGCGGCAGGGTAGCCTAGTGGTTAGAATGTTATGTAAGGATCAGACTGTATAGACTATATTACATGTATTTAGTGTATTATTGGGGCGGCAGGGTAGCCTAGTGGTTAGAATGTTATGTAAGGATCAGACTGTATAGACTATATTACATGTATTTAGTGTATTATTGGGGCGGCAGGGTAATGGTTAGAATGATATGTAAGGATCAGACTGTATAGACTATATTACATGTATTTTGTGTATTATTGGGGCAGCAGGGTAGACTAGTGGTTAGAATGTTATGTAAGGATCAGACTGTATAGACTATATTACATGTATTTAGTGTATTATTGGGGTGGCAGGGTAGCCTAGTGGTTAGAATGTTATGTAAGGATCAGACTGTATAGACTATATTACATGTATTTAGTGTATTATTGGGGCGGCAGGGTAATGGTTAGAATGATATGTAAGGATCAGACTGTATAGACCATATTACATGTATTTTGTGTATTATTGGGGTGGCAGGGTAGTGGTTAGAATGTTATGTAAGGATCAGACTATATAGGCTATATTACATGTATTTAGTGTATTATTGGGGCAGCAGGGTAGTGGTTAGAATGTTATGTAAGGATCAGACTGTATAGGCTATATTACTGTCACGATCGTGTGGCGGATTGACGGACCAAAACGCAGCATTTGGAAAATAAGCCATCTTCTTTTATTTTAAAGACGACGAAAAATAAACACGAAACACTTAATACAAACTAACAAAAACAACAAACGATCGTGAAGCTAATAAACGATGTGCACACACTGGCTACAAACGTTCTGACATAGACAACTACTCACAACCAATGAGAGCCTATGGCTACCCTAAATAAGGCTCCCAATCAGAGACAACCGAAATCAGCTGTCTCTAATTGGGAACTCATTCAGGTAACCATAGACTCTCCTAGACAACTAAACATACATAGACAACGCTAGACACCTGTACTCAACACAAACCCATATACTACACCCAACAACCCCTTTACCATAGAATCACCCAAAAACAACAACACACAAACATTCCCCATGTCACACCCTGACCTAACAAAAATAATAAAGAAAACAAAGAATACTAAGGCCAGGGCGTGACATAACCCCCCCCTTTAAGGTGCGAACTCCGGGCGCACCATTAACCAGTCTAGGGGAGGGTCTGGGTGGGCTTCCATCCACGGTGGCGGCTCCGGCTCTGGTCGTGGTCCCCACGTCACCACAGTCCCTAACCACCTCCTTAGCTTCCTCCAAATGACCCCCCTCCACATTAACCCCATTGCATTAAGGGGCAGTTCTGGACTAAGGGGCAGCTCCGGACTAAGGGGCAGTACCAGGGTAAGGGGCAGTACCAGGGTAAGGGGCAGTACCAGGGTCAGTACCAGGGTCAGGGGCAGCACCAGGGTAAGGGGCAGCACCAGGGTAAGGGGCAGCACCAGGATAAGGGGCAGCACCAGGATAAGGGGCAGCACCAGGATAAGGGGCAGCTCCGGACTGAGGAATGGCAGCTCCGGACTGAGGGACTGCAGCTCCGGACTGAGGGACTGCAGCTCCGGACTGAGGGATGGCCCATGGCTAGCTGACGGATCTGGCTGCTCATGGCTGGCTGACGGATCTGGCTGCTCATGGCTGGCTGACGGATCTGGCTGCTCATGGCTGGCTGACGGATCTGGCTGCTCATGGCTGGCTGACGGATCTGGCTGCTCATGGCTGGCTGACGGATCTGGCTGCTCATGGCTGGCTGACGGATCTGGCTGCTCATGGCTGGCTGACGGATCTGGCTGCTCATGGCTGGCTGACGGATCTGGCTGCTCATGGCTGGCTGACGGATCTGGCTGCTCATGGCTGGCTGACGGATCTGGCTGCTCATGGCTGGCTGACGGATCTGGCTGCTCATGGCTAGCTGACGGATCTGGCTGCTCATGGCTAGCTGACGGATCTGGCTGCTCATGGCTAGCTGACGGATCTGGCTGCTCATGGCTGGCTGACGGATCTGGCTGCTCATGGCTGGCTGACGGATCTGGCTGCTCATGGCTGGCTGACGGATCTGGCTGCTCATGGCTGGCTGACGGATCTGGCTGCTCATGGCTGGCTGACGGATCTGGCTGCTCATGGCTGGCTGACGGATCTGGCTGCTCATGGCTGGCTGACGGATCTGGCTGCTCATGGCTGGCTGGCGGCTCTGGCAGATCCTGTCTGGTTGGCGGCTCTGGCAGATCCTGTCTGGTTGGCGGCTCTGGCAGATCCTGTCTGGTTGGCGGCTCTGGCAGATCCTGTCTGGTTGGCGGCTCTGGCAGATCCTGTCTGGTTGGCGGCTCTGGCAGATCCTGTCTGGTGGGCGGCTCTGGCAGATCCTGTCTGGTTGGCGGCTCTGGCAGATCCTGTCTGGTTGGCGGCTCTGGCAGATCCTGTCTGGTTGGCGGCTCTGGCAGATCCTGTCTGACGGACGGCTCTAGCGGCTCCTGTCTGGCTTGCGGCTCTAGCGGCTCCTGTCTGGCGGACGGCTCAGTGGGCTCGTGGCAGACGGGCGGCTTTGCAGGCTCATTGCAGACGGGCGGCTTTGCAGGCTCATTGCAGACGGATGGCTCAGATGGCGCTGGGGAGACGGATGGCTCAGATGGCGCTGGGGAGACGGATGGCTCAGATGGCGCTGGGGAGACGGATGGCTCAGATGGCGCTGGGGAGACGGATGGCTCAGATGGCGCTTGGCAGACGGGCAGTTCAGTCATCGCTGTGCAGACGGCAGACTCCTGCCGGCTGAGGCGCACTGTAGGCCTGGTGCGTGGTGCCGGGACTGGTGGCACCGGGCTGGGGACACGCATCTCAGGGCTAGTGCGGGGAGCAGCAACAGGACGCACAGGACTCTGGGGACACACAGGAGGCTTGGTGCGTGGTTTAGGCACTGGTGGTAAAGGGCTGGAGACACACACCATATAGCTAGTGCGTGGAGGAGGCACTGGTGGTACTGGGTTGGGGCGGGGAGGTGGCGCCGGAAATACCGGACCGTGCAGGCGTACTGGCTCCCTTGAACGCCGAGCCTGCCCAACCTTACCTGGTTGTATGCTCCCCGTCGCCTGACCAGTGCGGGGAGGTGGAATAACCCGCACCGGCCTATGTAGGCGAACCGGGGACACCATGCGTAAGGCTGGTGCCATGTACGCCGGCCCGAGGAGACGCACTGGTGACCAGATGCGTTGGGCCGGCTTCATGACATACGGCTCAACGCTCAGTCTAGCCCGGCCGATACGTGGAGCTGAAATGTACCGAACCGGGCTATGCACGCGTACAGGAGACACCGTGCGCTCTACTGCGTAACACGGTGTCTGCCCGTACTCTCGCTCTCCACGGTAAGTACAGGGAGTAGGCGCAGGTTTCCTACCTGACTTCGCCACACTCCCTTTAAGGCCCCCCCCAAGAAATTTTTGGGTTGTACTCACGGGCTTCCAGCCTTGTCTCCGTGCTGCCTCCTCATATCGCCTCTTGGCTTTAGCTGCCTCCAGCTCTTCACGAGGAAGGCGATATTCTCCCGGTTGTGCCCACGGCCCCTTACCATCCAGTATCTCCTCCCATGTCCACGAATCCTGTGTAGGTGGGTCCTGTTGCCGCTTTCCATGCCGCTTGGTCCTGTAATGGTGAGTAGTTCTGTCACGATCGTGTGGCGGATTGACGGACCAAAACGCAGCATTTGGAAAATAAGCCATCTTCTTTTATTTTAAAGACGACGAAAAATAAACACGAAACACTTAATACAAACTAACAAAAACAAAAAACGATCGTGAAGCTAATAAACGATGTGCACACACTGGCTACAAACGTTCTGACATAGACAACTACTCACAACCAATGAGAGCCTATGGCTACCCTAAATAAGGCTCCCAATCAGAGACAACCGAAATCAGCTGTCTCTAATTGGGAACTCATTCAGGTAACCATAGACTCTCCTAGACAACTAAACATACATAGACAACGCTAGACACCTGTACTCAACACAAACCCATATACTACACCCAACAACCCCTTTACCATAGAATCACCCAAAAACAACAACACACAAACATTCCCCATGTCACACCCTGACCTAACTAAAATAATAAAGAAAACAAAGAATACTAAGGCCAGGGCGTGACAATTACATGTATTTAGTGTATTATCGGGGCGGCAGGGTAGTGGTGAGAATGTTATGTAAGGATCAGACTGTATAGACTATATTACATGTATTTAGTGTATTATTGGGGCGGCAGGGTAGCCTAGTGGTTAGAATGTTATGTAAGGATCAGACTGTATAGACTATATTACATGTATTTTGTGTATTATTGGGGTGGCAGGGTAGTGGTTAGAATGTTATGTAAGGATCAGACTGTATAGGCTATATTACATGTATTTAGTGTATTATCGGGGCGGCAGGGTAGTGGTGAGAATGTTATGTAAGGATCAGACTGTATAGACTATATTACATGTATTTAGTGTATTATCGGGGCGGCAGGGTAGACTAGTGGTTAGAATGTTATGTAAGGATCAGACTGTATAGACTATATTACATGTATATGGTGTATTATTGGGGCGGCAGGGTAGCCTAGTGGTTAGAATGTTATGTAAGGATCAGACTGTATAAAAGCCAAGTACTAAGAATGAAGAGTCAGTTCTTCCATGGAATTGCTCGGCTTTGTTACTGTTTGTAATAAAGTCTAATTGAATTCACAGGTTCAGGTATTGTTGAAATATTTGATTCAATATTTTCCACAACAGTTAATGTGTATAGACTGCAAGAACTTTGAAATTAAGTTGTTTTCAAGTCATCTTAACAACAACCCGAAAATAAATATTTAAAACTTTAAACTAAAACCAAACGTATATTTGACGTCGGGTATAGTCTTCTTTTCAACGTCTTTTCAATTACATTTAGCTAGGTGGAATAGCCCAATGTCAAAGCACAGTTTTAAAGTGTCCAAATCAATAACCAATATGCAGAAACCATTTGTGATATTGAAAACCTAAACATAAAATATACTATCTGCACAAACATCTGCAACAATAATCATATTACTTGTATTTTTTAAAACAAGCAACGTAGTACTGGATTAATAGCCTGGATTTTTCCCCTGAGGTTAATATCCATATCATGCTGAAATCAATAGAACAGGGGGCAAACGTCTAGTGTTCTACATTGTGACATTATTAAAATACTCCTTCTACAATGTTAAAACATTCTACATTGTGACATTTTTAAAATAATCCTACTACAATGTTAAAACATTCTACATTGTGACATCATTAAAATACTCCTAATACAATGTTAAAACATTCTACATTGTGACATCATTAAAATACTGCTACTACAATGTTAAAACATTCTACATTGTGACATCATTAAAATACTGCTACTACAATGGTAAAACATTCTACATTGTGACATCATTAAAATACTGCTACTACAATGTTAAAACATTCTACATTGTGACATCATTAAAATACTGCTACTACAATGTTAAAACATTCTACATTGTGACATCATTAAAATACTGCTACTACAATGTTAAAACATTCTACATTGTGACATCATTAAAATACTGCTACTACAATGTTAAAACATTCTACATTGTGACATTATTAAAATACTCCTTCTACAATGTTAAAACATTCTACATTGTGACATTATTAAAATACTCCTTCTACAATGTTAAAACATTCTACATTGTGACATCATTAAAATACTGCTACTACAATGTTAAAACATTCTACATTGTGACATCATTAAAATACTGCTACTACAATGTTAAAACATTCTACATTGTGACATCATTAAAATACTGCTACTACAATGTTAAAACATTCTACATTGTGACATCATTAAAATACTGCTACTACAATGTTAAAACATTCTACATTGTGACATCATTAAAATACTCCTACTACAATGTTAAAACATTCTACATTGTGACATCATTAAAATACTCCTACTACAATGTTAAAACATTATACATTGTGACATCATTAAAACACTCCTACTACAATGTTAAAACATTCTACATTGTGACATTATTTCATTGATATCATGAAACAACTCCTTCATTAATGTATTTTCTGATGTTTGATCAGAGATCTTTTATCAGAGTATCGCTTGTCACATTGATCACAGCAATGAGGTTTCTCTCCTGGGTGTGTTCTCTGGTGTATAGTCAGATAGCTAGATGTAATAAATCTCTTCCCACATTGATCACAGCTATAAGATTTCTCTCCTGTCTGTGTTCTCTGGTGTACAATCAGATGGCTAGATGTAGTAAAACTCTTCCCACATTGATCACAGCTATAAGGTTTCTTTCCTGTGTGTGTTCTCTGGTGTATAATCAGATGGCTGGATGTAGTAAAACTCTTCCCACATTGTTCACAACTATAAGGTTTCTCTCCTGTGTGTGTTCTCTGGTGTGATACCAGGTTGCTTGACTGAGTAAAACTTTTCCCACATTGATAACAGCTAAAAGATGTCTCTCCTGTGTGTTTTCTCTGGTGTGATACCAGGCTGCTTGACTGAGTATAACTCTTCCCACATTGATCACAGCTATAAGGTTTCTCTCCTGTGTGAATTCTCATGTGTACTTTTAGTGAATTTGATCTTAAGTAACTCTTCCCACAGTCAGAGCAGCAGTGAGATTTCTTCCCTGTTGGTCTCCTCTCGTGTTTCTTGAGGTGTTCTGATCGGGAGGGACTCTTCTCTGCCTCGTTAGCTTCATGATGTTGTTGAGGCTCCCCAGAGGATCCACTATAGTCACGTCTCTCTCCTGTGTGAACAACAAGTCAGACAGATGGTTAAAGGCCCACAACAGCAGAAATCCAGTGTAAAAGGTGATGCCAACAGCGTAGCCATGATATTGTACAACAATTGACGTTGGTAATGAATGTTAAAATTATTTGACAATTGTCTTAAGACAGTCAAGTGAGCAACAATAGTCATATTTTGTCTTGTTTTCACATTAGTAGTAACATCGATGATTGTAGACTAGAAATAAGTTATTACAGTTGCTGAACCCCTAAGCGGTGTTCCAGGCAACCTTTGGTCACCAATATAGGCCCCTTTCTGTGTTTGCTAAAATAGACGCACGAGGACAATGCACACGCAATTTGGTTGCAGAAACTCCTCCATGCTAATGTGGAAACCGCTAGTTATACCAATAACATAGACCTACTGTAGGACCCATAACTTCACCTAACAACAACATAGACCTACTGTAGGACCCATAACTTCACCTAACAACAACATAGACCTACTGTAGGACCCATAACTTCCCCTAACAATAACATAGACCTACTGTAGGACCCATAACTTCACCTAACAATAACATAGACCTACCGTAGAACCCAGAACTTCACCTAACAACAACATAGACCTACTGTAGGACCCATAACTTCCCCTAACAATAACATAGACCTACTGTAGGACCCATAACTTCCCCTAACAATAACATAGACCTACTGTAGGACCCATAACTTCACCTAACAATAACATAGACCTACTGTAGGACCCATAACTTCACCTAACAACAACATAGACCTACTGTAGGACCCATAACTTCACCTAATAACATCACCCAGAAGGTGACCCAGAACCATTGGATTTACAAAACTCTGAAATTATTTAGGATTTCTGTGCCCATGAAAACGGTTTTCCCAGAGTAATACGAGACACTAAACGTTACGTAGTTAGAGTGCAATTCAGAGATCTGAATACAAACTGTCCGACAGCAAGATCCCGTATTTAAGTTGAAGTTAATCATATGACAAGCGTGACGTTATGACTATAACTAATGTTCCCTGATGGAGGGAAACTAGGTACAACATACTATTAAATCCACCCCTCGCTGGAAGCCCCACCTTCCACAGGTGATGAGCGTGAGGCTCGGATTTATTCCTTCAACTTAATACCGCTCTTCACCGACCCAGGAAAGGGCGGGGCCAAACAGGTGTTGTACCTCGTTTCCCTCCTTCAGGGAACAGTAGTTATAGTCATAAAGTTACGCTCCCTTTCAGTCGGTCAACTTCGGTACAACATACGATGGGGAAATACAATCATTCCCCATGCCGACCCAAACGGATACTGATTGAAACGGTCCATGGCAGACCACCCAGACCGGACCCGCAAGATACGTCAGTTTTGTCAATTTATTCATTGTCTTTCGTATGAAACACTCCTGTCAGTGTTGAGTAAGGATGCACACCTGAATAGAAGTAGGATTAGTCTACCTGGCCTGCGTGCAAATGTAGGCCTATAAATGTGCCCTTTTGGGGATGTCTGACAGTATTTCTGATTGTCTTAACGCACCACCACTAATGAGCTGTGGAGCTTCTCAAAGTCATTTTTTTCTTCACCTCAAACAGCAAGTAAACAAAGTCTTATTAATGACAATAGTTCCTCAAAGTATTTTCGTAAAATATTTCCAGCTCTCCTCCTTTCGATAACCACTCGGCAGGAAAGGGACAAATGCAATGCTCTGATCCAGTGCAAATGTCATGAAATACCTGATTACTTCTAATCCCTTGCACAAATTGTTTACAGCTGTGGATGTACAACTCACTGGCGAGGGAAATTCTGAGGACCCAGAATATTTTATGCAATGTTGCAAGCTTGCTATCGCACGTTTTGGGCCGACCCAGGTGATAGTCGATACAATGTTTCATGTTTGTTGTAGACAGGCCATGCAAGTAGTCAATTGTAATTTATAGGATACTTATTTTTTATCCGGATATTTTCTAACTGCTGGCTGCAATGTTTAAATGTTCTGGCTTTATGTGGCCTATTTTTACATAGTTAGCAATGGCAATAAACATTTATTTTATATTTGTATAATTTTTATTTAGATAGAACATAGATTAACCACAGAATGATGTTCAGATACAAAGACGACTATAAATTAAACTGTTCCAGTAAAATGTGAAAATTAAAATCCTGACTGGCACCAGATCAGTAGAAACGGTCAGATAAATTGGAAAAGGTTGCCGACTGCTGGTGTAGCCTATTACCAGAAACTATAGGAGCAAAACGTCAGAATTTACGAAGGCCAGCAGCAGCGGGAGGAGTAGGCTAAGGAAGAGGTGTTTTTCTTCTGGTTAGGCTATCTTGATCTCTGGCTCCCTCGATCATTTGTGTCTTAATTATTTAATCAAACAGTGTGCTTAAAGCATCAGATCAGTTCAGTACATAGTTGATTTTATTAAAACACATGGGGTGTGTCTATTTATGGGAAAATACACATTATAACATTTCAACCAATCGATTGCTTAGAAAGAAAACACGACTCTTGTTTGACCAATATTAGTATTTGATTTTTTCCTGTCAGGGACAGTCCTAGAACATTTATTTATTTATTTCACCTTTATTTAACCAGGTAGGCCAGTTGAGAACACGTTCTCATTTACAATTGCGACCTGGCCAAGATAAAGCAAAGCAGTTCGACACATACAACAACACATAGTTACACATGGAGTAAAACAAACATACAGTCAATAAAACAGTGAAAAATAAGTCTATATACAATGTGAGCAAGTGAGGTGAGATAAGGGAGGTGAAGGCAAATAAAATATATATATAAATAAAAATATAAAAAAAGGCCATGGTGGCAAAGTAAATACAATACAACATATACAGCAACACCTCCCCCATTGGCATTCCTGTCTTTATGTAGATGTTATATCCCTGTATTGCTCCTGCTGTATCAAAGGAATGATCTAAGTGAGTGTCAGAGGTGGCCAGTATATGAATGTTATCCGATGTTAACAAGGTATTGATTTCATGAACCTTATTTCTAAGGCCACATATATGAATAAGGGCCATTCCTTCTTCTTTCCTGGGCAGCTGACTGAGACAACAAATACAAATGAAAACATTCTTTGACTACTAGTCGGTCATTTTAAAGAGCTGATTGGGTCTCTACTTGACACCAACAAACACCCCATAATATCTGTCCCTCTGTCCTTCCTAAATGGTGACAAACAGTTCAGCAGACGTTGAGTCCTCCTGGCTAGGAGACTATTGCAGCTCTGAGGGTGGAACATTTATTGACAGGAGGGAGAGAGATGACTCAAGGACTAAACTATATAAAGTGGCATTATACGCCACCGGAGTTGTTCATCACATTTAACAAACCAAACATTGAAATCCCCTTATAGAAGGTCAAGTAAAAAACCAAACCAGTCCGGGCATCAATACTGGTATATGGTAAAATACGGTATACCGCCCAGCCCCAAGCCTAGGTTAAAACTATCCTTTTGACCTTATGGATGGCCAGTCCTCGTATTCATAGTGTAGTGAATTCAGGGGGTAGTCCTGAGCTGAACTCAAACCTGGTCCAGCGACTGTCAAGCCAACACTTTATAACTGTTACGCCAAGATGTCTGAACTTCTTGACGAGGTCGCTAGGTTTTGGGTTAAGGTTACTACAATAGCTTTCTTTATGAATGTGAGAGTGGTTACATTTCTACAGCCCCCATCCCACAGCGGTTTACCAAACCAAGTCTCAGGGCAGGCATTTTGTTGCTGTTTAAATCCCAGGTTGTCCCTTTAAAAAAGCCAAATCAACCAACCAACCAATCTGCAGTTCAAAACAATAACAAAGATGTCATTCCACCACTGTTTTGGTCATAAGATGATGGATGGGGCTGGAGAAATGTAACTACTCTCAAATTCATAGACAGACCTATGGATGCAAGGACTGACCATCCATGATATCAACATTATAGTTTTAACCATGTTGAGGCTATACAGTGTTGGTTTACTATGTTTCTAAACATTGGCATAAAACAGCTTGTTTGTGGTTCTGATGGGGTACAACAGTTGAACAAAGCTCATGAGGCATGTGTTATATTCTTCAAGAATCAATGGCTATAAATAATATAAATGTAGCAATTGCATATTTCCCCTTTAATACCACACATCAGTTCAACAACTGCAGTTTGTTCCTCTGGTTTTAAGACAGTACTTACTAATGTTAATCACGGCCCTGTTTCTCAAAACCATCTTACGGATAAGTTCACCTCCGAACCATAGGATGCCTTAAGATGCCTTTGGGAAACTGGGCCCAGATGTCCAGTTTCCTCCTCTTCGTCGTTCTCCTCCTTTTTCGATGTGACAGTCATCTCCCCCTCCTCCTCTTTCACTCCAAAAACTGCATCCTCCTCTTCTTTTACTGTAACATCCTCCTCCTCTTTCACTCTGAACGAGTCTTCCTTTTCTTCCACAGAAACGTTTTTTTCTTCTTCTATCACGGTAACAGCTTCACCCTCTACTTGTTTTTGTATTGTAACATCCTTCTCCTCATCCTTCTCTTTCAGATGAGCTTCTTTCTCCGTCCAGAAGACCTCTTTTTTAGCAGGAGGAGAGTAGCTTAGTGAACTCATGGTCGGGGATGTTCGCTAGCTAGCATTAGCGACTAGCCTAGTTCTAAGCTAATTTAGCAAACCAGCTAGCTGACAAACAACGTAATTATATAATTAAATAGGCCAACAAGCACATACCACAGAAGTGTGTTCAAAACACAGCGACTAATATACACCAAAACAGTGTAAAGAGCGTGAATGTTGTAGCTATGTTTGCTAGAAAGCTACCGAGGTGTCTGACTAACTGTTGTTGTTGAAGGAGCGTCCCGTCCACTAGATTATACGTCACACTGGCAGCATCGCCTGAACCTAAAAGACGCACATCGCCATCTGCTGACTGGAGTGGGCAACGCAGTTGAGGAACCAAAAGTTTATTTTCATTTATTTCATAAAAGTGTAATATTACATTAAGTCGTTCAAAGAGAAGCATGTGTTGATTGATTCGTGTTTAATGAGTGATAATTTAAAACAAACTTTAGACCCACTACATATTTACATTGAACCATAGTTCTGACATGGATCATTTTGACCCCAGAGCCATATCTTTTATCAGAGCCAAAATGTGGTTAATTTAATTCTTCATGACTTTGTCAATCAACTTGTTCTTAATACATCTAAATCATGGTTTAGTGTTTCTGTATCAATATGGATTTTTAACAAACTCAAATCCTTTGGAGTCATTTTGGCTCCAGCCAAAAGTACCTTTGATAAATAGGACGTTTATTTCAAATCAAATCAAATCACATTTTATTGGTCACATACATGTGTTAAGCAAATGTTACTGCAGGTGTAGCAAAATGCTTGTGGTTCTAGCTCCGACAGTGCAGTAATATCTAACAATTTCACAACATATACCCAAAACACACAAATCAAAGTATTTGAATGTAGGTTTCTCTGTAGACATGATCCATCCCACCAGAGGGTGGAGGGGCACCTGTATCAGTGGTTTAGACCAGATAGACACCTGCAGACACACAGTATAGTGCCTCCCATGTACTCTCCTAAGATTGGACTTTTCTATACCACGTATCACATGACTGTGTACAAAACTGCCAATGGTAGAAAACACTGCCAGTGTAATACAGTGCATTCGTTAAGTATTCAGACCCCTTCACTTTTTCCACATTCAGTTACATTACAGCCTCATTCTAAAATTGAATAATCTTTTCCCCCTCATCAATCTACACACAATACCCCATAATGACAAACCAAAAACAGTTTTTTAGACATGTTTTCAAATGTATTTACTTAAGTATTCAGACCCTTTGCTTTGAGACTCGAAATTGAGCTCAGATGCATCCTGATGCCATTGATCATCCTTGAGATGTTTCTACAACTTGATTGGAGTCCACCTGTGGTAAATTCAATTGATTAGACATGATTTGGAAAGGCACACACCTGTCTATATAAGGTTTACACAGGTGGAACAGTTTACAGTGCATGTCAGAGCTAAAACCAAGCCATGAGGTCAAAGGAATTGTCCGTAGAGCTCTGAGACAGGATTGTGTCGAGGCACAGATCTGGGTAAAGGTAACAAAAACCCATGTTACCCAGAACCCCATGTCACCCAGAACCCCATGTTACCAAAAACCCCATGTTACCAAAACTCCTTGTTACCCAGAACCCCATGTTACCCAGAACCCCATGTTACCCAGAACCCCATAATACCCAGAACCCCCTGTTACCCAGAACCCCATGTTACCCAGAACCCCATGTTTCTCTGGTGATAAAAAAACGAACTAAATGAATAATGATGGTTGCAGTCACTCCTTTTAGATTTCTTCCAAGGTTCTAGAAAGATAAACTAATTCTGAACTTGTTATTAAAATTAGAACCACTTCAGGTTTGTCACCACATTTTAAACACCAGTCCACTGCTGACCATCGATTTAAAACACAAAACTGACCTAAGATCAGCATGTAGGGTCAGCTTCATTCTACTCCTACTCCGTCCCCTGGGCTGCTCTCTCCTCTCCCGGTCCAGCTTCAGCTCTGGAGCTCAGAGAGACCATCTCCATGGCATTGACATAAAGATCCATGCTGCTCACCCTGTTCACTCTCTTCTGCCTCCTGGTGGGCTAGGGAGACACAGCACCAACAATCAGACATTTATTCTCTAGTATCTCCATTCTCTCTCCCTCCCACTCCTCCTCACCCTCTCCCTTTAGTTTAAATGACTTGTAACATCTGAGTAAATGTCTTTACCTTGTAGTACAGGTAGGAGGTGGTGATGGCTGTCAGTAGGAGCAGCAGCACTACAACGTGTCTGATGATGAAGGCTGGCAGAGGAGAGGCTGCAAACAGAAACACCTTTGATGAGGGGACTGATCATCATCACATAGATCTGTGGGAAATCTGTAAATGACAAAGTTATAAGTCTGGTTCATGTTCAGTTACCTGTGATGGTGAGGGAGAGGAGCTCACTCTTAGAGGAGAAGTAATGAGAGAAAACATAATTGTCATAAACACAGCTGTAGTTCCCTTGGTGGGAGTCATCTGCATCAGGGAAGAGGAAGGCAGCAGAGTGATTGACAGCTGGCTGGGTCTGCTGTATGTTGGAGCCGGTGAACGTGAGGAGGAAGGAGCCTCCTGGGTACTGTGGCTGAGTGGAGCAGGTGATGGTGAAGCTGTGTCCCCATAACATCTCGGGCCCCTGGTGGCCCTTGGAGACCCCTCCCATTGAGTCAGTCAGGGAGATATCAGGCTGGACCAGGAGTTCTGTAGCAATAAAAGAGAAGAAGAAAAACCTCTTCAACTAGTTTCCTATAGATATGACAATAACATCAGCATGTAACAGTGCCAGCCACCCTCCCTCACAGGGCAACATGAGTAGTGGGCCTACAGTCACTGAGACAACATATGTTGATATCAGGCTTAAGCAGGACATCTGGAACAAGAGGAGAGAAAAAGAAAACGTAGCTCCTCAACTACTTTCCTCATTTAGATATGACAATAACATGACATGTGACAGTGGTAGTGAGTAGAGACGTTCACTGAGATAACACTCAAATACAAAAGCATTCTGGGATATGTAAGTTGTATTTGATTCCTACTTGACTGAGTGATCTATTTTGCACAGCAGACTGACAAGCTAAACAATCATCATGAGAGGTGCAGAGGAAGTTGAATGAATGAAGGAAATCAGTTGAATATAATTATAATATGTTGATATTTCCTGAGCAGATCACTGTGAGTCCAGGAAGGAGATATAATACATGGACAAAAGTACGTGGAATTCAGCAGTGAGTTTTACAACAGAGGATTATTTTTACGCTCTACGTGGTTCAACACTCGGCGGTCCGTTCTGTCAGCTTGTGTTGTCTACCACTTCACGGCTGAGCCGTTGTTGCTCCAAGACGTGCCACGTTTAAAGTCACTGAGATTATCAGTAAGGATATTTTACTGACTGTGTTTGTCTATGGAAATTGCATGGCTGCATGCTCGAGTTTATACACCTGTCAGCAACAGGTGTGGCTGAAATAGCCAAATCCACTGATGTCCACATACATTTGGCAATATAGTGTATATTGTCATTACCTGAGCAGATCACTTTGAGTCCAGGAAGGTGATCATAGCTTCTGGTACACTCTCTCAGCGCGCGCTCAGACCCAGAACAGTGAACTAAACACCCTCTAGTGGTGTATCCAGGTAGTACTGAAACAGTGGAGCCACAACCCAGCTGTCTACACACTACTGCAGCTACAGCCTTCACGTCAGAGAAAGATCCCACAATCCTCCACTCTCCCTGGTCGTACCGCTCCACTCCACCAGCACAGCGACTGCCTCCTCCCACCAGCCTCACATCATCAGGCTCTGAGAAAAGAAAAGAGAGAGACAGTAATCTTACTATTTTCTCACTAAAACACACCTATATTGTCTCTCATATTCTTCACTCCAGGTGAGAAACAATGTTGATTGAGTGACAAACTGTTTCTTACCTGAGCAGGTGAGTCCAACAGCATTACCAGGTAGGCAGGTGTTGTGTTTTCTGTCTGAGGTGTCACAGTCCAGGAGAAGGGACTCTTTGCCTTTACACTGGAACTCTTTATCCCAGGTCTGACCCTCACCTCCTCCATAGAGCCCCCCCTGTAGAGCTGCAGGAGCCCCACAGCCAAGCTCCCCACAGACTACCTCTGCATCCTGCCGGTCAAAGTCAGCTTCACACACTGAGGCCCAGGACTGATTGGACTTCACCTCCACTCTCCCAGAGCAGAGACCAGCTCCATCCACAAGCCGCACAGACTCTGGAGAAAAAGAGTTGGTTGAACATCCAATCAGTTTTGTTGATGACACTGTCAAGGACTAAACACAAATATGTTGGATAAAAGATTGTAGTTTGCTATGTTTGATACTGTAAGAGGTAGAAATGGGTTCTTAGTCACTCAGGATCGGGTTGGGAATTTATTTATTTATTTATTTACCGTTATTTTACCAGGTAAGTTGACTGAGAACACGTTCTCATTTGCAGCAACGACCTGGGGAGTAGTTACAGGGGAGAGGAGGGGGATGAATGAGCCAATTGTAAACTGGTGATTATTAGGTGACCATGATGGTTTGAGGGCCAGATTGGGAATTTAGCCAGGACACCGGGATTAACACCCCTACTCTTACGATAAGTGCCATGGGATCTTTAATGACCTCAGAGAGTCAGGACACCCGTTTAACGTCCCATCCGAAAGACGGCACCCTACACAGGGCAGTGTCCTGTGTAGGGTGCCGGAATAATGCAGGCAGGAGACAGGAATAAGTTCACTTCACTTTATAGAAAATAAACAGCTGGACATCCATCAGGCAGCTTCACTTCAGTACCATCTGAACTACAATGATCTGCCCATGAACATCTCCCATAAACCAATATGACAAACACAAATATAATGTTTAAATACATCTGACATCTCTCCCTCTATTTAAATGAAATAAAAACACATAAAACATGATACATGGTAATATTGTATAATGTACAAATAAATCTCTCAATATGACCAGTCTCTTACCTGAACAGATCACATGATGATAATATCCACCATCACAGACACCAGGTTCTCCTATAAAGCCACACTGTCTAAATGAAGACTCATTTCCATCACATCTCAATAGTGCGACTCCTCTTCTTCCATCTTCAATCAGAGGTCCTCTAGATTCAGCTACAACATTCCCACAGTTCAGCTCTCTACACACAACCTTAATCTCTCTCATTATTCTCCACCTCCCAGTACATAGACCTGACCACTCTCCTTCATAGAAGACTTCCACTGTCCCAGAACAGGAAGTGGTCCCATTCACCAGTCTGACTGAGTCTTCAGCTGTAAACAGCAGAGAGGAAAACACAGTGGTGAGGACAGATAATGACAGTGATTCTGTTATTCTAACAGCAGTAATGCTTTGTGGTTGACAAGTATTAGTAGTTCCATAAAACACTACTTGTTATTGGGTTTTAGAATGGCTTGTATGGACACATGAATTTCTCCATGTGGGATAATTAAGTTGACTAATATTGAACTGCTATAATCACTGTAGATTTATACTCTACCTACCTGTTGGACTGACGCTATGAGCCTGGCGACCTGAGGAGAAAGAGAGAGACAGAGGAGAAAGAGAGGAGTCAGAGGAAGAGAGAGACAGAGGAGAAAGGGAGGAGTCAGAGGAAGAGAGAGACAGAGGAGAAAGGGAGGAGTCAGAGGAAGAGAGAGACAGAGGTTAAATGAACATCAACATGACCTTTCATGATGTGATGGGAAGACAGGCTTATCGTTGGTATGGTGCAACAACACATATGTGTACATACGCTATATATACAAAAGTATGTGGACACCCCTTCAAATTGGTGGATTCTATTTCAGCCACACCCCTTCCTGACAGATGTATAAATCAAGCACTCAGCCATGCAATCTCCATAGACAAACATTGTCAGTAGAATGGCCTTAATGAAGAGCTCAGTGACTTTCAACATGGCAACATCATAGTATGCCACCTTTCCAAGTCAGATGGTCAAATTTCATAATCCCCCAACTCCTCTTCTCCCTTCTTCTCTCCTCTCCCCTATCCCCCTCTCCTCTTCTCCACCTCTCCTCTTCTCCACCTCTCCTCTTCTCTTCTCTTCTTCCCCTCTTATCTTCTCTAACCCTCTCCTCTTCTCCCCCTCTCATCTTCTCCAATCCTCTCCTCTTCTCCCCTTCCCCACTTCTGTCCCTCTCTTCTCCTCTTTTGACACTTCTATTCTCCTCTTCTCCCCCTCTCATTCTCCCTCCACTCCTCTTCTCCCCCCTCTCCTCTTCCCCCCCTCTCCTCTTCTCACAATATCCTCTTCTCCCCCTCTCTTCTCTTCCCTCTCCTCGCCTCCCCCTTGCTTCTCCTCATCTCTTCTCCAATTTCCCCCATCTCTTCTCCCCCCTCTTCTCTTCTGCCCCTCTCCTCTTCCCTCCCTTTCCTCTTCTCCACTTCTCCCCCCTCTCCTCTTCTCCCCCTCTTCTCTTCGCCACCTCTCCTCTTCTCCCCCCATCTCATCTTCTCCAACCCTCTCCTCTTCTCCCCTTCCCCACTTCTGCCCCTCTCTTCTCCTCTTTTGACACTCTATTCTACTCTTCTCTCCCTCTCCCCCTCTCTTCTCCTCTCCCCCCTCCCCTATCCCCTTTCCTCCCCTTTCCTCCTCTCTTCTCTTTCTTCTCCTCTTCTCCCCCTCTCCTTTTCTCTTCTCCCCCCTCCAGTCTCCTCTTCTCCCCCCTCTCCTCTCCACTTCCTTCCTCTCCCCTCTCCTCCCCTTTCCTCCTCTCTCCTCCCCCTCTCCTCTTCTCTTCTTCCCCTCTCGTCGCTCCCCATCTCCTCTTCTCACCCTCTTGTCTTTACCCCCTCCCCCCTCAACATGGATCTAGTCCAATCAGACGTGTCTCACATCAACATGGATCTAGTCCAATCAGACGTGTCTCACCTCAACATGGATCTAGTCCAATCAGACGTGTCTCACCTCAACATGGATCTAGTCCAATCAGACGTGTCTCACCTCAACATGGATCTAGTCCAATCAGACATGTCTCACCTCAACATGGATCTAGTCCAATCAGACGTGTCTCACCTCAATATGGATCTAGTCCAATCAGACGTGTCTCACCTCAACATGGATCTAGTCCAATCAGACGTGTCTCACCTCAACATGAATTTAGTCCAATCAGACGTGTCTCACCTCAACATGAATCTAGTCTAATCAGACGTGTCTCACCTCAACATGGATCTAGTCAAATCAGACGTGTCTCACCGCAACATGGATCTAGTCCAATCAGACGTGTCTCACCTCAACATGGATCTAGTCCAATCAGACGTGTTCACACTGATATTGATCTAAAAGGCAACAGTGACTTTTTTAATGCAACAGAATAAACACTAAAAAACACATTACATTTCAATAGGTGCAATAACTTATCTCTGTACACTATTCTGATTAGATACTATTTAATGGTGAGTTTGGACACAGGTTTTTATAGGAACACTAAGACACCTGGACCACATATTGAGATGTGCCTTTAGTTAAGTAAATCAGTTGTTACATGAGGTGACAGTTGTAGGACTGTTAACAAAGTAGCTGAATTGTCAAAGACCGTAGCCTGAGGTCACCCAAAGAAAAGAATTCCAGAACTTTCTCTTGTAAAGAATTACAAATCTACCACTTTCATATAAACCCCTCGATACACAGCAGAACATCTACACTGAATCCATCCACCAAACATCCTGATTTGTTTTAATCAACACTTTTTATGACACTAAAATAACCTTCAACTACAGTATATATGAAGGGATTATTGTCATTGTTACATTATATAGGCTACAGTAAGTTCTATTCTTCCATTTTAAATAACAGGCTCTCCCACCATCTAGAATCATCAGGTCTGCTTGCAGATGAACAGAATGTCTTGGAAAGACAGACCTTTAGACCTCATAGGCCTGTCCAATACTATGTTAAATTTTTATTATTTATACTTTACAAGTGGGATTTAAATTGATGTACACACCATGATGTCTCAGTGAAAATCTATTGTATATATACAGTGGGGCAAAAAAGTATTTAGTCAGCCACAAATTGTGCAAGTTCTCCCACTTAAAAAGATGAGAGAGGCCTGTAATTTTCATCATAGGTACACTTCAACTATGACAGACGAAATGAGAATTTTTTTTCTCCAGAAAATCACATTGTAGGATTTTTTATGAATTTATTTGCAAATTATGGTGTAAAATAAGTATTTGGTCAATAACAAAAGTTTATCTCAATACTTTGTTATATACCCTTTGTTGGCAATGACAGAGGTCAAACGTTTTCTGTAAGTCTTCACAAGGTGTTCACACACTGTTGCTGGTATTTTGGCCCATTCCTCCATGCAGATCTCCTCTAGAGCAGTGATGTTTTGGGGCTGTTGCTGGGCAACACGGACTTTCAACTCCCTCCAAAGATTTTCTATGGGCTTGAGATCTGGAGATTGGCTAGGCCACTCCAGGACCTTGAAATGCTTCTTACGAAGCCACTCCTTCGTTGCCCGGGCGGTGTGTTTGGGATACTTGTCATGCTGAAAGACCCAGCCACGTTTCATCTTCAATGCCCTTGCTGATGGAAGGAGGTTTTCACTCAAAATCTCACGATACATGGCCACATTCATTCTTTCCTTTACACGGATCAGTCGTCCTGGTCCCTTTGCAGAAAAATAGCCCCAAAGCATGATGTTTCCACCCCCATGCTTCACAGTAGGTATGGTGTTCTTTGGATGCAACTCAGCATTCTTTGTCCTCTAAACACGACGTGTTGAGTTTTTACCAAAAAGTTATATTTTGGTTTCATCTGACCATATGACATTCTCCGAATCTTCTTCTGGATCATCCAAATGCTCTCTAGCAAACTTCAGACGGGCCTGGACATGTACTGGCTTAAGCAGGGGGACACATCTGGCACTGCAGGATTTGAGTCCCTGGCGGCATAGTGTGTTACTGATGGTAGGCTTTGTTACTTTGGTCCCAGCTCTCTGCAGGTCATTCACTAGGTCCCCCCGTGTGGTTCTGGGATTTTTGCTCACCGTTCTTGTGATCATTTTGATCCCACAGGGTGAGATCTTGCGTGGAGCCCCAGATCGAGGGAGATTATCAGTGGTCTTGTATGTCTTCCATTTCCTAATAATTGCTCCCACAGTTTATTTCTTCAAACCAAGCTGCTTACTTATTGCAGATTCAGTCTTCCCAGCCTGGTGCAGGTCTACAATTTTGTTTCTGGTGTCCTTTGACAGCTCTTTGGTCTTGGCCATAGTGGAGTTTGGAGTGTGACTGTCTGAGGTTGTGGACAGGTGTCTTTTATACTGATAACAAGTTCAAACAGGTGCCATTAATACAGATAACGAGTGGAGGACAGAGGAGCCTTTTAAAGAAGAAGTTACAGGTCTGTGAGAGCCAGAAATCTTGCTTGTTTGTAGGTGACCAAATACTTATTTTCCACCATAATTTGCAAATAAATTCATTAAAAATCCTACAATGTGATTTTCTGGATTTTTTTGTCTCATTTTGTCTGTCATAGTTGAAGTGTACCTATGATGAAAATTACAGGCCTCTCTCATCTTTTTAAGTGGAAGAACTTGCACAATTGGTGGCTGACTAAATACTTTTTTGCCCCACTGTATATACAGTGGGGAGAACAAGTATTTGATACACTGCCGATTTTGCAGGTTTTCCTACTTACAAAGCATGTAGAGGTCTGTAATTTTTTGTCATAGGTACACTTCAACTGTGAGAGACGGAATCTAAAACAAAAATCCAGAAAATCACATTGTATGATTTTTAAGTAATTAATTAGCATTTTATTGCATGACATAAGTATTTGATACATCAGAAAAGCAGAACTTAATATTTAGTACAGAAACCTATGTTTGCAATTACAGAGATCATATGTTTCCTGTAGTTCTTGATCAGGTTTGCACACACTGCAGCAGGGATTTTGGCCCACTCCTCCATACAGACCTTCTCCAGATCCTTCAGTTTTCGGGGCTGTCGCTGGGCAATACGGACTTTCAGCTCCCTCCAAAGATTTTCTATTGGGTTCAGGTCTGGAGACTGGCTAGGCCAATCCAGGACCTTGAGATGCTTTTTACGGAGCCACTCCTTAGTTGCCCTGGCTGTGTGTTTTGGGTCGTTGTCATGCTGGAAAACCCAGCCACGACCCATCTTCAATGCTCTTACTAAGGGAAGGAGGTTGTTGGCCAAGATCTCACGATACATGGCCCCATCCATCCTCCCTTCAATACGGTGCAGTCGTCCTGTCCCATTTGCAGAAAAGCATTCCCAAAGAATGATGTTTCCACCTCCATGCTTCACGGTTGGGATGTTTTTCTTGCGGTTGTACTCATCCTTCTTCTTCCTCCAAACACGGCGAGTGGAGTTTAGACCAAAAAGCTCTATTTTTGTCTCATCAGACCACATGACCTTCTCCCATTCCTCCTCTGGATCATCCAGATGGTCATTGGCAAACTTCAGACGGGCCTGGACATGCGCTGGCTTGAGCAGGGGGACCTTGCGTGCGCTGCAGGATTTTAATCCATGGCGGCGTAGTGTGTTACTAATGGTTTTCTTTGAGACTGTGGTCCCAGCTCTCTTCAGGTTATTGACCAGGTCCTGTCGTGTAGTTCTGGGCTGATCCCTCACCTTCCTCATGATCATTGATGCCCCACGAGGTGAGATCTTGCATGGAGCCCCAGACCGAGGGTGATTGACCTTCATCTTGAATTTCTTCCATTTTCTAATAATTGCGCCAACAGTTGTTGCCTTCTCACTAAGCTGCTTGCCTACTGTCCTGTAGCCCATCCCAGCCTTGTGCAGGTCTACAATTTTATCCCTGATGTCCTTACACAGCTCTCTGGTCTTGGCCATTGTGGAGAGGTTGGAGTCTGTTTGATTGAGTGTGTGGACAAGTGTCTTTTATACAGGTAATGGGTTCAAACAGGTGCAGTTAATACAGGTAATGAGTTGAGAACAGGAGGGCTTCTTAAAGAAAAACTAACAGGTCTGTGAGAGCCGGAATTCTTACTGGTTGGTAGGTGATCAAATACTTATGTTATGCAATAAAATGCAAATGAATTACTTAAAAATCATACAATGTGATTTTCTGGATTTTTGCAGAAATTACAGACCTCTAAATGCTTTGTAAGTAGGAAAACCTGGAAAATCGGCAGTGTATCAAATACTTGTTCTCCCCACTGTATATATATATATATATATATATATATATATATATATATATGTATTATAAAACAATTTAGAAAACGTCACTCAAATCCTGTTAAAATGTATATAGAGGTATTAGTCTCATGCTACAGTATATAAATGATATTGTTCCATTTTAAACAGCCTAACAGGCTCTCCCACCATCTCTAATGATCTGGTCTGCTTGATGAGGAACTAAATGTAGACCACAGCATGATTATTATATGACTACCACATCTCTGTACCCCCACACACACAATCCATGTTTGGCAGATGCTCTTTTCATTTACAATTTAACCCTTAGCCTACAATTTCTGCGGCCGTGTGGAAATCTGTAACGTCCGATCAGTTTGGCCTTTAAACGATGGAAAGATGAGACTCAGGAACACGATGATGTTCTCCGATGTTCTCCGACTACACACTAACATGACCCCACTATGGAAAGGTGAGTCTCTCAGGAACACGTACAGGTTGGTTTGATCTAGGACACACTAACATGACCCCACTATGGAAAGGTGAGTCTCTCAGGAACACATACAGGTTGTATTGATCTAGGACACACTAACATGACCCCACTATGGAAAGGTGAGTCTCTCAGGAACACATACAGGTTGTATTGATCTAGGACACACTAACATGACCTCACTATGGAAAGGTGAGTCTCTCAGGAACACGTACAGGTTGGTTTGATCTAGGACACACTAACATGACCCCACTATGGAAAGGTGAGTCTCTCAGGAACACATACAGGTTGGTTTGATCTAGGGCGCCCACAAGCTTTACAAGACTCGTCTGAAGGTCTCCTGGTACCAGTTTAACACATTAATGGAAGTATATATGGAGATAGTTTAGTGTAGAAAATAAGGGTGAAATACATGTAAAATATTCATATGAGTTTCAGCAGTGAGTTTTACAACAGAGGATTATTTTTACGCTCTACGTGGTTCAACACTCGGCGGTCCGTTCTGTGAGCTTGTGTTGTCTACCACTTCACGGCTAAGCCGTTGTTGCTCCAAGACGTGCCACGTTTAAAGTCACTGAGATTATCAGTAAGGACATTTTACTGCCGGTGTTTGTCTATGGAGATTGAATGGCTGCATGCTCGAGTTTATACACCTGTCAGCAACAGGTGTGGCTGAAATAGCCAAATCCACTGATGTCCACATACTTTTGGCCATATAGTGTATCTTGTTGTTACCTGAGCAGATCACTTTGAGTCCAGGAAGGTGATCATAGCTTCTGGTACACTCTCTCAGTGCGCGCTCAGACCCAGAACAGTGAACTAAAAACCCTCTAGTGGTGTTTCCAGGTAGTACTGAAACAGCGGAGCCACAACCCAGCTGTCTACACACTACTGCAGCTACAGCCGTCACGTCAGAGAAAGATCCCACAATCCTCCACTCTCCCTGGTCGTACCGCTCCACTCCACCAGCACAGCGACTGCCTCCTCCCACCAGCCTCACATCATCAGGCTCTGAGAAAAGAAAAGAGAGAGACAGTAACCTTACTATTTTCTCACTAAAACACACCTATATTGTCTCTCATATTCTTCACTCCAGGTGAGAAACAATGTTGATTGAGTGACAAACTGTTTCTTACCTGAGCAGGTGAGTCCAACAGCATTACCAGGTAGGCAGGTGTTGTGTTTTCTGTCTGAGGTGTCACAGTCCAGGAGAAGGGACTCATTGTCTTTACACTGGAACTCTCTATCCCAGGTCTGACCATCACCTCCTCCATAGAGCCCCCCCTGTAGAGCTGCAGGAGCCCCACAGCCAAGCTCCCCACAGACTACCTCTGCATCCTGCCGGTCAAAGTCAGCTTCACACACTGAGGCCCAGGACTGATTGTACTTCACCTCCACTCTCCCAGAGCAGAGACCAGCTCCATCCACAAGCCGCACAGACTCTGGAGAAAAAGAGTTGGTTGAACATTCAATCAGTTTTGTTGATGACACTGTCAAGGACTAAACACAAATATGTTGGATAAAAGATTGTAGTTTGCTATGTTTGATACTGTAAGAGGTAGAAATGGGTTCTTTGTCACTCAGGATCGGGTTGGGAATAATGCAGGCAGGAGACAGGAATAAGTTCACTTCACTTTATAGAAAATAAACAGCTGGACATCCATCAGGCAGCTTCACTTCAGTACCATCTGAACTACAATGATCTGCCCATGAACATCTCCCATAAACCAATATGACAATACATCTGACATTGCTCCCTCTATTTAAATGAAATTGAAACACATAAAACATGATACATGGTAATATTGTATAATGTACAAATAAATCTCTCAATATGACCAGTCTCTTACCTGAACAGGTCACATGATGATAATATCCACCATCACAGACACCAGGTCCTCCTTCTATGATGTCACAATGTCTAATAGTAGACTCATTTCCACTGCATCTGCTAAATAGTCTGATTCCTCTTCTTCCCTCTTCAATCAGAGATCCTCCAGATTCAGCTACAGGATTCCCACAGTCCAGCTCTCTACAAACAACCTTAGTATCTCTCATGCTCCACCACCCAGTACATAGACCCAACCACTCTCCTCTGTAGAAGACTTCCACTGTCCCAGAACAGGAAGTGGTTCCATTCACCAGTCTGACTGAGTATTCAGCTGTAAACAGCAGAGAGGAAAACACAGTGGTAAGGACAGATGATGACAGTGATTCTGTTATTCTAACAGCAGTAATTCTTTGTGGTTGACAAGTATTAGTAGTTCCATAAAACACTACTTGTTATTGGGGTTTAGAATGGTTTGTATTAAAGTTGACTAATATTGAACAGCTATAATCACTGTAGATTTATACTCTACCTACCTGGTGGACTGACACTTTGAGCCTGGAGATCTGAGGAGAAAGAGAGAGACAGAGGAGAAAGGGAGGAGTCAGAGGAGAAAGAGAGAGACAGAGGAGAAAGGGAGGAGTCAGAGGAAGAGAGAGACAGAGGAGAAAGGGAGGAGTCAGAGGAAGAGAGAGACAGAGGAGACAGGAGGAGTCAGAGGAAGAGAGAGACAGAGGAGAAAGGGAGGAGTCAGAGGAAGAGAGAGACAGAGGAGAAAGGGAGGAGTCAGAGGAAGAGAGAGACAGAGGAGAAAGGGAGGAGTCAGAGGAAGAGAGAGACAGAAGTTAAATGAACATCAACATGACCTTTCATGATGTGATGGGAAGACAGGCTTATCATGAGGTTTCACATGTGTTTGGTTACATAGTGCCCAATGTTCTTCTGAGTGATAAAACAGCAAACATTAAGAGTGTTTACTTATCAGACCCACATATATAATAAATATACTATAATATACTATATTCATATGCTTTTAGTACTCACACATGAATCATATCCTGTATGCAGGTCATGTGTTGTTTTGAGGCAGCAGTAAAAACATACTGACAGGACAGTTCCTCTTATGGCCACTAGGTGATAATCTGGTGTCACAGACGCAGGACTGAAGACTAAAGAGAAGCATTGTCCCAATTATCTCTCCTTTCTCCTAAAGTGTGCACTTGTTCCCTTCACTGAAATGACTGGTAAACTAAATATAGTGGAAACGCCCACTTGATAACAGAAGGTAGAGTCCTCTGAGTGGAACGGTGGGAGACAAACAGTACCTCCTCTCCCCTTCTCCTTTCCTCCCCCTCCTCTCCTCTCCCTCTCTCCCCCCTTTCATCTTCTCCCCCTCCCCTCTCATCACCCCTCCTCTACTCTCCTCCCCCTGTCCCCTCCCCCTCTCCTCTTCTCTACTCTCCTCTCCTCCCCCTCTCCTCTATTCTTCTCCCCCTCTTCTCTTCCACCCCAGTCCTCTTCTCTCCCTCCCCTCTTCTCCCTCCTCGAATATTCCACCCCTCTCCTCTTCTCCCCCTCTCCCCCCCTCGAATATTCTACCCCTCCCCTCTTCTCCCCCTCTTCTCTTCTCCCGCTCTCCTCTTCTCCCCCTCTCCTCTTCTCCCTCCTCGAATATTCCACCCCTCTCCTCTTCTCCACCTCTCCCCTTCTCCCCCCTCGAATATTCTACCCCTCTCCTCTTCTCCCCCATTCATCTTCTCCGCCTCTCCTCTCCCCTTCTTCCCCACCGCCTCTCCTCTTCTCCCCCTCTCTTCTCCTCTTCTCTTCTCTTCTCTCCCCCAGGGAGAGGGTCAGGGAGAGAGTTGAGTTATGTACTAGACTGATGGGGGTCAGGGAGAGAGTTGAGTTATGTACTAGACTGGTGGGGGTCAGGGAGAGAGTTGAGTTATGTACTAGACTGGTGGAGATCTGGCGTCCAGGTGGCCCTGGCAGAAGCAGTGGGTTCTGGGTAAAATCACTGGGGAAGCCAGTCCAGAATAAAGCCATATTACAACCTGTGTGTTGTGATAATTGTGTTGTTTCTCTGTAACCTGTTAGTTTATATGCCTTGACACTGTGATATAGAAGTCTAAAACTGAGATTATTAGAAGACACAGTGGCAGAATAAATTCAACCACACCTTTGTTTCGTCACAAAACCAGAGAGCAACATCTGTCCTGTAAAGTCCACAAAGCATATTACATGTAACAAACAGTTACATGACCTACAGCATGGTCAAGCAAGGTCATGTTTCTGACATCTTCTGACTAATAAACAACTATTGATTTAGAACCACAGAGTTACAGCAAGTCACAAAGACAACAGGAGCTGCTGCCTCCACTATTCCAGCACCATTTACACTTCAACATTTCAACATCATCAAATCACCTCTGCTTAGTCTAATACGGTGACAACTAAAAGATACCAACAACTATTTAGTCCAATCAACATAAGCTAAATATGATGTGGCTGTCCATGGAACTGATTTGTTTGTGTGTGTGTGTGTGTGTGTGTGTACGTATGTGTGTGTGTGTGTGTGTACGTATGTGTGTGTGTGTGTGTACGTACGTATGTGTGTGCATGTGTGTGTGTGTGTGTACGTATGTGTGTGTGTGTGTGTGCGTGTGTACATATGTGTGTGTGTGTGTGTGTGTGTACATATGTGTGTGTGTGTGTATACGTATGTGTGTGTGTGTGTGTGTGTGTGTGTGTGTGTGTGTGTGTGTGTGTGTGTGTGTGTGTGTGTGTGTGTGTGTGTGTGTGTGTGTGTGTGTGTGTGTGTGTGTGTGTGTGTGTGTGTGTGCGTGCGTGTGTGTGTGTACGTATGTGTGTGTGTGTGTACGTATGTGTGTGAGCACCATTTGAGGTATCAAAAAACAATTTCAAATTGACATACCAATTAGAACCTCACACAAAATATTCAAATCTACAATTGAACCAATTGCCCCAAATGGAGGTAAACTGTGGGGTCCACTAACCAATCAAGATTTGAAATACTGCATGAAGAAATTCTGCAAAAACATTCTTAGAGTACAGAGAAAAAGGCCCAAATAATAAATGTAGGACAGAATTAGACCAATATCAATCACTAATTAATATCCATCACTAATTAATATCCATCACTAATTAATATCCATCACTAATTAATATCCATCACTAATTAATACCATCACTAATTAATATCCATCACTAATTAATATCATCACTAATAATATCCATCACTAATTAATTTCCATCACTCATTAATATCAATCACTAATTAATACCCATCACTAATTAATATCATTACTAATTAATATCCATCACTAATTAATTTCCATCACTCATTAATATCAATCACAGATTAATACCCATCACTAATTAATATCAATCACTAATTAATATCAATCACTAATTAATATCCATCACTAATTAATATCAATCACTAATTAATATCCATCACTAATTAATATCATCACTAATTAATATCCATCACTAATTAATTTCCATCACTCATTAATGTCATTCACTAATTAATACCAATCACTTATTAATATCAATCACTAATTAATATCCATCACTAATTAATATCCATCGCTAATTAATATCCATCACTAATTAATATCCATCACTAATTAATATCCATCACTGATTTAATATCCATCACTAATTAATATCCTGAAACAAGACTTCAATGTCTATAACCACATAAAAACAAGAGACCAGCACTGAAATGACAAGAGAACATTGATAAAAGTCCCTTCATCCAGCTGGTCCTGAAGCTTAGTTCACAAACCCCTACTAACCCAACAAAGCATCAGGACAGCACTCAGACAGTCTGGCCCAAACTAATTACAAACAAACATACATAAATGATGGGAAACTATCTGACCACTACTTCTACTTTTTGTACACACAGCTCACACTCTCCTACACACACCAGCTGACTGAGGGGGCCCTAGTGGGGACAGGTGGCTGAGAGGGCCCTAGTGGAGACAGGTGACTGAGAGGGACCTAGCGGAGCCGGATGGTTGAGAGGGCCCTAGTGGAGACAGCTGGCTGAGAAGGTCCTAGTGGAGCCGGCTGGCTGAGAGGGCCCTTGTGGAGACAGCTGGCTGAGAGGGCCCTAGTGGAGCCGGCTGGCTGAGAGGGCCCTAGTGGAGACAGCCGGCTGAGAGGGCCCTAGTGTAGACAGGTGGCTGAGAGGACCCTAGTGGAGCCGGCTGGCTGAGAGGGCCCTAGTGGAGCCAGCTGACTGAGAGGGCCCTAGTGTAGACAGGTGGCTGAGAGGGCCCTAGTGGAGACAGCCGGCTGAGAGGGCCCTAGTGTAGACAGGTGACTGAGAGGGCCCTAGTGGAGCCGGCTGGCTGAGAGGGCCCTAGTGGACCTGGCTGGCTGAGAGGGCCCTAGTGGAGCCGGCTGGCTGAGAGGACCCTAGTGGAGCCGGCTGGCTGAGAGGACCCTAGTGGAGCCGGCTGGCTGAGAGGGCCCTAGTGGAGCCGGCTGGCTGAGAGGACCCTAGTGGAGCCGGCTGGCTGAGAGGACCCTAGTGGAGCCGGCTGGCTGAGAGGGCCCTAGTGGACCTGGCTGGCTGAGAGGGCCCTAGTGGAGCCGGCTGGCTGAGAGGACCCTAGTGGAGCCGGCTGGCTGAGAGGGCCCTAGTGGAGCCGGCTGGCTGAGAGGGCCCTAGTGGAGCCGGCTGGCTGAGAGGGCCCTAGTGGAGACAGGTGGCTGAGCGGGTCCTAGTGGAGACAGGTGGCTGAGAGGGCACTAGTGGAGACAGGTGACTGAGAGGGCCCTAGTGGAGACGGCTGGCTGAGAGGGTCCTAGTGGAGACAGGTGGCTGAGAGGGCCCTAGTGGAGACAGGTGGCTGAGAGGGCCCTAGTGGAGACGGCTGGCTGAGAGGGTCCTAGTGGAGACCTTCCTTGACACTTTCTCTCTCCTCCACAAATATCCCCTCCCCTCCTCTCTCCCCTCTCTCCCCTCCCCTTCTCTCTCCACTCCCCTTTTCTCTCCCCTACCCCCCTCTCGCCCCTCCCCTCCTCTGTCCCCTCCCCTCCACTACTCTCTCCCCACTACTCCTCTCTCCTCCCTCTCACGCTGCTCATCCTCTCTCTCTCTCTCTCTCCTCTCTCTCTCTCTCTCTCCCCTCCCCTCTCCTCTCCTCTCTCTCTCTCCTCTCTCCTCTCTCTCTCTCTCTCTCTCTCTTCGTGACGTATAGTGTTGGACCTGTTGATCTTGACTCAGCTCATAGACCTCTATCATCTACACCCCTCCTTCTCCTACTCTAACATAACACCAATATAATATATACTCTCATTCATTTACATAGAGACAGATACAATCAATCATTGACACACTGAATATACAACAGTCAGATGCATGACACCATCACAACTTAACTGACATTAGTGCCTGTCCCCAGATGGACAGTTAGGCTACAGTAAAGTACATTTACAGGTGATCACATCATTGTCCTGCTTTGAGACACATCTTTACTGTCTGCTTCCAGTTGTATGGTATTTTACTAGCCCTGCAAATTATAATATATCTTACAATATCAAAACATATCTCAGTAACTGTCACAAGTGTATATCAATATAACAGCCTCCTACCTGTGCTCCACAACAGGGTCATCAGTATCACTGCATATATCATATCTGTCTCTAACTGGGGCTCCACTGAGTGAAACAAGTCTACTGTCATGAAGAGTCGACTGAAGAGTGAGAAATACTGCTAGGCTTTATGACTTCTATCTCATTACTTCCTGACTTCTATGATGTCACAAACCTTTAAGCAGATAAGATCAGTTAAACCAACCTACCTACAGGAAACACTGACATTAGAAAAACTCCACAGGAAACTGCTGGCAGAGCAGCAACGTTTCACATAGTGTGTCCTATAATATCACATCTATAATATCAGCTCTAACTTTCTACTGCTTGAGTTCACCTCTTATAGAATATTGGCTTAATGTTCCAGCACCTCAATATAAACAGTACCAGCACCCAAAATGAGTGCTGATGAGGTCTCATGTTAGAGCAGGAGAAGGGGGGATGTGGTGTAGAAGCTAGAGGTCTGTTACCCAAGTCAACTCTACAGGCCTGATGCTATATGTCAGGGTCAGGCTGGGCTGGGACAAGAGAGGAACAGGTTACTGGTTATGATGACATCACTGGTGAAAAGTCAGTGATACAAATATATTCAGCTGATTTAAATGTCAGTCTATCTCTCCCTCCTCCCCTGTCTCCTTCTACCAACCCACTCTGTCAGTGAGTCATATCTCTCTCTCATCTCTCTCTCCCTCCTCCCCTGTCTCCTTCTACCAACCCAGTCTGTCAATAAGTCCTATCTCTCTCTCTCTCCCTCCTCCCCTGTCTCCTTCTACCAACCCAGTCTGTCAATAAGTCCTATCTCTCTCTCTCCCTCCTCCCCTGTCTCCTTCTACCAACCCAGTCTGTCAATAAGTCCTATCTCTCTCTCTCTCCCTCCTCCCCTGTCTCCTTCTACAAACCCACTCTGTCAGTGAGTCATATCTCTCTCTCATCTCTCTCTCCCTCCTCTCTTGTCTCCTTCTACCAACCCAGTCTGTCAGTAAGAACTAAACTCAGCAAAAAAAGAAACGTCCTCTCACTGTCAACTGCGTTTATTTTCAGCAAACTTAACATGTGTAAATACTTGTATGAACATAGCAAGATTCAACAACTGAGACATAAAATGAACAAGTTCCACATACATGTGACTAACAGAAATGGAATAATGTGTCCCTGAACAAAGGGGGGAGGGGGTCAAAATCAAAAGTCACAGTCAGTATCTGGTGTGGCCACCAGCTGCATTAAGTACTGTAGTGCATCTCCTCCTCATGGACTGCACCATATTTGCTAGTTCTTGCTTTGAGATGTTACCCCACTCTTCCACCAAGGCACCTTCAAGTTCCCAGACATTTCAGTTCCCAGACATGACCTAGCCCTCACCCTCCGATCCAACAGGTCCCAGACGTGCTCAATGGGATTGAGATCCGGGCTCTTCATTGGCCATGGCAGAACACTGATATTCCTGTCCTGCAGGAAATCACGCACAGAACGAGAAGTATGGCTGGTGCCATTGTCATGCTGGAGGGTCATGTCAGGATGAGCCTGCAGGAAGGGTACCACATGAGGGAGGAGGATGTCTTCCCTGTAACGCACAGCATTGAGATTGCCTGCAATGACAACAAGCTCAGTCCGATGATGCTGTGACACACCGCCCCAGACCATGACGGACCCTCCACCTTCAATCGATCTCGATCCAGAGTACAGGCCTTGGTGTAAACGCTCATTCCTTCCTCACCCCTGGTGAGACAAAACCGCCACTCATCAGTGAAGAGCACTTTTGCCAGTTCTGTCTGGTCCAGCGACGGTGAGTTTGTGCCCAAAGGCGACGTTGTTGCCAGTGATGTCTGGTGAGGACCTGCGGTACAACAGGCCTACAAGCCCTCAGTCCAGCCTCTCTAAGCCTATTGCGGACAGTCTGAGCACGGATGGAGGGATTGTGCATTCCTGGTGCATATCGGGCAGTTGCTGTTGCCATCCTGTACCTGTCCCGTAGGTGTGATGTTTGGATGTACCGATCCTGTGCAGATGTTGTTACACGTGGTCTGCCACTGCGAGGATGATCAGCTGTCCGTCCTGTTTCCCTGCAGCGCTGTCTTAGGCGTCTCACAGTACGGACATTGCAATTTATTGCCCTGGCCACTTATGCTGTCCTCATGCCCTCTTGCAGCATGCCTAAGGGACGTTCAGGAAGATGAGTAGGGACCCTGGGCATCTTTCTTTTGGTGTTTTTCACAGTCAGTTGAAAGGCCTCTTTAGTGTCCTAAGTTTTCATAACTGTGACCTTAATTGCCTACCGTCTGTAAGCTGTTAGTGTCTTAAAGACCGTTACACAGGTGCATGTTCATTAATTGTTTATGGTTCACTGAACAAGCATGGGAAACAGTGTTTAAACCCTTTACAATGAAGATCTGTGTAGTTATTTGGATTTTTACAAATTATTTTTGAAAGACAGGGTCCTGAAAAAGGGACATGTATTGTTTTGCTGCGTTTCTCTCTCCCATCTCTCTTCCTCCTCCCTTGTCTCCTTCTCCCAACCCAGTCTGTCAGTAAGTCCTATCTCTCTCTCCCATCTCTATTCCTCCTCCCTTGTCTCCTTCTCCCAACCCAGTCTGTCAGTAAGTCCTATCTCTCTCTCCCATCTCTCTTCCTCCTCCCTTGTCTCCTTCTCCCAACCCAGTCTGTCAGTAAGTCCTATCTCTCTCTCCCATCTCTCTTCCTCCTCCTTTGTCTCCTTCTCCCAACCTAGTCTGTCAGTAAGTCCTATCATTCTCTCTCTTCCTCCTCCCTTATCTCCTTCTCCCAAACCCAGTCTGTCAGTAAGTCCTATCATTCTCTCTCATCCTCCTCCCTTGTCTCCTTCTCTCAACCCAGTCTGTCAGTAAGTCCTATCATTCTCTCTCTTCCTCCTCCCTTGTCTCCTTCTCCCAACCCAGTCTGTCAGTAAGTCCTATCTCTCTCTCCCATCTCTATTCCTCCTCCCTTGTCTCCTTCTCCCAACCCAGTCTGTCAGTAAGTCCTATCTCTCTCTCCCATCTCTCTTCCTCCTCCCTTGTCTCCTTCTCCCAACCCAGTCTGTCAGTAAGTCCTATCTCTCTCTCCCATCTCTCTTCCTCCTCCTTTGTCTCCTTCTCCCAACCTAGTCTGTCAGTAAGTCCTATCATTCTCTCTCTTCCTCCTCCCTTATCTCCTTCTCCCAAACCCAGTCTGTCAGTAAGTCCTATCATTCTCTCTCATCCTCCTCCCTTGTCTCCTTCTCTCAACCCAGTCTGTCAGTAAGTCCTATCATTCTCTCTCTTCCTCCTCCCTTGTCTCCTTCTCCCAAACCCAGTCTGTCAGTAAGTCCTATCTCTCTCTCTCATCCTCCTCCCCTGTCTCCTTCTCTCAACCCAGTCTGTCAGTAAGTCCTATCATTCTCTCAATTCAATTCAATTCAATTCAAGGGGCTTTATTGGCATGGGAAACATGTGTTAACATTGCCAAAGCAAGTGAGGTAGATAATATACAAAAGTCAAATAAACAATAAAACAATGAAAATCTCTCTCTCCCATCTCCCTTCTTCCTCCCGTGTCTCCTTCTCTCAACCTAGTCTGTCAGTAAGTCCTATCATTCTCTCTCATCTCACTTCCTTCTCCCTTGTCTCCTTCTCTCAACCTAGTCTGTCAGTAAGTCCTCTCTCTCTCTCTCTCTCTCTCTCTCTCTCTCTCTCTCTCTCTCTCTCTCTCTCTCTATATATATATATCTATCTCTCTCTCTCTCTCTCTCTCTCTCTCTATATATCTCTCTCTCTCTCTCTCTCTCTCTCCTGAGAAATACTGCTAGGCTAAATGACTTCTATCTCATTACCTCCTTACTTATATGATGTGACACACTTTTAAGCAGACAAGATCAGTGGTTAAACCCACATACCTACAGGAAACACTGACATTAGAAAAACTCCACAGGAAACTGCTGGCAGAGCAGCAACGTTTCACATAGTGTGTCCTATAAATCAGCTCTAACTTTCTACTGCTTGAGTTCACCTCTTATAGAATATTGGCTTAATGTTCCAGCACCTCAATATAAACAGTACCAGTACCCAAAATGAGTACTGATGAGGTCTCATGTTAGAGCAGGAGAAGGGGGATGTGGTGTAGAAGCTAGAGGTCTGTTACCCAAGTCAACTCAACAGGCCTGATGCTATATGTCAGGGTCAGGCTGGGCTGGGACAAGAGAGAAAAAGGTTACTGGTTATGATGACATCACTGGTGAGAAGTCAGTGATAAAAAGATGAAAAGGAGAGAAGAGGAGAGGAGAGGAGAGGGAGGAGAGGAGAGGGGGAGGGGAGATGAGGTACTGTTTGTCTCCCACCGTTCCACTCAGAGGACTCTACCTTCTGTTATCAAGTGGGCGTTTCCACCATATTTAGTGTACCAGTCATTTCAGTGAAGGGAACAAGTGCACACTTTAGGAGAAAGGATAGATAATTGGGACAATGCTTCTTTCTAGTCTTCAGTCCTGCGTCTGACACCAGATTACCACCTAGTGGCCATAAGAGGAACTGTCCTGTCAGTGTGTTTTTACTGCTGGCTCAAAACAACACATGACCTGCAAACATGATATGATTCATGTGTGAGTACTAAAAGCATATGAATAGAGTATATTATAGTATATTTATTATATATGTGCGTCTGATAAGTAAACACTCTTAATGTTTGCTGTTTTATCACTCAGAAGAACATTGGACACTATGTAACAAAACACATGTGAAACCTCATGATATGAGTGATAAGAAGTGTTTAAAAAGGTGAGTTCTGAACCCTGTAGACTACTGCACTACTTCTGAAGAAGACCAGAGTCATTTCAGAATGAAGACTGCTATAGTTCTGACGCTGTTGCTGCTCTGTCTGTCTGGGGCCTGGACTCAGGGAGAGAGTGGAGGGGTGACTAGTAGTTCTGTCTGTCTGTCTGTTCGGGGCCTGGACTCAGGGAGAGAGTGGAGGGGTGACTAGTAGTTCTGTCTGTCTGTCTGTCTGTCTGGGGCCTGGACTCAGGGAGAGAGTGGAGGGGTGACTAGTAGGTCTGTCTGTCTGTCTGTCTGTCTGTCTGTCTGTCTGGGGCCTGGACTCAGGGAGAGAGTGGAGGGGTGACTAGTAGTTCTGTCTGTCTGTCTGGGGCCTGGACTCAGGGAGAGAGTGGAGGGGTGACTAGTCGTTCTGTCTGTCTGTCTGTCTGTCTGTCTGTCTGTCTGGGGCCTGGACTCAGGGAGAGGGTGGAGGGGTGACTAGTAGTTCTGTCTGTCTGTCTGGGGCCTGGACTCAGGGAGAGAATGGAGGGGTGACTAGTAGTTCTGTCTGTCTGTCTGTCTGTCTGTCTGTCTGTCTGTCTGTATGTCTGGGGCCTGGACTCAGGGAGAGAGTGGAGGGGTGACTAGTAGTTCTGTCTGTCTGTCTGTCTGTCTGTCTGGGGCCTGGACTCAGGGAGAGAGTGGAGGGGTGACTAATAGTTCTGTCTGTCTGTCTGGGGCCTGGACTCAGGGAGAGAGTGGAGGGGTGACTAGTAGTTCTGTCTGTCTGTCTGGGGCATGGACTCAGGGAGAGAGTGGAGGGGTGACTAGTAGTTCTGTCTGTCTGTCTGTCTGTCTGGGGCCTGGACTCAGGGAGAGAGTGGAGGGGTGACTAGTAGTTCTGTCTGTCTGTGTGTCTGTCTGGGGCCTGGACTCAGGGAGAGAGTGGAGGGGTGACCAGTAGCTCTGTTTGTCTGTCTGTCTGTCTGTCTGTCTGTCTGTCTGTCTGTCTGTCTCTCTCTCTGTCTGTCTGTCTGTCTGTCTGTCTGTCTGTCTGTCTGTCTGTCTGGGGCCTGGACTCAGGGAGAGAGTGGAGGGGTGACTAGTAGTTCTGTCTGTCTGTCTGTCTGTCTGGGGCATGGACTCAGGGAGAGAGTAGAGGGGTGACTAGTAGTTCTGTCCGTCTGTCTGTCTGTGGCATGGACTCAGGGAGAGAGTGGAGGGGTGACTAGTAGTTCAAATCAAATCAAATGTATTTTGTAAGCCCTTCTTACATCAGCTGATATCTCAAAGTGCTGTACAGAAACCCAGCCTAAAACCCCAAACAGTAAGCAATGCAGGTGTAGAAGCACGGTGGCTAGGAAAAACTCCCTAGAATAGCCAGAACCTAGGAAGAAACCTAGAAAGGAGCCAGGCTATGAGGGGTGGCCAGTCCTCTTCTGGCTGTGCCGGGTGGAGATTATAACAGAACATGGCCAAGATGTTCAAAGATTCATAGATGACCAGCAGGGTCAAATAATAATTATCACAGTGGTTGTCGAGGGTGCAACAGGTCAGCACCTCAGGAGTAAATGTCAGTTGGCTTTTCGTAGCCGATCATTCAGAGTATCTCTACCGCTCCTGCTATCTCTAGAGAGTTGAAAACAGCAGGTCTGGGACAGGTAGCACGTCCGGTGAACAGGTCAGGGTTCCGTAGCCGCAGGCAGAACAGTTGAAACTGGAGCAGCAGCACGGCCAGGTGGACTAGGGACAGCAAGGAGTCATCAGGCCAGGTAGTCCTGAGGCATGGTCCTAGGGCTCAGGTCCACCAAGAGAGAGAAAAAAAGAGAGAAAGAAAGAGAGAATTAGACAGAGCATACTTAAATTCACACAAGACACAGGATAAAACAGCAGAAATACTCCAGATATAACAGACTGACCCTAGCCCCTCGACACATAAACTACTGCAGCATAAATACTGGAGGCTGAGACAGGAGGGGTTGGGAGACACTGTGGCCCCATCCGACGATACCCCCATTCAAGGCAAAACAGGCAGGATATAACTGCCAATGTTCTGTCTGTCTGTCTGCAAGCCAGCCAGCCAGACAGCCAGACAGCCAGCTGCAGTATATACACTAAATCATCAAAAGTATGTGGACACCTGCTGTTCAAACATCTCTAACCAAAATCATGGGCATTTGCATGGAGTTGGTCCCCCGTTGCTGCTGTAACAGCCTCCACTCTTCTGGGAAGGTTTTCCACTAGATGTTGAAACATTGCTGCTATAACAGCCTCCACTCTTCTGGGAAGGCTTTCCACTAGATGTTGAAACATTGCTGCTGTAACAGCCTCCACTCTTCTGGGAAGGTTTTCCACTAGATGTTGGAACATTGCTGCTATAACAGCCTCCACTCTTCTGGGAAGGCTTTCCACTAGATGTTGGAACATTGCTGCAGTGACTTGCTTCCATTCAGCCACAAGAGCATTAGTGAGCATTTTCTAGAATTGATTAGATAGTTTTTTTTTTTCAGTCAATCTACACATAGTGTCCTATAATGACAAAGCGAAAACAGGTTTACACATTTTTGAGATCCTTTTTAAAAAAAAATGTAAAATTAGTATTGAGATCCTGTTTCTGATGGTCACTGATGTTGGGCGATTAGACCTGGCTCGCAGTCGGCGTTCCAATTCATCCCAAAGGTGTTCGATGGAGTTGAAGTCAGGGCTTTGTGAAGTTCTTCAACACCAATCTCGACTAACCATTCATGTATGGAACTCGCTTTATCGCACGGGGCATTGTCATGCTGAAACAGGAAAGGGCCTTCCCCAAACTGTTGCCACAAAGTTGGAAGCACAGATTCCTCTAGAATGTCATTCTATGCTGTAGCATTAAGATTTCCCTTCACTGAAACTAAGGGGCCCAAACCATGAAAAACAGCCCCAGACCATTATTCCTCCTCCACCAAACTTTACAGTTGGCACAATGCATTGGGGCAGGTAGCATTCTCCTGGCATCCGCCAAACCCAGATTAGTGCGTCGGATTGCTAGAAGGTGAAGCATGATTCATCACTCCAGAGAATACGTTTCCACTGCTCCAGAGTCCAATGGCAGCTAGCTTTACACCACTTAAGCCTACACTTGGCATTGCACATGGTGATCTTAGGCTTGTATGCAGCTGCTCGGCCCTGGAAACCCATTTCATGAAGCTCCTGACAAACAGTTTCTTGTGCTGATGTTGCTTCCAGAGGCAGTTTGGAACTTGTTAGTGAGTGTTGCAACCAAGTACAGATGATTTTTACACGTTACACACTTCAGCACTCGGCGGTCCCGTTCTGTGAACTTGTGTGGCCCACTACTTCTTGGCTGAGCTGTTGTTGGTCCTAGATGTTTCCACTTCTCAGTAACAACACTTACAGTTGACCGGGGAAGCTCTAGCAGGTCAGAAACTTGACAAACTGACTTGTTGGAAAGGTGCCATCCTCTGACGGTGCCACGTTGAAAGTTACTGAGATCTTCAGTAAAGCCATTCTACTGCCACTTGTTTGGTTACTACATGATTCCATATGTGTTATTTCATAGTTTCAATGTCTCCACTATTATTCTACAATGTAGACAATAGTTAAAACTGATCCTAGATCTGTACAATGTAGACAATAGTTAAAATAAAGAAAAAACATTGAATCTGTAGGTGTGTCCAAACAATTGACCGGTACTGTATATGCATTGTGGAGGTGAACTGGTCCTAGATCTGTGCAAAGGCATAACATCTCCAGCAGGAACAACTGTCTGTGTTAGAGAGCATATAAAACGAACTGATCCTAGATCTGTACAAAGGCATAACATCTACAGCAGGAACAACTGTCTGTGTTAGAGAACATATAAAACGAACTGATCCTAGATCTGTACAAAGGCATAACATCTCCAGCAGGAACAACTGTCTGTGTTAAAAGGCCCAGCTGGATTTAAAATGACATATTTGAATGTCATATGATTTGTTTGTCAGTACAAGACAGGGTCTGTGGAGGCTTGGCCTATTAGTGGTAGATTTTTGGAGGGACCCTTGTCCCTACAGCCAATCAGTGAGCAGCTTCCCTTCCCCTACATCTCAGGCAGTTCTGTTACTCACAACACCCCCCCTGCTTTCCTCAACAATAGAACAGCTTCCCTTCCCCTACATCTCAGGCAGTTCTGTTACTCACAACCCTCCCCCTGCTTTCCTCAACAATGGAACAGCTTCCCTTCCCCTACATCTCAGACAGTTCTGTTACTCACAACACTCCCCCTGCTTTCCTCAACAATGGAACAGCTTCCCTTCCCCTACATCTCAGGCAGTTCTGTTACTGACAACACTCCCCCTGTTTTCCTCAACAATAGAACAGCTTCCCTTCCCCTACATCTCAGACAGTTCTGTTACTCACAACACCCCCCCTGCTTTCCTCAATAATGGAACAGCTTCCCTTCCCCTACATCTCAGACAGTTCTGTTACTCACAACACCCCCCCTGCTTTCCTCAATAATGGAACAGCTTCCCTTCCCCTACATCTCAGACAGTTCTGTTACTCACAACACCCCCCCTGCTTTCCTCAACAATGGAACAGCTTCCCTTCCCCTACATCTCAGGCAGTTCTGTTACTCACAACACTCCCCCTGCTTTCCTCAACAATGGAACAGCCCACTGAGCTAAAGCCTTGCCATTACAAATATGTTTTAAAGGAGCGGGACATTTTTTACAATGAGGAAATAATATTTCATGTTTTACACGTACCTCAGAAATCATTGTGAATGGTGTCTTATGCAGTGACAAAATTAGATTTGCTGATGCAGTAAATCTAATACTGTTGTCAAACAGTAATGTCCCAATGTCCAGCTGGCACACTGACAGGGTCTGAATCAAACCCAATGACCACATGGCACACTGACAGGGTCTGAATCAAACCCAATGACCACCTGACACACTGACAGGGTCTGAATCAAACCCAATGACCACCTGGCACACTGACAGGGTCTGAATCAAACCCAATGTCCACCTGGCACACTGACAGGGTCTGAATCAAACCCAATGACCACCTGGCACACTGACAGGGTCTGAATCAAACCCAATGTCCACCTGGCACACTGACAGGGTCTGAATCAAACCCAATGTCCACCTGGCACACTGACAGGGTCTGAATCAAACCCAATGACCACCTGGCACACTGACAGGGTCTGAATCAAACCCAATGTCCACCTGGCACACTGACAGGGTCTGAATCAAACCCAATGACCACCTGGCACACTGACAGGGTCTGAATCAAACCCAATGACCACCTGGCACACTGACAGGGTCTGAATCAAACCCAATGACCACCTGGCACACTGACAGGGTCTGAATCAAACCCAATGTCCACCTGGCATGCTGGCAGGGTCTGAATCAAACCCAATGACCACCTGGCACACTGACAGGAACTGAATCAAACCCAATGACCACCTGGCACACTGACAGGGTCTGAATCAAACCCAATGTCCACCTGGCACACTGACAGGGTCTGAATCAAACCCAATGTCCACCTGGCACACTGACAGGGTCTGAATCAAACCCAATGACCACCTGGCATGCTGGCAGGGTCTGAATCAAACCCAATGACCACCTGGCACACTGACAGGGTCTGAATCAAACCCAATGTCCACCTGGCACACTGACAGGGTCTGAATCAAACCCAATGTCCACCTGGCATGCTGGCAGGGTCTGAATCAAACCCAATGACCACCTGGCACACTGACAGGGTCTGAATCAAACCCAATGTCCACCTGGCACACTGACAGGGTCTGAATCAAACCCAATGACCACCTGGCACACTGACAGGGTCTGAATCAAACCCAATGTCCACCTGGCACACTGACAGGGTCTGAATCAAACCCAATGACCACCTGGCACACTGACAGGGTCTGAATCAAACCCAATGTCCACCTGGCACACTGACAGGGTCTGAATCAAACCCAATGTCCACCTGGCACACTGACAGGGTCTGAATCAAACCCAATGTCCACCTGGCACACTGACAGGGTCTGAATCAAACCCAATGACCACCTGGCACACTGACAGGAATGTCCACCTGGCACACTGACAGGGTCTGAATCAAACCCAATGACCACCTGGCACACTGACAGGGTCTGAATCAAACCCAATGTCCACCTGGCACACTGACAGGGTCTGAATCAAACCCAATGACCACCTGGCACACTGACAGGGTCTGAATCAAACCCAATGTCCACCTGGCACACTGACAGGGTCTGAATCAAACCCAATGTCCACCTGGCACACTGACAGGGTCTGAATCAAACCCAATGTCCACCTGGCACACTGACAGGGTCTGAATCAAACCCAATGAACACCTGGCACACTGACAGGGTCTGAATCAAACCCAATGTCCACCTGGCACACTGACAGGGTCTGAATCAAACCCAATGTCCACCTGGCACACTGACAGGGTCTGAATCAAACCCAATGTCCACCTGGCACACTGACAGGGTCTGAATCAAACCCAATGTTCATCTGGCACACTGACAGGGTCTGAATCAAACCCAATGTCCACCTGGCACACTGACAGGGTCTGAATCAAACCCAATGTCCAGCTGGCACACTGACAGGGTCTGAATCAAACCCAATGACCACATGGCACACTGACAGGGTCTGAATCAAACCCAATGACCACCTGACACACTGACAGGGTCTGAATCAAACCCAATGACCACCTGGCACACTGACAGGGTCTGAATCAAACCCAATGTCCACCTGGCACACTGACAGGGTCTGAATCAAACCCAATGACCACCTGGCACACTGACAGGGTCTGAATCAAACCCAATGTCCACCTGGCACACTGACAGGGTCTGAATCAAACCCAATGTCCACCTGGCACACTGACAGGGTCTGAATCAAACCCAATGACCACCTGGCACACTGACAGGGTCTGAATCAAACCCAATGTCCACCTGGCACACTGACAGGGTCTGAATCAAACCCAATGTCCACCTGGCACACTGACAGGGTCTGAATCAAACCCAATGTCCACCTGGCACACTGACAGGGTCTGAATCAAACCCAATGTCCACCTGGCACACTGACAGGGTCTGAATGTTAAGGGGAGGGAAGATGGTCAAGAGGTGATGATTATTGTTGTTCTACTGCCTGATTGTTAAACAAGCTTTGTTAAAGAACAAGAAGACCCGCACACTGTTTACAAAAGCTTTGTTAAAGAACAAGAAGACCTGGCACACTGTTTACAAAAGCTTTGTTAAAGAACAAGAAGACCCGCACACTGTTTACAAAAGCTTTGTTAAAGAACAAGAAGACCTGCACACTGTTTACAAAAGCTTTGTTAAAGAACAAGAAGACCCACACACTGTTTACAAAAGCTTTGTTAAAGAACAAGAAGACCCGCACACTGTTTACAAAAGATTTGTTAAAGAACAAGAAGGCCTGCACACTGTTTACAAAAGCTTTGTTAAAGAACAAGAAGGCCCCACACTGTTTACAAAAGCTTTGTTAAAGAACAAGAAGACCCGCACACTGTTTACAAAAGCTTTGTTAAAGAACAAGAAGACCCGCACACTGTTTACAAAAGCTTTGTTAAAGAACAAGAAGACCCGCACACTGTTTACAAAAGCTTTGTTAAAGAACAAGAAGACCCGCACACTGTTGACAAAAGCTTTGTTTCAAGAACAAGAAGACCAGCACACTGTTTACAAAAGCTTTGTTAAAGAACAAGACCCGCACACTGTTTACAAAAGCTTTGTTAAAGAACAAGAAGACCCGCACACTGTTTACAAAAGCTTTGTTAAAGAACAAGAAGACCCGCACACTGTTTACAAAAGCTTTGTTAAAGAACAAGAAGACCCGCACACTGTTTACAAAAGCTTTGTTAAAGAACAAGAAGACCCACACACTGTTTACAAAAGCTTTGTTAAAGAACAAGAAGACCCTCACACTGTTTACAAAAGCTTTGTTAAAGAACAAGAAGACCCGCACACTGTTTACAAAAGCTTTGTTAAAGAACAAGAAGACCCGCACACTGTTTACAAAAGCTTTGTTTAATCAGCACAACAGTTTTCAGCTGTGCTATCATTATTGCAAAAGGGTTTTCTAAAATTAGCATTTTAAAATGATAAACTTGGATTAGCTAACACAACGTGCCATTGTAACACAGGAGTGATGGTTGCTGATAATGGGCCTCTGTACGTCTATGTAGATATTCCATAAAAAAATCAACCGTTTCCAGCTACAATAGTCATTTACAACATTAACAATGTCTAAACTGTATTTCTGATCAATTTGATGTTATTTTAATGGACAAAAAATGTGATTTTCTTTCAAAAACAAGGACATTTCTAAGTGACCCCAACTTTTGAACGGTAGTGTACATCTACATGATGTATTGTTACACCCTGTAGGAGCAGTATAGACCTAGTCTGTTCATTATATACATCTACATAATGTATTGTTACACCATGTAGGAGCAGTATAGACCTAGTCTGTTCATTATATACATCTACATGATGTATTGTTACACCATGTAGGAGCAGAATAGACCTAGTCTGTTCATTATATACATCTACATGATGTATTGTTACACCATGTAGGAGCAGTATAGACCTAGTCTGTTCATTATATACATCTACATGATGTATTGTTACACCCTGTAGGAGCAGTATAGACTGACAGTAGCTGGCTACTTATTTAGATTTAGTTTGACATAATGAACTGCCTTAAATGTGCTGTAGTAAAAGAAAATGTATTCGCACTAATCAATCAACACATTCCTGTCTTTGTATGTCTCAATATAATAGTATTATTTAATGAAATCCATTTAAAATAATATTTTCCTCAACTGCGTTTCCCACTCCAGTCAGCAGACGGCGATTTGCGTAGTTCAGGCGATGCTGCTATCGTGACGTATAATGTAGTGGACGGTTCTTCAAAAACAACAAGTCAACCACCTCGGTAGCTTGCTAGCCAACGTAGCCGAAAGATTCAAGCTGTTTTAACGCTTTCGGTGTATATTAGCTGCTGTGTTTTAGACACACTTCTATCGTATCTACTTGTTAACCTATTTCATTTAATATGACGTTATTTTTTATTAGTCAGATATAGTAGCTGGCTGGTTAAATTAGCACTAGCTTAGTTGCTAATGATAGCTAGCTAGCTAATATCCCCGAAACATGAGGTCACTAAGCTTCTCCCCTCCTGCTAAATAAGAGGTCTGCTGGACGGAGAAAGAAACTCTGGGGCTGAACATTGTAGTGAAAGAGGAGAAGGAAGAGGAGGATGTCACAGTTAAAAAAATAAATTGAGGGCGAGGCTGTTACAGTGAAAGAGGAAGAAGCGTTCACAGTGAAAGAGGAGGATGAGAAAGAGGATGCCGTTTTTGACGTGAAGAAGGAAGGGGAGATTTCTGTCACATTGAAAGATGAAGAGGTGGAGGTAGGAGATATGATTTACATCAGTAAGTACCACCTTCAATTTGGTTTTCACTTTGGGTATTCGGAGTTGGCTCGTCAATACCTCATCAAGGGAGGGCCCTGGGATGATGACTGATATGTCTGGAATCAGACGACGTAGAGAGCAAGCTACCCCTTGTTTTCTCCGTTCCGTTTCCAAAAAGTGACTTAACATATATATTTGAGAAGGGTCTATCTGGGGGCCACGGCATGTAGTGATTTTAATGTAGTTATGATTTACTAAACACCGTGCCCCCCAATAGTGCCTTGCGAGAGTTGGGTTGGCTACACCAACGATTATGGATATACTGACAATAAGTCTCTGCCCTAACAAGCGGAGTCGTTGTCCACAAAGCAGCACTGTGGGTTGTCTAGCTCCCGCCTATCCTTTCTTTGGATTGGTGGATACATCTTATTATTGTTATCTATTGTTTATATTCTATGAGGGTTGTTGTCGTCAACCGCCTGTATTCAATGGAGAGAGATGCTAAGCTACTAGCATGAATATGCATAGCGATCTGGAGACAACTCCTGTAGTGTTTTTTATCAAAGTTGTCGGTATGTCACGTGTCCACATAACAATTTAAGAATTACGACACTTCTGTTAGATCAAGTAAACCTCACGTAGCAAATAAGCCATTCATTTTGTTGTTGACCAAATTCAACACTTTCCACATTGGGTTGATAATTGTTTCCACTAGAGAGACAACCAATTGGGTACCACCTACTGTAACCTACTGGCACGACCTAGAGAGAAAACCAATTGGGTACAACCTACTGTAACCTACTGACACGACCTAGAGAGAAAACCAATTGGGTACAACCTACTGTAGCCTACTGACATGACCTAGAGAGAAAACCAATTGGGTACAACCTACTGTAACCTACTGACACGACCTAGAGAGAAAACCAATTGGGTACAACCTACTGTAACCTACTGACATGACCTAGAGAGAAAACCAATTGGGTACAACCTACTGTAACCTACTGACATGACCTAGAGAGAGAACCAATTGGGTACAACCTACTGTAACCTACTGACATGACCTAGAGAGAAAACCAATTGGGTACAACCTACTGTAATTGCATGAGAAAATAATGGTACCAGTCAAAAGTCTCCATGACTCTGCCGTTGTGCTGTAGAATTTGTGAACTTTGTCGCTTGTATAATAAGGGACTATCATTTGTCCCAACATCACAGGCCACAGACTTTGATAAAGACTTCCAAAAGTTTTTCCGCAGTTTTTGTAATGGGGTTTCTCCCTGTGCACCTGCCAATGTAAATCCATTGAACGAGACAAGTTACCAGACAGGACATATTGCTGATGCTCTTCCTATTGATAACCCGAATGACAATTAACTTGTGGTCGTGATGACGGCCTATTCGAGGACGTCCATCGGGATTCCCCCCCCAAAAAAGAAGACGCTCTGGATTGATCACTGGAGTCAGATGTGAAGGAGGAGGTTGATCATCAGGAGTCAGATGTGAAGGAGGAGGTTGATCATCAGGAGTCAGATGTGAAGGAGGAGGTTGATCATCAGGAGTCAGGTGTGTAGGAGGAGGTTGATCATCAGGAGTCAGATGTGAAGGAGGAGGTTGATCATCAGGAGTCAGATGTGAAGGAGGAGGTTGATCATCAGGAGTCAGATGTGAAGGAGGAGGTTGATCATCAGGAGTCAGATGTGAAGGAGGAGGTTGATCATCAGGAGTCAGATGTGAAGGAGGAGGTTGATCATCAGGAGTCAGATGTGAAGGAGGAGGTTGATGACCACATCAGTGAATTGTACTTTTTGGAGAAATGTCCTCTGGTCTGATGAAACAAATATAGAACTGTTTGGCAATAATGACCATCGTTATGTTTGGAGGAAAAAGGGGGAGGCTTGCAAGCCAAAGAACACCATCCTAACTATGAAGCACGGCGGTGGCAGCATCATGTTGTGGGGGTGCTTTGCTGCAGGAGGGACTGGTGCACTTCACAAAATAGATGGCATCATGAGGAGGGGAAATTATGTGGATATATTGAAGCAACATCTCATGACATCAGTCAGTAAGTTAAAGTTTGGTCGCAAACGGGTCTTCCAAATGGACAATGACCCCAAGCATACTTCCAAAGTTGTGGCAAAATGGCTTAAGGACAACAAAGTCAAGGTATTGGAGTGGCCCTCACAAAGCCCTGATCTCAATCGTATAGAAAATTTGTGGGCAGAACTGAAAAAGCGTGTGCGAGCAAGGAGGCCTACAAACCTGACACAGTTACACCAGCTCTGTCAGGAGGAATGGGCCAAAATGCACCCAACTTATTGTGGGAAGCTTGTGGAAGGCTACCCGAAACGTTTGACCCAAGTTAAACAATTTTAAGGCAATGCTACCAAATACTAATTGAGTGTATGTAAACTTCTGACCCACTGGGAATTTGATGACATAAAAGGTGAAATAAATCATTCTCTCTACCATTATTTTGACATTTCACATTCTTAAAATAAAGTGGTGATCCTAACTGACCTAAGACAGGAAATTTTTACTAGGATTAAATGTCAGGAATTGTGATGAGATTAAATGTATTTGGCTAAGGTGTATGTAAACTTTCGACTTCAACTTTAGGTACCGTTACTGTGTTAAAAACAGAGGCAGTTGTGGGACTGATGTGTGTGGTGTTAAAGGGGAAATCTGACATTTGTTTCTAAACATTGGAGTAAAAAAGTAATGACAGCTTTGTTATTGTTTCAACTGCAGATTGGTTGTTTGTTGTGTGGCTTTTTTAAAGGGGCAACCTAGGTTTTAAACAGAAACAAAATGGCAGCCCAGAGACCTGAGCTGTGTTGGAATACTCATACTAACTGTACTATTTGTGACGTACATTGAGTTTGTAGTATGCTTATTGGTCGTAGTATGATATAGTTGGTTTAGCCAAAAGTTCCCTGGTAAGCAAGCATTTCTAAACTTTATTCACTGTTATGGGGTACTATTTTGGTGTGATGTCATTATGGGGTATTGTGATGTCATTATGGGGTATTGTCTGAAGATAGATAATTTAAAAAATAAAATGTCATCCATTTTAGAATAATAGCCAAAGAACATTTTACTGGTTAAAGTCGTTTTTAAATACAAAGTAGTACATTTGACAAAAACATAAACATTATATTAATCAGGACATTCAAATGAACCTTACAATTATAATCCAAAGTAGTGTGAAATGCACTCATAAGTAACCTGTAAATGGAGGCTATATCTGCTGTCAGCCTATGAGAACTCCCCTGAGTTTTCCCCCACGGTGGTGAATTAGTGAATAGACACAGAGCTTAATGTGAGTTTCCTTGAGTAGCACTCCTGATCTTGCACTGATAGTGTGTTGTCATATTCAGAATACATTGTGGAAAAACTCAAATCTTTGCTCACCTTTTTTGCTCCATGCAGATATACAACATCCATAACTAGTGGTTTCTGCATTATCAGGGAGGTGTTTCTGCAACCAAATTGCATGTGCATCGCCCTTGTCGCAATTTTAGAAAGCACAGAAAGGGGCCTATATTGGAGACCAAAAGTCATCTGGCACACTGCTTAGGATTTCAACAACTTTTACTTTTTTCTAGCCTAAAATCATTGATGTTACTACTAATGTGAAAAAAAGACTAAATATGACTATTGTTGCTCACTTGACTGTCTTAAGACATTTGTCAAGTAATTTTAACATTCATTACAGACGTCAATTGTTGTACAACATCATGGCTACGCTGTTGGCATCACCTTTTACAGTGGATTTCTGCTGTTGTGGGCCTTTAACCATCTGTCTGACTTGATGTTCACACAGAAGAGAGACGTGACTATCGTGTATCCTCTGGGGAGCCTCAACAACATCATGAAGCTGACGAGGCAGAGAAGAGTCCCTCCCGATCAGAACACCTCAAGAAACACCAGCAGAGACCCACAGGGAAGAAATCTCACTGCTCTGACTGTGGGAAAAGTTGCAAATCTTCATCAGAACTTAAAATACACCAGCGAGTACACACAGGAGAGAAATCTCACCACTGTTTTGATTGTGGGAAGAGTTACTTAAGATCAGAATCACTAAAAGTACACATGAGAATTCACACTGGAGAGAAACCTTATAGCTGTACCCAATGTGGGAAGATGTTTAATCACTCAAGCTGCCTGATAGTACATCTGAGAGCACACACAGGAGTGAAACCTTATAGCTGTCATCAATGTGGGAAGAGGTTTACTCACTCAAGCTGCCTGATAGTACATCTGAGAGCACACACCGGAGAGAAACCTTACAACTGCGCTGACTGCGGAAAGAGTTTTGTTAGTTCAACAAATTTAAAATCACACCAGAAAATACACATAGTAGAGAAACCTTTTAACTGTACTCAATGTGGGAAGAGGTTTAATCACTCAAGCTGGCTGATAGTACATCTGAGAGCACACACAGGAGTGAAACCTTATAGCTGTGATCAATGTGGGAAGAGATTTGTTACATCTAGCCATCTGACTATACACCAGAGAACACACATAGGAGAGAAATCTTATAGCTGTGATCAATGTCACAAGAGATACTCTGATAAAAGATCTCTGATCAAACATCAGAAAATACATACATGAAGTAGTTGTTTCATGATATCAATGAAATGTCACAATGTAGAATATTTGAATGATGTCACAATGTAGAATGTTTTAACATTGTAGTAGGAATACAAAGGATTTGAATTTGATAAAAGTCCATATTGATACAGAAACATGTAGTGGGTCTAAAGTTTGTTTTAAATTATCACTCATTAAACACGAATCAATCAACACATGCTTCTCTTTGAAGGACTTAACATAATATTACACTTTTATGAAATAAATGAAAATAAACTTTTGGTTCCTCAACTGCGTTGCCCACTCCAGTCAGCAGAAAGAGACACAGCAGAAGTGCCTCTTTTTATATTTGATTTGATTTATATATTTTTTTATTCAAAATGCAGATCTACAATTTACATTGTTACATCATACAAAACAGAACACAGGTATTAACAAGAAAATACTAAAACAGACAAAACATATAAATAATTAACTATTCTAGTGTAGTTGTAATCACTCTGAAAAAATCTATAATGATTCAGGAAGATGTTATTGTTGTTGTTATTTACTAGGATTAATGTTTTAATAAAATAGTTACATTCAATCAGAAAAATGTAGAATTTTGGTGTAGAATTTTGGAATTTTTGTTTGTGTATAAAGTATTTGGCAACAAGAATAATAAAAATGAACAATCATTTCAATGGTCTTGTTATCATTGCAATAGTAACATATTATATCTTTCATGTCAAAAACATGGGTCGTGTTCATAATGGGAAATAAGTATTTTAAGGTTTTCCCAAAATTCTGACACAAATTTACATTAAAGAACAAGTGGGACAGATTCTCACCTTTTTCACAGAAAACACAGATATCATCAACAGCCACACATTTGGATATCATAGAATTACATGGATATACAGTATCTTATGTAAAATTTTAAAGTGCACTTCCTTAACTTTGTTTGGTATACAATATTTGTAAGGCCTAAACCAGGCATTTTTCCAGACAATGTCAGGAATAATAAGCATGTTCCAGAAACATTTTCCTCTCGGTGGAAGTTGGTTTTGTGAATGAAGAATTTGTCTTATATATGTATTACAACAAGATTTCTCAAGGAAGCCCACGCCTTCCAATCTGAGTTCTGGATAAACTTTGTGATCATTACCAAAGCTAAGATGAGTTTTCATGAGTGTAGTTAGACCACTGGGAACGGCTTTGATCATAGAAATAAACACTGAAAGGAATTGGAAACTCTTTCAATGTTATAAATTGTTCATATGTGAGAATATTACCTCTGTTGTCGAAAACATCAAGAACAAAGTCAATATTCCTCTCATGCCAGTTGGGGTAGAACAATGACTTATTCCTTACAGTAATGTCTGAATTATTCCACAAAAGAGCTTTATGTAGGGAAAAATTGTGTAGGAAACATCTTTTCCAGGCCTTAAAGCTTGTTGGTGAAACCTAGCCAATTTAGCGGGTAATCTTTCAGGAATATAATGACATTTCAGTAAAAATTGAAGACCTCCCACCTTATGAAACACATTATTTGTAATGAAATACCATATTGAATCAGTGTTGATCAAACATCTTGTCAACCAGTTGATCTTGAAAGTGTTATTTATGTCACAAAGTCCAACACTTCCAGACCTCCTTCAGGTCTTTTATTGCAGAGGACCGACTTCTTCAGTTTGTGAGACTTATTTTTCCAGATGAAGTCAAGAAAGGTCTTGTTGATCTCTTTACAAGTAGCAGGATTTACAAACAAAGATGAGCGGTACACAAAACCAGACAGTCCCTCTGCCTTGGACAGAAGTACTCCCAAGTATAGAAAGATCTCTTTGTAGACAATTATTAAATATATTTGTTGGTTTTCTTAATTTTAGGAGAGAAATTCATATGTTGTCTGACTGTGGTTTTTTGACAGATGTATTCCTAAATATTTAACACAGTCCTTTACAGGAATATTTTCTATTTCTTTATCATCAGAGTCAAATAAACATAAGATTTCTGTACTATATTAACACTGCTAATCCAACAATATTGCTAGGTTCCTGCACACTTGAATTAAAGGGGAACTACTCTCAAAAATGTAAATTTCTTAGATTTTCCCCAAACCTCAAAAGTGGTCTCCTGATTGGTTTAAATATTGTTATGGACTTAGAACAATTGCATTGTTTTTCTGTAAAAAAAAAGTCTGAACAGTACAGCTTGGGTTGGTCTACTATTATCCTACTGAACAGTACAGCTTGGGTTGGTCTACTATTATCCTACTGAACAGTACAGCTTGGGTTGGTCTACTATTATCCTACTGAACAGTACAGCTTGGGTTGGTCTACTATTATCCTGCTGAACAGTACAGCTTGGGTTGGTCTACTATTAGACTACTGAACAGTACAGCTTGGGTTGGTCTACTATTATCCTACTGAACAGTACAGCTTGGGTTGGTCTACTATTATCATACTGAACAGTACAGCTTGGGTTGGTCTACTATTATCCTACTGACCAGTACAGCTTGGGTTGGTCTACTATTATCCTACTGAACAGTACAGCTTGGGTTGGTCTACTATTATCCTACTATTATCCTACTGAACAGTACAGCTTGGGTTGGTCTACTATTATTCTACTGACCAGTACAGCATGGGTTGGTCTACTATTATCCTACTGTACAGTACAGCTTGGGTTTGTCTACTATTATCCTACTGACCAGTACAGCTTGGGTTGGTCTACTATTATCCTACTGAACAGTACAGCTTGGATTGGTCTACTATTATCCTACTGAACAGTACATCTTGGGTTGGTCTACTATTATCCTACTGAACAGTACAGCTTGGGTTGGTCTACTATTATCCTGCTGAACAGTACAGCTTGGGTTGGTCTACTATTAGACTACTGAACAGTACAGCTTGGGTTGGTCTACTATTATCCTACTGACCAGTACAGCTTGGGTTGGTCTACTATTATCCTACTGAACAGTACAGCTTGGATTGGTCTACTATTATCCTACTGAACAGTACAGCTTGGGTTGGTCTACTATTATCCAACTGAACAGTACAGCTTGGGTTGGTCTACTATTATCCTGCTGAACAGTACAGCTTGGGTTGGTCTACTATTAGACTACTGAACAGTACAGCTTGGGTTGGTCTACTATTATCCTACTGAACAGTACAGCTTGGGTTGGTCTACTATTATCATACTGAACAGTACAGCTTGGGTTGGTCTACTATTATCCTACTGACCAGTACAGCTTGGGTTGGTCTACTATTATCCTACTGAACAGTACAGCTTGGGTTGGTCTACTATTATCCTACTATTATCCTACTGAACAGTACAGCTTGGGTTGGTCTACTATTATTCTACTGACCAGTACAGCATGGGTTGGTCTACTATTATCCTACTGTACAGTACAGCTTGGGTTTGTCTACTATTATCCTACTGACCAGTACAGCTTGGGTTGGTCTACTATTATCCTACTGAACAGTACAGCTTGGGTTGGTCTACTATTATCCTACTGAACAGTACAGCTTGGGTTGGTCTACTATTATCCTACTAAACAGTACAGCTTGGGTTGGTCTACTATTATCCTACTGACCAGTACAGCTTGGGTTGGTCTACTATTATCCTACTGACCAGTACAGCTTGGGTTGGTCTACTATTATCCTACTGAACAGTACAGCTTGGGTTGGTCTACTATTATCCTACTGACCAGTACAGCTTGGGTTGGTCTACTATTATCCTACTGAACAGTACAGCTTGGGTTGGTCTACTATTATCCTACTGAACAGTACAGCTTGGGTTGGTCTACTATTATCCTACTGACCAGTACAGCTTGGGTTGGTCTACTATTATCCTACTGAACAGTACAGCTTGGGTTGGTCTACTATTATCCTACTGAACAGTACAGCTTGGGTTGGTCTACTATTATCCTACTGAACAGTACAGCTTGGGTTGGTCTACTATTATCCTACTGACCAGTACAGCTTGGGTTGGTCTACTATTATCCTACTGAACAGTAGGTTAATTCATACTGTATGTTGTAGTCTGTCTAAGAGGGGAATCACAGAAGACTGACAGCCTGTAATTTTATTAAAAGCATTCAGTTGATTACATGGCAGTTTAGAGAGCAACATCATAACAATAATCTACATCATAATCAATAATCAATATAACATTTATAATCAATAACATCATTATCTATATACTACTAACAACATCATAACAATAATCTACATCATAATCAATATCATAACATTTATAAACAATAACATCATGAGAGGTAAACAACAACAACAAACACCTTTATTAAAAAATGTTTCAAAATACAAAGAATGAACAGATGATTATAATAATACATGGATTAATAATGGAGACACTTCAAGATAAAGAATCTAAGAGACACTAAATAAGATAAAGAATCTAAGAGACACTAAATAAGATGAAGAATCTAAGAGACACTAAATAAGATAAAGATTCTAAGAGACACTAAATAAGATGAAGAATCTAAGAGACACTAAATAAGATAAAGAATCTAAGAGACACTAAATAAGATGAAGAATCTAAGAGACACTAAATAAGATAAAGAATTTAAGAGACACTAAATAAGATAAAGAATCTAAGAGACACTAAATAATATAAAGAATCTAAGAGACACTAAATAAGATAAAGAATCTAAGAGACACTAAATAAGATAAAGAATCTAAGAGACACTAAATAAGATAAAGAATCTAAGAGACACTAAATAAGATAAAGAATCTAAGAGACACTAAATAAGATAAAGAATTTAAGAGACACTAAATAAGATAAAGAATCTAAGAGACACTAAATAAGATAAAGAATCTAAGAGACACTAAATAAGATAAAGAATCTAAGAGACACTAAATAAGATAAAGACATGAAGACAAAAGCAAAAAGTAATAAAAAAGTAATACAGACGTAATTAATCAAATTAATTAAATTATTCAAAACGCCAAGTTACCCAGAACCCCATGTTACCCAGAACCCCATGTTACCCAAAACCCCATGTTACCCAGAACCCCAATGTTACCCAGAACCCCAATGTTACCCAAAACCCCAATGTTACCCAAAACCCCATGTTCCCCAAAACCCCATGTTACCCAAAACCCCATGTTACCCAGAACCCATGTTACCCAAACCCCATGTTACCCAAAACCCCATGTTACCCAAAACCCATGTTACCCAAAACCCATGTTACCCAAAACCCCATGTTACCCAGAACCCCATGTTTCTCTGGTGGTAAAAACCAAACTAAAAGGAATAATGGTGGTTGCAGTCACTCCTTTTAGATTTCTTCCAAGGTTCTAGAAAGATAAACTAATTCTGGACTTGTTATTAAAATTAGAACCACTTCAGGTTTGTCACCACATTTTAAACACCAGTCCACTGCTGACCATCGATTTAAAACACAAAACTGACCTAAGATCAGCATGTAGGGTCAGCTTCATTCTACTCCTACTCCGTCCCCTGGGCTGCTCTCTCCTCTCCCGGTCCAGCTTCAGCTCTGGAGCTCAGAAAGACCATCTCCATGGCATTGACATAAAGATCCATGCTGCTCACCCTGTTCACTCTCTTCTGCCTCCTGGTGGGCTAGGGAGACACAGCACCAACAGTCAGACATTTACTCTCTAGTATCTCCATTCTCTCTCCCTCCCTCTCCCCCTCCCCCTCACCCTCTAGTTTAAATGACTTGTAACGTCTGAGTAAATGTCTTTACCTTGTAGTACAGGTAGGAGGTGGTGATGGCTGTCAGTAGGAGCAGCAGCACTACAACGTGTCTGATGATGAAGGCTGGCAGAGGAGAGGCTGCAAACAGAAACACCTTTGATGAGGGGACTGATCATCATCACATAGATCTGTGCGAAATCTGTCAATGACAAAGTTATGAGTCTGGTTCATGTTCAGTTACCTGTGATGGTGAGGGAGAGGAGCTCACTCTCAGAGGAGAAGTTATGAGAGAAAACATAATTCTCATAAACACATCTGTAGTTCCCTTGGTGGGAGTCATCTGCAGCAGGGAAGAGGAAGGCAGCAGAGTGATTGACAGCTGGCTGGGTCTGGGTTCTGTTGGAGCCGGTGAATGTGAGGAGGAAGGAGCCTCCTGGGTACTGTGGCTGAGTGGAGCAGGTGATGGTGAAGCTGTGGCCCCATAACATCTCGGGCCCCTGGTGGCCCCTGGAGACCCCTCCCATTGAGTCAGTCAGGGAGATATCAGGCTGGACCAGGAGATCTGTAACAATGAAAGAGAAGAAGAAAAACCTCTTCAACTAGTTTCCTATAGATATGACAATAACATCAGCATGTAACAGTGCTAGCCACCCTCCCTCACAGGGCAACATGAGTAGTGGGCCTACAGTCACTGAGACAACATATGTTGATATCAGGCTTAAGCAGGACATCTGGAACAAGAGGAGAGAAAAAGAAAACGTAGCTCCTCAACTACTTTCCTCATTTAGATATGACAATAACATGACATGTGACAGTGGTAGTGAGTAGAGACGTTCACTGAGATAACACTCAAATACAAAAGCATTCTGGAATATTTAAATTGTATTTCATTCCTACTTGACTGAGTGATCTATTTTGCAAAGCAGACTGACAAGCTAAACAGTCATCATGAGAGGTGCAGAGGAAGTTGTATGAATGAAGGAAATCAGTTGAATATAATTATAATATCTTGTTATTACCTGAGCAGATCACTGTGAGTCCAGGATAGAGATCATCTGATCTTCCACACTCCTTCAGTGAAGATTCAGGACCATAACAGTAAACTCTAAACCCTCTAGTGGTGTATCCAGTTAGTTCTGAAACAGTGGAGCCACAACCCAGCTGTTGACACACTACTGCAGCTACATCCTCCTGGTCCATGTCCTCAGCTCCCACAGTCCTCCACTCTCCCTGGTCGTACCACTCCACTCCACCAGCACAGCGACTGCCTCCTCCCACCAGCCTCACATCATCAGGCTCTGAGAAAAGAAAAGAGAGAGACAGTAATCTTACTATTTTTTAACTAAAACACACCTATATTGTCTCTCATATTCTTCACTCCAGGTGAGAAACAATGTTGACTGAGTGACAAACTGTTTCTTACCTGAGCAGGTGAGTCCAACAGCATTACCAGGTAGGCAGGTGTTGTGTTTTCTGTCTGAGGTGTCACAGTCCAGGAGAAGGGACTCTTTGCCTTTACACTGGAACTCTTTATCCCAGGTCTGACCCTCACCTCCTCCATAGAGCCCCCCCTGTAGAGCTGCAGGAGCCCCACAGCCAAGCTCCCCACAGACTACCTCTGCATCCTGCCGGTCAAAGTCAGCTTCACACACTGAGGCCCAGGACTGATTGGACTTCACCTCCACTCTCCCAGAGCAGAGACCAGCTCCATCCACAAGCCGCACAGACTCTGGAGAAAAAGAGTTGGTTGAACATTCAATCAGTTTTGTTGATGACACTGTCAAGGACTAAACACAAATATGTTGGATAAAAGATTGTAGTTTGCTATTTTTGATACTGTAAGAGGTAGAAATGGGTTCTTAGTCACTCAGGATAGGGTTGGGAATAATGCAGGCAGGAGACAGGAATAAGTTCACTTCACTTTATAGAAAATAAACAGCTGGACATCCATCAGGCAGCTTCACTTCAGTACCATCTGAACTACAATGATCTGCCCATGAACATCTCCCATAAACCAATATGACAAACACAAATATAATGTTTAAATACATCTGACATCTCTCCCTCTATTTAAATGAAATAAAAACACATAAAACATGATACATGGTAATATAATATAATGTACAAATACATCTCTCATTATGACCAGTCTCTTACCTGAACAGGTCACATGATGATCATATCTACCAAAACAGTAACCAAAACCTCCTCTGCCACACTGTCTAATAGAAGACTCATGTCCATCACAACTCCATAGTCTGACTCCTCTTCTATATATTATGACTCCTCTTCTTTCATCTTCACTCAGAGGTCCAATAGATAGAGCTACAGGATTCCCACAGTCCAGCTCTCTACACATAACCTTAGCCTCTCTCATGCTCCCCCAACCAGTACATAGACCCAACCACTCTCCTCTGTAGAAGACTTCCACTGTCCCAGAACAGGAAGTGGTTCCATTCACCAGTCTGACTGAGAGTTCAGCTGTAAACAGCAGAGAGGAAAACACAGTGGTGAGGACAGATGATGACAGTGATTCTGTTATTCTAACAGCAGTAATGCTTTGTGGTTGACAAGTATTAGTAGTTCCATAAAACACTACTTGTTATTGGGGTTTAGAATGGTTTGTATGGACACATGAATTTCTCCATGTGGGATAATAAAGTTGACTAATATTGAACTGTTATAGTCACTGTAGATTTATACTCTACCTACCTGGTGGACTGACGCTTTGAGCCTGGAGATCTGAGGAGAAAGAGAGACAGAGGAGAAAGAGAGAGAAAGAGACAGAGAGATAGAGAGACAGAGGAGAAAGGGAGGAGTCAGAAGAAGAGAGAGACAGAGGAGAAAGGGAGGAGTCAGACGAAGAGAGAGACCGAGGAGAAAGGGAGGAGTCAAAGGAAGAGAGACAGAGGAGAAAGGGAGGAGTCAGAGGAAGAGAGAGACAGAGGTTAAATGAACATCAACATGACCTTTCATGATGTGATGGGAAGACAGGCTTATCGTTGGTATGATGCAACAACACACATGTGTACATACACTATATATACAAAAGCATGTGGACACCCCTTCAAATGTGATTCTATTTCAGCCACACCCCTTCCTGACAGATGTATAAATCAAGCACTCAGCCATGCAATCTCCATAGACAAAATCCCCCAACTCCTCTTCTCCCCTCTCCTCTCCTCCCCTCTCCTCTCCTCTCCCCCGCCTCTCCTCATCTGCCCATCTCCTATTCCTCTCCCCCTATCCTCATCTGTCCCTCTCCTCTTCTCCCCCCTCTCCTATTCCTCTCCCCCTCTCTTCTCCTCATCTCTACTCCTCTTCTCCCGCTCTCTTATACTAATCTTCCCCTCTCGTCTCCTCTTCTCCCCCTCTCCTCCCCCTCTCCTCTCTACACTCCTCCCCCTCTCTTCTCCTCTTTCCCCCATCTCTTCTCCCCATCTCTTCTCCTCTTTCCCCCCTCTCTTCTCCCCATCTCTTCTCCTCTTCTCCCCCTCTCTTCTCCTCTTTCCCCTTCTCCTCTTTCCCCGCTCTCTTCCCCTCTCCTCTCTTAAATTCTCCGCCTCTCACCCTCTCCTCTTCTCCCCCCCTTCTCCCCTCCCCTCTTCTCCTCTCCTCTCCCCTCTCCCTTTTCTTCCTCTCTCTTCTCCACCTCTCTTCTAATCTTCTCCCCTCCCCTCTCCTCTGCACCTCTCTTCTTCTCCCCATCTCTTCTACTCTTCTCCCCTCCCCTCCTCTCTTCTCCCCCCTCTCCTCTCCTCTTCTCCCCCTCTCATCTTCTCCAACCCTCTCCTCTCATCTTCTCCCCCCTCTCCTCTCATCTTCTCCAACCCTCTCTTCTCCTCTTTTGAAACTCTATTCTCCTCTTCTCCCCCTCTCTTCTCCCTCCCCTCTCCTCCCTTTATTCTCCTCTTGTCCCCCTCTCTTCTCCTCTTCTCCACCTCTACCCTTCTCTTCTCACCCTCTCTTTTCCTCATCTCTTCTCATATTTCCCCCATCTCTTCTCCCCCTTTCTTCTCCTCTCCTCTCCTCTTCTCCATCTCTCTTCTCCACTTCTCCCCCCTCTCTTCTCCCCCTCTCCTCTCCTCCCCCTCTCCTCTTCTCCCCTTCCCCTCTTCTCCCCGTCTCCTCTTCTCCCCCTCTCATCTTTTCCAACCCTCTCCTCTCCTCTACTCCCCTCTCCTCTCATCTTCTCCAACCCTCTCCTCTCCTCTTCTCCCCTTCCCCACTTCTGCCCCTCTCTTTTCCTCTTTTGACACTCTATTCTCCTCTTCTCCCCCTCTCATTCTCCCTCCACTCCTCTTCTCTCCCCCTCTCACAATCTCCTCTTCTCCCCCTTTCCTCCTCTCTTCTCTTTCTTCTCCTCTTCTCTTCTCCTCTTCTCGCCCTCTTGTCTTTACCCCCCCCCCCTCTCAACATGGATCTAGTCCAATCAGACGTGTCTCACCGCAACATGGATCTAGTCCAATCAGACGTCTCTCACCTCAACATGGATCTAGTCCAATCAGACGTGTCTCACCTCAACATGGATCTAGTCCAATCAGACGTGTCTCACCTCAACATGGATCTAGTCCAATCAGACGTCTCACCTCAACATGGATCTAGTCCAATCAGACGTCTCACCTCAACATGGATCTAGTCCAATTAGACGTGTCTCACCTCAACATGGATCTAGTCCAATCAGACGTGTCTCACCTCAACATGGATCTAGTCCAATCAGACGTGTTCACACTGATATTGTCCTCGATACAAAGCAGAACATCTACACTGAATCCATCCACCAAACATCCTGATTTGTTTTAATCAACACTTTTTATGACACTAAAATAACCTTCAACTACAGTATATATGAAGGGATTATTGTCATTGTTACATTATATAGGCTACAGTAAGTTCTATTCTTCCATTTTAAATAACAGGCTCTCCCACCATCTAGAATCATCAGGTCTGCTTGCAGATGAACAGAATGTCTTGGAAAGACAGACCTTTAGACCTCATAGGCCTGTCCAATACATTGTGGATTTTTATTATTTATACTTTCCTTACAAGTTGGGATTTAAATTGATGGACACGCCATGATGTCTCTGTGACAAATGTATTATATATATTTATTATAAAACAATTTAGAAAACGTCACTCAATTCCTGTTAAAATGTATATAGAGGTATTAGTCTCATGCTACAGTATATAAATGATATTGTTCCATTTTAAACAGCCTAACAGGCTCTCCCACCATCTCTAATGATCAGGTCTGCTTGATGATGAACTAAATGTAGACCACAGCATGATTATTATATGACTACCACATCTCTGTACCCCCCCACACACAATCCATGTTTGGCAGATGCTCATTTCATTTACAATTTAATCTTTAGCCTACCATTTCTGTGGTCGTGTAGAAATCTGTAACGTCCGATCAGTTTGGCCTTTAAACTGTGGAAAGATGAGACTCAGGAACACGATGATGTTCTCCGTTCTGCTCTACGACCCCATAAGCATCGTCTGAAGTCATACAGTCCATCTGCCAACTTCTGTCTGTAGTGTCAGAACCGTTTGGACTACACACTAACATGACCCCACTATGGAAAGGTGAGTCTCTCAGGAACACATACAGGTTGTATTGATCTAGGACACACTAACATGACCCCACTATGGAAAGGTGAGTCTCTCAGGAACACATACAGGTTGTATTGATCTAGGACACACTAACATGACCCCACTATGGAAAGGTGAGTCTCTCAGGAACACATACAGGCTGGTTTGATCTAGGACACACTAACATGACCCCACTATGGAAAGGTGAGTCTCTCAGGAACACGTACAGGTTGTATTGATCTAGGACACACTAACATGACCCCACTATGGAAAGGTGAGTCTCTCAGGAACACGTACAGGTTGGTTTGATCTAGGACACACTAACATGACCCCACTATGGAAAGGTGAGTCTCTCAGGAACACGTACAGATTGGTTTGATCTAGGACACACTAACATGACCCCACTATGGAAAGGTGAGTCTCTCAGGAACACATACAGGTTGGTTTGATCTAGGACACACTAACATGACCCCACTATGGAAAGGTGAGTCTCTCAGGAACACATACAGGTTGGTTTGATCTAGGACACACTAACATGACCCCACTATGGAAAGGTGAGTCTCTCAGGAACACATACAGGTTGGTTTGATCTAGGACACACTAACATGACCCCACTATGGAAAGGTGAGTCTCTCAGGAACACATACAGGTTGGTTTGATCTAGGACACACTAACATGACCCCACTATGGAAAGGTGAGTCTCTCAGGAACACGTACAGGTTGTATTGATCTAGGACACACTAACATGACCCCACTATGGAAAGGTGAGTCTCTCAGGAACACGTACAATATACAAATGAAGTGAGCCTTGCTATTGAGAAAGGATTGAAACAGGCAGAGAGAAGACTGGCTATGTGCCCACTGCCACAAAATGAGGTGGAAACTGAGCTGTACTTTCTAACCTCCTGCCAAATGTACAACGATATAAGAGACACATATTTCCCTCAGATTACAAGGACCCCAAAATAATTTGAAAACAAATATAATATTGACTAGCTCCTGTATCTGTTAGGTAAAATACCACAGTGTGCAATCATGTCAGCAGAATGTGTGACCTGTTGTGATGAGAACAGGGTAACCAGTGGAGAACAAACACCACAGTAAATAAAACCTAGGACTAGATTTATCACTTTAGTTCATTTCCCTTGACATTTGTACTTCTACTTATTGTACACACAGCTCACACTCTCCTACAGACATCAGCTGACAGAGGGCCCTAGTGGAGACAGCTGGTTGAGAGGGCCCTAGTGGAGCCGGCTGGTTGAGAGGGCACTAGTGTAGCCAGCTGGTTGAGAGGGCACTAGTGTAGCCAGCTGGTTGAGAGGGCCATAGTGGAGACAGCTGGTTGAGAGGGCCATAGTGGAGCCGGCTGGTTGAGAGGGCACTAGTGTAGCCAGCTGGTTGAGAGGGCACTAGTGTAGCCAGCTGGTTGAGAGGGCCATAGTGGAGCCAGCTGGTTGAGAGGGCCCAAGTGGAGACAGCTGGTTGAGAGGGCCCTAGTGGAGCCGGCTGGTTGAGAGGGCACTAGTGTAGCCAGCTGGTTGAGAGGGCACTAGTGTAGCCAGCTGGTTGAGAGGGCCATAGTGGAGACAGCTGGTTGAGAGGGCCCTAGTGGAGCCGGCTGGTTGAGAGGGCCCTAGTGGAGCCGGCTGGTTGAGAGGGCACTAGTGTAGCCAGCTGGTTGAGAGGGCACTAGTGTAGCCAGCTGGTTGAGAGGGCCATAGTGTAGCCAGCTGGTTGAGAGGGCCCAAGTGTAGCCAGCTGGTTGAGAGGGCACTAGTGTAGCCAGCTGGTTGAGAGGGCACTAGTGGAGACAGCTGGTTGAGAGGGCCCTAGTGGAGCCGGCTGGTTGAGAGGGCACTAGTGTAGCCAGCTGGCTGAGAGGGCACTAGTGTAGCCAGCTGGTTGAGAGGGCACAAGTGTAGCCAGCTGGTTGAGAGGGCACTAGTGTAGCCAGCTAGCTGAGATAGCACTAGTGTAACCAGCTGGTTGAGAGGGCCCTAGTGTAACCAGCTGGTTGAGAGGGCACTAGTGTAGCCAGCTGGTTGAGAGGGCACTAGTGTAGCCAGCTGGTTGAGAGGGCCCTAGTGTAGCCAGCTGGTTGAGAGGGCACTAGTGTAGCCAGCTGGTTGAGAGGGCACTAGTGTAGCCAGCTAGTTGAGAGGGCACTAGCGTAGCCAGCTGGTTGAGAGGGCACTAGTGTAGCCAGCTGGTTGAGAGGGCACAAGTGTAGCCAGCTGGTTGAGAGGGACCTAGTGTAGCCGGCTTGTTGAGAGGGCCCTAGTGGAACCAGCTGGTTGAGAGGGCACTAGTGTAGCCGGCTTGTTGAGAGGGCCCTAGTGGAACCAGCTGGTTGAGAGGGCCCTAGTGGTACCGGGGTACCGGTGCAGAGTCAATGTGCGGGTCACCGGTGTCAAGGTTATTGAGGTAATATGTACATGTAGGTAGAGTTATTAAAGTGACTATACATAGATAATAACAGAGAGTAGCAGCAGCGTAGGCGAAGGGGGGGGACAATGCAAATAGTCTGGGTAGCCATTTGATTAGATGTTCAGGAGTCTTATGGCTTGGGTGTAGAAGATGTTTAGAAGCCTCTTGGACCTAGACTTGGTGCTCCGGTACCGCTTGCCGTGCGGTAGAAGAGAGAACAGTCTATGACTAGGGTGACTGAAGTCTTTGACCATTTTTATGGCCTTCCTCTGACACCGCCTGGTATAGAGGTCCTGGATGGCAGGAAGCTTGACCCAGTGATGTACTGGGCCGTACGCACTACCCTCTATAGTGTCATGCGGTCAGAGGTCGATCAGTTGCCATACCAGGCAGTGATGCAACCCGTCAGGATGCTCTCGATGGTGCAGCTGTAGAACCTTTTAAGGATCTGAGGACCCATGCCAAATCTTTTCAGTCTCCTTTTGCCGTGCCTTCTTCACGACTGTCTTCATGGGTTTGGACCATTTTAGGATGTTGGTGATGTGGACACCAAGGAACTTGAAGCTCTCAACCTGCTCCACTACAGCCCCGTTGATGAGAATGGGGGCGTGCTCGGTCCTCTTTTTCCTGTCTTTCACAATCATCTCCTTTGTCTTGATCACGTTGAGGGAGAGATTGTTATCCTGGCACCACACAGCCAGGTCTCTGACCTCCTCCCTATAGGCTGTCACACTGTTGTCAGTGATCAGACCTACCACTGTTGTGTCATCGGCAAACTTAATGGTGTTGGAGTCATGCCTCGGCGTGCAGTCATGAGTGAACAGGGAGTACAGGAGGGGACTGAGCACACAGCCCCCGTGTTGAGGATCAGCGTGGCGGATGTGTTGTTACCTAACCTTACCACCTGGGGGGGCCCGTGAGGAAGTCCAGGATCCAGTAGCAGAGGGAGGTGTTTAGTCCCAGGGTCCTTAGCTTAGTGATGAGTTTTGAGGGCACTATGGTGTTGAACGCTGAGCTGTAGTCAATAAATAGCATTCTCAAATAGGTGTTCGTTTTGTCCAGGTGGGAAAGGGCTGTGTGGAGTTCAATAGAGATTGCATCATCTGTGGATCTGTTGGGGCGGTATGGAAATTGGAGTGGGTCTAGGGTTTCTGGGATGATGGTTTTGATGTGAGCCATGACCAGCCTTTCAAAGCACTTCATGGCTACAGACGTGAGTGAGATGGACAAGCAACACTGATGGAGTGAGAGGTGGAAATGCATTATACCAGAGGTAGGTAGACTACAGGTAGGGATTAGGATGCAGACAGAGCAACACTGATGGAGTGAGAGGTGGAAATGCATTATACCAGAGGTAGGTAGACTACAGGTAGGGATTAGGATGCAGACAGAGCAACACTGATGGAGTGAGAGGTGGAAATGCATTATACCAGAGGTAGGTAGACTACAGGTAGGGATTAGGATGCAGACAGAGCAACACTGATGGAGTGAGAGGTGGAAATGCATTATACCAGAGGTAGGTAGACTACAGGTAGGGATTAGGATGCAGACAGAGCAACACTGATGGAGTGAGAGATGGAAATGCATTATACCAGAGGTAGGTAGACTACAGGTAGGGATTAGGATGCAGACAGAGCAACACTGATGGAGTGAGAGGTGTAAATGCATTATACCAGAGGTAGGTAGACTACAGGTAGGGATTAGGATGCAGACAGAGCAACACTGATGGAGTGAGAGGTGGAAATGCATTATACCAGAGGTAGGTAGACTACAGGTAGGGATTAGGATGCAGACAGAGGATGTAGTCCTATTGTTTTATTTAACTAGGCAAGTCAGTTAAGAACAAATTCATATTTACAATGACGGACTAGGAACAGTGGGTTAACTACCTTATTCATGGGCAGAACAACAGATTTTTACCTTGTCAGCTCAGGGATTCGATCTAGCAACCTTTCAGTTACTGGCCCAATGCTTTAACCACTAGGCTACCTGCCGCCCCTATAAGCAAAAAGTTTATTTTTGGCTCCCTACAGAAGGCTATATCAAACCGCTGATACAGTACTGGACTACTAGGGTGAAAAAATGTTCCCGGAAGTTTACAAAAAATTATAAATTACATTTTTATATTTTTTTACATTTTTGTGGGGGCGCTGCAGCACCCTCATCATGCCTACTTCCCTCAGCTATACTCTGTCTCCTCCCCTCCTCTCCTCTGCCCTCCCCACCCCCTACTCCCCTCAGCTATACTCTGTCTCCTCCCCTCCTCTCTCTCTCCTCTGCCCTCCCCACCCCCTACTTCCCTCAGCTATATTCTGTCCCCTCCCCTCCTCTCTCTCTCCTCTGCCCTCCCCACCCCCTACTTCCCTCAGCTATGTTCTGTCTCCTCCCCTCCTCTCTTCTCCTCTCCTCTACCCTCTCCACCTCCCTCTTTCCTCTCTCTCTCTTCTTGCCATGTAGAATCAGGCCTGTTGAGCTTGACTCAGGTTACAGAACTCTGGCATCAACACTCCCCCTTCTCCTACTCTAACATAAGACCAATATTAAATAGATACATAAAATATACTCTCATTCATTTACATAGAGACAGATACAATCAATCATTGACACACTGAATATACAACAGTCAGATGCATGACACCATCACAACTTAACTGACATTAGTGCCTGTCCCCAGATGGACAGTTAGGCTACAGTAAAGTACATTTACAGGTGATCACATCATTGTCCTGCTTTGAGACACATTTTTACTGTCTGCTTCCAGTTGCATGTTATTTTACTAGCCCTGCAAATGGTAATATATCTTACAATATCAAAACATATCTCAGTAACTGTCACAAGTGTATATCAATATAACAGCCTCCTACCTGTGCTCCACAACAGGATGGTCAGTACCACTGCAGGTATCATATCTGTCTCTAACTGGGGCTCCACTGAGTGAAACAAGTCTACTGTCATGAAGAGTCGACTGAAGAGTGGAAAATACTGCTCGGCTATATGACTTCTATCTCATTACTTCCTGACTTCTATGACGTGACAAACCTTTAAGCAGCTAAGATCAGCTAAACCCACCTACCTACAGGAAACACTGACATTAGAAAAACTCCACAGGAAACTGCTGGCAGAGCAGCAACGTTTCACATAGTGTGTCCTATAATATCAGCTCTAACTTTCTACTGCTTGAGTTCACCTCTTATAGAATATTGGCTTAATGTTCCAGCACCTCAATATAAACAGTACCAGCACCCAAAATGAGTACTGATGAGGTCTCATGTTAGAGCAGGAGAAGGGGGGATGTGGTGTAGAAGCTAGAGGTCTGTTACCCAAGTCAACTCAACAGGCCTGATGCTATATGTCAGGGTCAGGCTGGGCTGGGACAAGAGAGGAACAGGTTACTGGTTTTGATGACATCACTGGTGAGAAGTCAGTGATACAAATATATTCAGTTGGTTTAAATGTTTGTCTCTCTCACCCTCCTCCCCTGTCTCCTTCTACCAACCCAGTCTGTCTGTGAGTAAGAACTATCTTGCTCTCGCTCCTCCTCCAGTTGCTCTCTTCCTCCCGCCTCCCGCCTCTTTGACAGATATGATGCTGCATGTCAGGTTCATTGTTGGGGTCAGGCTTGGGGTCAGGTTGGGGTCATTGTTGGGGTCAGGGTTGGGGTCAGGTTGGGGTCAGGTCAGCCTACAGCTGTGTCTGTAAACAACGACCCTATATGGAAGTAAATGACTACAAACTACATTCAAGTCTTGAGTTTATTCAAGTAGAATAAGAAAAGGACAAAATAACATCAAGGTGTATCTGTTAGAAATCATCAGAACATCACATCAACTCACAAGTATCACAGTAGGATAGAAATTAACACTTGGTAGACTATATAACTTAAACATCCATGGTGGAGACATTAACACTTGGTAGACTATTTAACTTAAACATCCATGGTGGTGACATTAACACTTGGTTGAATATATAACTTAAAACTCCATGGTGGTGATGTCGGGGCAGGTTCCTTGTTCCTTGTCAATCATTTGCTTATTGGTGAAATCAGTAGTCAGACATTATCTTTAAGTAAATAAATCATTCATTTATTAATGCAGTTGCAGACAGAAGTTGACAACGGGAACACAGCATGTATGTTTCAGAGTAAGTTCTGCACCCCACCTCAGGACACAGCTGATTATATACATGTGATTACTCTTTAGTGGTATAATCACCTACGTCAATGTATGTGTGTATCAATAAGCTGAGGTTACCTTATAAGACAACCTAGTACAGTAGCTTCTCTGAATTCATTAGCATTGTCCACTGTCACACAATATCAACATGTCAAAACCAGACAGTGGTTCCTTCTCTTTATCTAGTTTCAGTCTGACTCAGACCCAGCCTGCAAGCACACACTCACAACAGCCAGAGCTTAACCACAAAGACTAATATAGATGGCTTGTACAACGTATAGTGGCAGAGTTTAGACACATAGCAACAGTATCTATTATAAGGCCTGCAGCAAAACATATGAATCTTAAAGTCCCTTAATTAATAATGGGGAGGGTCTCTGGAACCCACCCCCTACAGTGACATTAACACTTGGTAGGCTATATAACTTAAACAATCATGGTGGTGACATTAACACTTGGTAGGCTATATAACTTAAACATCCATGGTGGTGACATTAACACTTGGTAGACTATATAACTTAAACATCCATGGTGGTGACATTAACAATTGGTAGAATATATAACTTAAACATCCATGGTGGTGATATTAACAATTGGTAGACTATATAACTTAAACATATTGGTTGTTCCTGTTGGGTAGCAACTTCACCAGCTTGTTGTTGTTGTCATGGTAGTTCCTGTTGGGAAGCAACTTCACCAGCTTGTTGTTGTTGTTGTTGTCATGGTTGTTCCTGTTGGGTAGCAACTTCACCAGCTTGTTGTTGTTGTCATGGTTGTTCCTGTTGGGTAGCAACTTCACCAGCTTGTTGTTGTTGTCATGGTTGTTCCTGTTGGGAAGCAACTTCACCAGCTTGTTGTTGTTGTTGTTGTCATGGTTATTCCTGTTGGGTAGCAACTTCACCAGCTTGTTGTTGTTGTTGTTGTCATGGTTATTCCTGTTGGGTAGCAACTTCACAAGCTTGTTGTTGTTGTTGTTGTCATGGTAGTTCCTGTTGGGAAGCAACTTCACCAGCTTGTTGTTGTTGTTGTTGTCATGGTTGTTCCTGTTGGGTAGCAACTTCACCAGCTTGTTGTTGTTGTTGTTGTCATGGTAGTTCCTGTTGGGTAGCAACTTCACCAGCTTGTTGTTGTTGTTGTTGTCATGGTTATTCCTGTTGGGTAGCAACTTCACCAGCTTGTTGTTGTTGTCATGGTTATTCCTGTTGGGTGGCAACTTCACCAAGCTTGTTGTTGTTGTTGTTGTCATGGTTATTCCTGTTGGGTAGCAACTTCACCAGCTTGTTGTTGTTGTTGTTGTCATGGTTATTCCTGTTGGGTAGCAACTTCACCAGCTTCTTGTTGTTGTTGTTGTCATGGTAGTTCCTGTTGGGAAGCAACTTCACCAGCTTGTTGTTGTTGTTGTCATGGTTATTCCTGTTGGGTAGCAACTTCACCAGCTTGTTGTTGTTGTTGTTGTCATGGTAGTTCCTGTTGGGAAGTAACTTCACCAGCTTGTTGTTGTTGTTGTTGTCATGGTTGTTCCTGTTGGGTAGCAACTTCACCAGCTTGTTGTTGTTGTTGTCATGGTTGTTCCTGTTGGGTAGCAGCTTCATCAGCTTGTTGTTGTTGTCATGGTTATTCCTGTTGGGTAGCAACTTCACCAGCTTGTTGTTGTTGTTGTTGTCATGGTTGTTCCTGTTGGGTAGCAACTTCACCAGCTTGTTGTTGTTATCAGGGTTGTTCCTGTTGGGTAGCAACTTCACCAGCTTGTTGTTGTTGTTGTCATGGTTGTTTTGTTGGGTAGCAACTTCACCAGCTTGTTGTTGTTGTTGTTGTCATGGTTGTTCCTGTTGGGTAGCAACTTCACCAGCTTGTTGTTGTTGTTGTCAGGGGTGTTCCTGTTGGGTAGCAACTTCAGCAGCTTGTTGTTGTTGTCATGGTTGTTCCTGTTGGGTAGCAACTTCATCAGCTTGTTGTTGTTGTCATGGTTGTTCCTGTTGGGTAGCAACTTCACCAGCTTGTTGTTGTTGTTCTGAAGCATCTTGTAGGTCTTGAGGGTAGAGGGTGAGAGAAGATGGATTCTATTCATATGCTGTCCAGCTTCTGAAGAACGTATGGTGCTAGAATGGAGAGGAGATCAGTAAACAACAGAACGTGTGCTGCTAGGATGGAGAGGAGATCAGTAAACAACAGAACGTATGGTGCTAGAATGGAGAGGAGATCAGTAAACAACAGAACGTATGGTGCTAGAATGGAGAGGAGATCAGTAAACAAGAGAACGTATGGTGCTAGAATGGAGAGGAGATCAGTAAACAACAGAACGTATGGTGCTAGAATGGAGAGGAGATCAGTAAACAACAGAACGTGTGCTGCTAGGATGGAGAGGAGATCAGTAAACAACAGAACGTATGGTGCTAGAATGGAGAGGAGATCAGTAAACAACAGAACGTATGGTGCTAGAATGGAGAGGAGATCAGTAAACAACAGAACGTATGGTGCTAGAATGGAGAGGAGATCAGTAAACAACAGAACGTATGGTGCTAGAATGGAGAGGAGATCAGTAAACAAGAGAACGTATGGTGCTAGAATGGAGAGGAGATCAGTAAACAACAGAACGTATGGTGCTAGAATGGAGAGGAGATCAGTAAACAACAGAACGTGTGCTGCTAGGATGGAGAGGAGATCAGTAAACAACAGAACGTATGGTGCTAGAATGGAGAGGAGATCAGTAAACAAGAGAACGTATGGTGCTAGAATGGAGAGGAGATCAGTAAACAAGAGAACGTATGGTGCTAGAATGGAGAGGAGATCAGTAAACAACAGAACGTATGGTGCTAGAATGGAGAGGAGATCAGTAAACAACAGAACGTATGGTGCTAGAATGGAGAGGAGATCAGTAAACAACAGAACGTATGGTGCTAGAATGGAGAGGAGATCAGTAAACAACAGAACGTGTGGTGCTAGAATGGAGAGGAGATCAGTAAACAACAGAACGTATGGTGCTAGAATGGAGAGGAGATCAGTAAACAACAGAACGTATGGTGCTAGAATGGAGAGGAGATCAGTAAACAACAGAACGTATGGTGCTAGAATGGAGAGGAGATCAGTAAACAACAGAACGTATGGTGCTAGAATGGAGAGGAGATCAGTAAACAACAGAACGTATGGTGCTAGAATGGAGAGGAGATCAGTAAACAACAGAACGTATGGTGCTAGAATGGAGAGGAGATCAGTAAACAACAGAACGTATGGTGCTAGAATGGAGAGGAGATCAGTAAACAACAGAACGTATGGTGCTAGAATGGAGAGGAGATCAGTAAACAACAGAACGTATGGTGCTAGAATGGAGAGGAGATCAGTAAACAACAGAACGTATGGTGCTAGAATGGAGAGGAGATCAGTAAACAACAGAACGTATGGTGCTAGAATGGAGAGGAGATCAGTAAACAACAGAACGTATGGTGCTAGAATGGAGAGGAGATCAGTAAACAACAGAACGTATGGTGCTAGAATGGAGAGGGGAGGAGGTCAATAAACAACACAGTTAGGTTCTCTTCACAACTAGACAGTTACAGTACATTTGACCTTAAAGTAAAATCCTAATTGTATATGTACTTACCTACATAGACACACTTCCCATGGTTTGACAGAAACAAACTAGCTATAAAGACTATTTTCCTGACTGTCTCTACTGATGGCCTCTAACAGCAGAATAAAATCAGTGGGATATTTAACCAGCACTGAAACAGAGTAGGTTGCTAGTTGACTATGCGTTGGAAATTGTTTCAATGCTGCCGTCTACAGATCTTCTAATGTGTTGTAATACCACATGTACCAATACAGTAGAATTGACAGGGACACTGTGTAATGATACAATGACCCTCCATCCAATGTTCTGCTGCTGTTGTGCAACATTGTGACACCACTGACATGTTTACAGGTTGCCATGCCGACGAAAGAGAAGGTGTTTTCATTCTGTAATAAGGCCTTCACTTCAGTCTGGATGGCTGGTTGACTGCAGACAGGTTACACAGTATCAGTGTAGGTGTTAGGCTGTTTCTGCTCTCCTCCCAACTACTAATGGAATTGTCCTGCCAATGCAACGTATGGTAATGTATCCACTCACTACTGTAAGTCTCTCTGGATAAGAGCGTCTGCTAAATGACTCACATTTACATTTACATTTAAGTCATTTAGCAGACGCTCTTATCCAGAGCGACTTACAAATTGGTGCATTCACCTTATGATATCCAGTGGAACAACCACTTTACAATAGTGCATCTAAATCTTTTAGGGGGGGGGGGGGGGGGTTAGAAGGATTACTTTATCCTATCCTAGGTATTCCTTAAAGAAGTGGGGTTTCAGGTGTCTCCGGAAGGTGGTGATTGACTCCGCTGACCTGGCGTCGTGAGGGAGTTTGTTCCACCATTGGGGTGCCAGAGCAGCGAACAGTTTTGACTGGGCTGAGCGGGAACTGTACTTCCTCAGAGGTAGGGAGGCGAGCAGGCCAGAGGTGGATGAACGCAGTGCCCTTGTTTGGGTGTAGGGCCTGATCAGAGCCTGAAGGTACGGAGGTGCCGTTCCCCTCACAGCTCCGTAGGCAAGCACCATGGTCTTGTAGCGGATGCGAGCTTCAACTGGAAGCCAGTGGAGAGAGCGGAGGAGCGGGGTGACGTGAGAGAACTTGGGAAAGTTGAACACCAGACGGGCTGCGGCGTTCTGGATGAGTTGTAGGGGTTTAATGGCACAGGCAGGGAGCCCAGCCAACAGCGAGTTGCAGTAATCCAGACGGGAGATGACAAGTGCCTGGATTAGGACCTGCGCCGCTTCCTGCGTGAGGCAGGGTCGTACTCTGCGAATGTTGTAGAGCATGAACCTACAGGAACGGGTCACCGCCTTGATGTTAGTTGAGAACGACAGGGTGTTGTCCAGGATCACGCCAAGGTTCTTAGCACTCTGGGAGGAGGACACAATGGATTTGTCAACCGTGATGGCGAGATCATGGAACGGGCAGTCCTTCCCCGGGAGGAAGAGCAGCTCCGTCTTGCCGAGGTTCAGCTTGAGGTGGTGATCCGTCATCCACACTGATATGTCTGCCAGACATGCAGAGATGCGATTCACCACCTGGTTATCAGAGGGGGGAAAGGAGAAGATTAATTGTGTGTCGTCTGCATAGCAATGATAGGAGAGACCATGTGAGGATATGACAGAGCCAAGTGACTTGGTGTATAGCGAGAATAGGAGAGGGCCTAGAACAGAGCCCTGGGGGACACCAGTGGTGAGAGCACGTGGTGCGGAGACAGATTCTCGCCACGCCACCTGGTAGGAGCGACCTGTCAGGTAGGACGCAATCCAAGCGTGGGCCGCGCCGGAGATGCCCAGCTCGGAGAGGGTGGAGAGGAGGATCTGATGGTTCACAGTATCAAAGGCAGCCGATAGGTCTAGAAGGATGAGAGCAGAGGAGAGAGAGTTAGCTTTAGCAGTGCGGAGCGCCTCCGTGACACAGAGAAGAGCAGTCTCAGTTGAATGACTAGTCTTGAAACCTGACTGATTTGGATCAAGAAGGTCATTCTGAGAGAGATAGCAGGAGAGCTGGCCAAGGACGGCACGTTCAAGAGTTTTGGAGAGAAAAGAAAGAAGGGATACTGGTCTGTAGTTGTTGACATCGGAGGGATCGAGTATAGGTTTTTTCAGAAGGGGTGCAACTCTCGCTCTCTTGAAGACGGAAGGGACGTAGCCAGCGGTCAAGGATGAGTTGATGAGCGAGGTGAGGTAAGGGAGAAGGTCTCCGGAAATGGTCTGGAGAAGAGAGGAGGGGATAGGGTCAAGCGGGCAGGTTGTTGGGCGGCCGGCCGTCACAAGACGTGAGATTTCATCTGGAGAGAGAGGGGAGAAAGAGGTCAAAGCACAGGGTAGGGCAGTGTGAGCAGAACCAGCGGTGTCGTTTGACTTAGCAAACGAGGATCGGATGTCGTCGACCTTCTTTTCAAAATGGTTGACGAAGTCATCAGCAGAGAGGGAGGAGGGGGGAGGAGGGGGAGGAGGATTCAGGAGGGAGGAGAAGGTGGCAAAGAGCTTCCTAGGGTTAGAGGCAGATGCTTGGAATTTAGAGTGGTAGAAATTGGCTTTAGCAGCAGAGACAGAAGAGGAGAATGTAGAGAGGAGGGAGTGAAAGGATGCCAGGTCCACAGGGAGGCGAGTTTTCCTCCATTTCCGCTCGGCTGCCCGGAGCCCTGTTCTGTGAGCTCGCAATGAGTTATCGAGCCACGGAGCAGGAGGGGAGGACCGAGCCGGCCTGGAGGATAGGGGACATAGAGAGTCAAAGGATGCAGAAAGGGAGGAGAGGAGGGTTGAGGAGGCAGAATCAGGAGATAGGTTGGAGAAGGTTTGAGCAGAGGGAAGAGATGATAGGATGGAAGAGGAGAGAGTAGCGGGGGAGAGAGAGCGAAGGTTGGGACGGCGCGATACCATCCGAGTAGGGGCAGTGTGGGAAGTGTTGGATGAGAGCGAGAGGGAAAAGGATACAAGGTAGTGGTCGGAGACTTGGAGGGGAGTTGCAATGAGATTAGTGGAAGAACAGCATCTAGTAAAGATGAGGTCAAGCGTATTGCCTGCCTTGTGAGTAGGGGGGGAAGGTGAGAGGGTGAGGTCAAAAGAGGAAAGGAGTGGAAAGAAGGAGGCAGAGAGGAATGAGTCAAAGGTAGACGTGGGGAGGTTAAAGTCACCCAGAACTGTGAGAGGTGAGCCATCCTCAGGAAAGGAACTTATCAGGGCGTCAAGCTCATTGATGAACTCTCCAAGGGAACCTGGAGGGCGATAAATGATAAGGATGTTAAGCTTGAAAGGGCTGGTAACTGTGACAGCATGGAATTCAAAGGAGGCGATAGACAGATGGGTCAGGGGAGAAAGAGAGAATGTCCACTTGGGAGAGATGAGGATCCCAGTGCCACCACCCCGCTGACCAGAAGCTCTCGGGGTGTGCGAGAACACGTGGGCAGACGAGGAGAGAGCAGTAGGAGTAGCAGTGTTATCAGTGGTAATCCATGTTTCCGTCAGTGCCAAGAAGTCGAGGGACTGGAGGGAAGCATAGGCTGAGATGAACTCTGCCTTGTTGGCCGCAGATCGGCAGTTCCAGAGGCTGCCTGAGACCTGGAACTCCACGTGGGTCGTGCGCGCTGGGACCACCAGGTTAGAGTAGCAGCGGCCACGCGGTGTGAAGCGTTTGTATGGTCTGTGCAGAGAGGAGAGAACAGGGATAGACAGACACATAGTTGACAGGCTACAGAAGAGGCTACGCTAATGCAAAGGAGATTGGAATGACAAGTGGACTACACGTCTCGAATGTTCAGAAAGTTAAGCTTACGTTGCAAAAAATCTTATTGACTAAAATGATATAGTACTGCTGGCTGGTGAAATAGGCTAGCTAGCAGTGGCTGCGTTGTTGACTTTGTTTGAAAGTGTAGCTGGCTAGGTAACCTCTAACTGGCTAGGTAACCTCGACAATTACTCTAGACTACACAATTATCTTGGATACAAAGACGGCTATGTAGCCAGCTAAGATCAAACAAATCAAACTGTTGTACTGTAATGAAATGAAATGTAATACTACCTGTGGAGCAAAGCGGAATGCAACTACTCGCTCCAACCCGGAAGTGCGTATCGTAGAGGGAGAGGCAATAGAAGTGTTGTTTCTTGTATTATTGTCTTTTGTGTCTTTAGAGGACTGCTTCACCTTAATGTCCCCTTTCCCCCCTTTCCCTTTTCTTCTGTCCTTATTTTGTCCCACTTTGTCCCTTCTTTGTCCCTTCTTCTCTTCTGCCAACTAGACACTCCTTGTTAGCTAGCTAGCTTCTTCCAGGAATGTCCCTAGCAACTGCCTAGCAACAGGTAAACAACTTAGCTAGCTAAGAAAACGGTATAATTTTATGAAAAAATTGTTACTTTTTCAAAAGCCTTTCTTCTTTGTTTGCTGCTTGTTTGGTCTCCTATTCAGTTTGCAGTTTTCTTTAGATTTTTTTTTGATGTACTTTACTCTAAAAAAACATTTAAATTTCAATATTTGTAGGAGCTCATCTTTTCAGCTGCTGCTGCTTAATTTGGAACTCCGAACATGTTCTATGTAATGTTCAGTTTGACAATATCAATGGAATAGACCAAAGCAGAGCCATGTATTTAGATATGAATATATGACTCTGGGCAAAAACACAAACAGATCTGGAACCTGCCAGACTACACAGTTGACATCATAGGGAAACCCGACTAGCTTCTGGTCCAATACTTACTGACTCGGAGCAGGGCGACATGGAGGAGAAAGTTCCTGACCGAAGACACCACATCTTCCTCTTCATCTTTACCGGGTCCATCTTCGGCCCGAGTCCCTCCATTTTCAGCATCTTTAGTTAATTATCTGGCGGTGATGTGATGTGATTAGCGGCTGTCTGTCAACCAATAGCCTACTATGCTGTGTTATTAGCTAGAGCTAGACAGTCTGAGTACACTACATCCTGAATGGCCACGAAGATGTGCGTCTGAAATGCACCTTTAAGTTCAGTTGGAGCTGAAACGACGAGCAGATATCTCGATTGGGGATAATGTCAGTATTTATCTAAGTTATTAGCTGTTTTGCTCACCAAAGGCGTAACAAAGTGAACATGTAGATCTCAAAGCCTCAGTTCCCGGAGAGTAGTGGGTGAAACCATTCACCTCAGGAAAAGGGGTGATATAAAGTTTCCTTTCATTATGTGTTACTAAATTCATAAAAATATTTACTGCCATTGTAGTAAGGTTGGTAATACGAGAGGTCTTTGGACTTACCATTTTTGTATTATTTTCTTTGAAAGAACAACTAGTCTGTTTTGAGTGCTTCTCCCCTATTTGGGAAGTTGGTCTGCCCGCTCCTCAGTCTGAGAGATATTCTGAGAGCAGGTTCGAGTCCTCTTCATCTGTACATAAAAACTGTTTAAAACTGTATAACACAATAGTGGTTTTGGAAAACTGGTTCATATATCCTAAAGTCAATAGCGAATGTGGCTATTGTTAGTAAAACGTTTACTGTTGACAGGAGAACAAGAGGAGACAATAGGACGAGGTGGATAATTTTATAATAAGGCCGTTTAATTACATGTAAAGATATCTTAGTAAAATCTTGCAGCAAGGCTCTTTCTGTCTGACTCCTAGTGAATCGTCCGGGAAAGAGAGGCCAGTTTCCAGAATTGTACAGTACTATATAGACAACAAGCAAAGTAGGTAGATCTGCGAGTCCGGCCTTCCGATTGGTCGATCTGGGTCTTGGGTAGTCCTGATCAGGCCTGGTGTCCACGTTCCATTGGTTCCTGAGAGTTCTTTGTCCTGAGGTCCAACCATGGGTTTGGTGTGTCTGTGTGATTGTCATGGGGGAGGGGAATTGTGGGTGCCGTGTATATGTCCAATGTGTCTAGCATATGTCCAAGAGAAAGAGGGGGTGTGTATGTTGTGTCAACTATAGGTAATGTTGAGAAGTTGTTAAAACAAGTTACCAATATCTAATACAATTTCTTACACTATGTATATATTTATTTTGCCGTTCATGAATTGAAGACCTATTTCAGCCAGTTAACTAAGTTTTTGCTGTTTTAGCTAGCCGTGTTAATGACGAGCTAACTAGCACCGTTGGTCTCTGCACTACAATGTCACGCCAGCTATTGCCAGCAGGTGATTTACTAGCAGGTGACTTATTGAAATATTAAGTGAATGTTTATTTTCTTACTACCTTCAAATATTTATATAAAAGGGTTGTACTTGTGCTCTGTATTTATGGATTAATATCACTTCACATTGAGGGTATATATCAATAACGTTACTGTTGCTCCTATCTAACAGATATCTTGTGTCCTACCTAACCATGTATCACTACTGTTGCTCCTATCTAACAGATATCTTGTGTCCTACCTAACCATGTATCACTACTGTTGCTCCTATCTAACAGATATCTTGTGTCCGACCTAACCAGTGAACGTGGGGCTGTGACCGTCCTGTCAATACTATTTGATTTATTTTACTGCAGGTATACTTTTCTGTATTTATTATTTTCTAAACACATCGCATGTATACTATACAGTCACTTTGTGGATTCAGTCTGAGAGCAGTGAACATGTGACTGTCCTGTCAATGCCTGTCATCACTGTTTGATATCTTTTACTGCAGATAAAAACTGAGTCAACCTGAAGTGTGGGTGTCCGTGTGCCTTTCTTCTGGGGGGCTATGTGAAGTTGGTTACACCAGGTGTCTGTACTACAGAAACACTGCTAATCCAACAATAGTACTAGGTGCCAGTACTACAGAAACACTGCTAATCCAACAATAGTGCTAGGTGCCTGCACTACAGAAACACTGCTAATCCAACAATAGTGCTAGGTGCCTGTACTACAGAAACACTGCTAATCCAACAATAGTGCTAGGTGCCTGTACTACAGAAACACTGCTAATCCAACCAAAAGTTCTAGGTGTCTGCACTACAGAAACACTGCTAATCCAACAATAGTGCTAGGTGCCTGTACTATATAAACACTGCTAATCCAACAATAGTGCTTGGTGCCTGTACTACAGAAACACTGCTAATCCAACAATAGTGCTAGGTGCCTGTACTACAGAAACACTGTTAATCCAACAATAGTGCTAGGTGCCTGTACTATATAAACACTGCTAATCCAACAATAGTGCTAGGTGACTGTATTACAGAAACACTGCTAATCCAACAATAGTGCTAGGTGCCTGTACTACAGAAACACTGCTAATCCAACAATAGTGCTAGGTGCCTGTACTACAGAAACACTGCTAATCCAACCAATAGTGCTAGGTTCCTGCACATTTCAATTAAAGGGGAACTACTCTCAAAAATCAAAATTTTCTTAGATTTTCCCCAAACCTCAATTGTGATCTCCAGATGTGGTTAATTATTGTTATGTACTTGGAATATACAATTGTATTGTTTTTCTGTTTAAAAAAGTCAGACTTTGAGAACAAAAACCTGGGGGAAATTTTGAAACCTGTGAATTTCTGACTCAGTTTCTCTGTTTCAATAATAGTAATACTATTATTCTACTGAACAGTACAGCTTGGGTTGGTCTACTATTATCCTACTAAACAGTACAGCTTGGGTTGGTCTACTATTATCCTACTGACCAGTACAGCTTGGGTTGGTCTACTATTATCCTACTGAACAGTACAGCTTGGGTTGGTCTACTATTATTCTACTGAACAGTACAGCTTGGGTTGGTCTACTATTATCCTACTGACCAGTACAGCTTGGGTTGGTCTACTATTATCCTACTGAACAGTACAGCTTGGGTTGGTCTACTATTATCCTACTAAACAGTACAGCTTGGGTTGGTCTACTATTATCCTACTGACCAGTACAGCTTGGGTTGGTCTACTATTATCCTACTGAACAGTACAGCTTGGGTTGTACTATTATTCTACTGAACAGTACAGCTTGGGTTGGTCTACTATTATCCTACTGACCAGTACAGCTTGGGTTGGTCTACTATTATCCTACTGAACAGTACAGCTTGGGTTGGTCTACTATTATCCTACTGAACAGTACAGCTTGGGTTGGTCTACTATTATCCTACTGACCAGTACAGCTTGGGTTGGTCTACTATTATCCTACTGAACAGTACAGCTTGGGTTGGTCTACTATTATCCTACTGAACAGTACAGCTTGGGTTGGTCTACTAATATCCTACTGAACAGTACAGCTTGGGTTGGTCTACTATTATCCTACTGAACAGTACAGCTTGGGTTGGTCTACTATTATCCTACTGAACAGTACAGCTTGGGTTGGTCTACTATTATCCTACTGAACAGTACAGCTTGGGTTGGTCTACTATTATTCTACTGAACAGTACAGCTTGGTTGGTCTACTATTATCCTACTGAACAGTACAGCTTGGGTTGGTCTACTATTATCCTACTGAACAGTACAGCTTGGGTTGGTCTACTATTATCCTACTGAACAGTACAGCTAGGTTGGTCTACTATTATCCTACTGAACAGTACAGCTTGGGTTGGTCTACTATTATCCTACTGAACAGTACAGCTTGGGCTGGGTCTACTATTATCCTACTGAACAGTACAGCTTGGGTTGGCCTACTATTATCCTACTGACCAGTACAGTTTGGGTTGGTCTACTATTATCCTACTGAACAGTATAGCTTGGGTTGGTCTACTATTATCCTACTGAACAGTACAGCTTGGTTGGCCTACTATTATCCTACTGAACAGTACAGCTTGGGTTGGTCTACTATTATCCTACTGAACAGTACAGCTTGGGTTGGGTCTACTATTATCCTACTGAACAGTACAGCTTGGGTTGGGTCTACTATTATCTTACTGAACAGTACAGCTTGGGTTGGCCTACTATTATCCTACTGAATAGTACAGCTTGGGTTGGCCTACTATTATCCTACTGAAAAGTACAGCTTGGGTTGGCCTACTATTATCCTACTGAACAGTACAGCTTGGGTTGGTCTACTATTATACTACTGAACAGTACAGCTTGGGTTGGTCTACTATTATCCTACTGAACAGTACAGCTTGGGTTGGTCTACTATTATCCTACTGAACAGTACAGCTTGGTTTGGCCTGACTGTGAAAGACCAATATGGGATTCATCATTTTAGGTCATTCAGAGTGTATATCACTATTCCTCATGCTTTTCACACAGGGTGCCTTTCCTTCTCTGGGCCGTTTGGAAAATGTTTTACTAAATTAGAGTACTGTGTACCCACTTCTCCAGGCAGCACTACACCACTGACCTACACAACAGCTTTCAACATACCAGTATTTAGTTTGGAAACTTTCAGAAGAAATGCTGGTCTAAATAACACAATATCAAAATATGTCAAATTATCCATTTATTTGTTTAAAAAGTGGTTGCAATGCTGTGGAAAAGTGTTGTACTCCACTACAGCAGTAAAATAATCGCTATTCTCAAAGTTGAGCTTGTCTTTGCAGGGGGACTCTTATTTAGAAGAAAATAATCTGATGTTGTCTGCCAGCATATTATCCTGCTGCTAGCAGAACAGTCATATAAGAGTTTAACCTCGAATATTTGTACAGTGTTCTGCGAGGTACAAACTGCAGAGGTCTCTATACAGAGCCAGATCAATAAGAGGTTATTTCCACAAGGGGGCGACAAACGCCAGTTAATATTCCAGAATAGAGCACCACAGAATTTATAGGCTCCGTTTGCCAAGTGGTGAATTTGGAGATCCTCTGGCCTGGGCCAGTGGTGTGTCCCAAAAGTATTTACTGCTTCCTGACGTGTGCACTCGTTCACTACTCCCCATAAAGTGTAAAAGCATTGGATTGGTGAAGGCGTAGGTTATAGCATGAGTTTCCAAACTAATCAATTCCTGTCAAATCCTGTCCATGAAGGGAAGTGAACAAGTGCACACTTTGGGAGGAAAGAGAGATTATTGGGACACAGCCCAGGTATGCAGATGTTTCCCCAGCCCAGGTATGCAGACGTTTCCCCAGCCCAGGTATGCAGACGTTTCCCCAGCCATGGTATGCAGACGTTTCCCCAGCCCAGGTATGCAGACGTTTCCCCAGCCCAGGTATGCAGACGTTTCCCCTGCCCAGGTATGCAGACGTTTCCCCAGCCCAGGTATGCAGACGTTTCCCCAGCCCAGGTATGCAGACGTTTCCCCTGCCCAGGTATGCATACGTTTCCCCAGCCCAGCACCACTTCAACAAATACCAATCAGTCAATATATCATCAAACACTTAATGATTAGACAATTTGACTTCGGGCGTTTCACTGGTGGTCTGGAACAAAATCCTGCAAAGCCTGTATCTCTCCAGGGTTGGTGGGTGACTGTATCTCTCCAGGGTTGGTGGGTGACTATCTCTCCTGGGTTGGTGGGTGACTGTATCTCTCCAGGGTTGGTGGGTGACTGTATCTCTCCAGGGTTGGTGGGTGACTGTATCTCTCCAGGGTTGGTGGGTGACTGTATCTCTCCTGGGTTGGTGGGTTTCTTCTGGACCCTGATCAGACATGGAGTAGTTGTCTCTGCATTTACACTGGAACTCTGTTCACAAACACAAACAGACCCCACAGAGCCCCAGGACAGCAAACATATTAGACCCAACCAAATCATGAGAAAACAAAAATATAATTACTTGACACATTTGAAAGAATTAACAAAAAAAAGAGCAAACTAGAATGCTATTTATCCCTGAACAGAGAGTACACAGTGGCAGAATACCTGACCACTGTCACTGACCCAAACTTAAGAAAAGCTTTGACTATGTACAGACTCAGTGAGTTAACCTTGCTATTGAGAAAGGCTGCCGTAGGCACAACTCAAATCAAATCAAATTGTATTAGTTATGAGCCCCTAACCAACAATGCAGTTAAAAAAATATGTAAATAATAGGAAATTAAAGTAACAAGTAATTAAAGAGCAGCAGTAAAATAACAATAGCAGGACTATATACAGGGGGGTACCTGGCTCTCAAGAGAAGACAGGCTATGTGCACACAGCCCACAAAATGAGGTGGAAACGGAGATGCACTTCCTAACCTCCTGCCAAATGTATGACCAGTTAATTCATACTGTATGTTGTAGTCTGTCCAAGAGGGGAATCACACAGACTGATCTCAGTTAATTCATACTGTGTGTTGTAGTCTGTCCAAGAGGGGAATCACAGACTGATCTCAGTTAATTCATACTGTATGTTGTAGTCTGTCCAAGAGGAGAATCACACAGACTGAGAGCCTGTAATTTTATTAAAAGCATTCAGTTGATTACATGGCAGTTTAGAGAGAAACATCATAACAATAATCTACTTCATAATCAATAATCAATATCATAACATTTATAATCAATAGCATCATTATTTATATACTACTAACAACATCATAACAATAATCTACATCATAATCAATAATCAATATCATAACATGTATAATCAATAACATCATTATCTATATACTACTAACAACATCATAACAATAATCTACATCATAATCAATAATCAGTTTCATAACATTTATAATCAATAACATCATTATCTATATACTACTAACAACATCATAACAATAATCTACATCATAATCAATATCATAACATTTATAATCAATAACATCATGAGAGGTAAACAACAACAAACCCCTTTAATAAAAAATGTTTCAAAATACAAAGAATGACCAGATGATTATAATAATATATGGACTAATAATGGAGACACTTCAAGATAAATAATCTAAGAGAAACTAAATAAGATAAAGAATCTAAGAGACACTAAATACGATAAAGAATCTAAGAGACACTAAATAAAATAATGAATCTAAGAGACACTAAATAAGACAAAGACATGAGGAGAAAGGCAAAAAGCAATACATTCTGGAACACAAAACAGACTAATTGAGCTATTCTCTTAAAATAATCATAACCCCATGTTACCAAAAACCCATGTTACCAAAAACCCCATGTTACCAAAACCCCATGTTACCAAAAACCCATGTTACCAAAAACCCATGTTACCAAAACCTCATGTTACCCAAAACGCCATGTTACCCAAAACCTCATGTTACCCAAAACACCATGTTACCCAAAACCTCATGTTACCTAAAACCTCATGTTAACCAAAACCCCATGTTACCCAAAACCTCATGTTACCCAAAACGCCATGTTACCCAAAACCTCATGTTACCCAAAACCCCATGTTACCCAAAACCTCATGTTACCCAAAACCCCATGTTACCCAAAACCCCATGTTACCCAAAACCCCATGTTACCCAAAACCCCATGTTACCCAAAACCCCATGTTACCCAAAACCCCATGTTACCAAAACCTCATGTTACCCAAAACGCCATGTTACCCAAACCCCATGTTACCAGAACCCCATGTTACTCAAACCCCATGTTACCATTCTGGTGGTATTAAACAAACTCAAAGGAATAATGGTGGTTGCAGTCACTCCTTTTAGATTTCTTCCAAGGTTCTAGAAAGATAAACTAATTCTGAACTTGTTATTAAAATTAGAACCACTTCAGGTTTGTCACCACATTTTAAACACCAGTCCACTGCTGACCATCGATTTAAAACACAAAACTGACCTAAGATCAGCATGTAGGGTCAGCTTCATTCTACTCCTACTCCGTCCCCTGGGCTGCTCTCTCCTCTCCCGGTCCAGCTTCAGCTCTGGAGCTCAGAGAGACCATCTCCATGGCATTGACATCAAGATCCATGCTGCTCACCCTGTTCACTCTCTTCTGCCTCCTGGTGGGCTAAGGAGACACAGCACCAACAGTCAGACATTTACTCTCTAGTATCTCCATTCTCTCTCTCTCCCTCTCCCCCTCCCCCTCACCCTCTAGTTTAAATGACTTGTAACGTCTGAGTAAATGTCTTTACCTTGTAGTACAGGTAGGAGGTGGTGATGGCTGTCAGTAGGAGCAGCAGCACTACAACGTGTCTGATGATGAAGGCTGGCAGAGGAGAGGCTGCAAACAGAAACACCTTTGATGAGGGGACTGATCATCATCACATAGATCTGTGGGAAATCTGTCAATGACAAAGTTATAAGTCTGGTTCATGTTCAGTTACCTGTGATGGTGAGGGAGAGGAGCTCACTCTCAGAGGAGAAGTTATGAGAGAAAACATAATTGTCATAAACACAGCTGTAGTTCCCTTGGTGGGAGTCATCTGCAGCAGGGAAGAGGAAGGCAGCAGAATGATTGACAGCTGGCTGGGTCTGGGTTCTGTTGGAGCCGGTGAACGTGAGGAGGAAGGAGCCTCCTGGGTACTGTGGCTGAGTGGAGCAGGTGATGGTGAAGCTGTAGCCCCTGATCATCTCGGGCCCCTGGTGGCCCCTGGAGACCCCTCCCATTGAGTCAGTCAGGGAGATATCAGGCTGGACCAGGAGATCTGTAACAATAAAAGAGAAGAAGAAAAACCTCTTCAACTAGTTTCCTATAGATATGACAATCACATCAGCATGTAACAGTGCCAGCCACCCTCCCTCACAGGGCAACATGAGTAGTGGGCCTACAGTCACTGAGACAACATATGTTGATATCAGGCTTAAGCAGGACATCTGGAACAAGAGGAGAGAAAAAGAAAACGTAGCTCCTCAACTACTTTCCTCATTTAGATATGACAATAACATGACATGTGACAGTGGTAGTGAGTAGAGACGTTCACTGAGATAACACTCAAATACAAAAGCATTCTGGAAAATTTAACTTGTATTTCATTCCTACTTGACTGATTGATCTATTTAGTAAAGCAGACTGACAAGTTAAACAGTCATCATGAGAGGTGCAGAGGAAGTTGTATGAATGAAGGAAATCAGTTGAATGTAATTATAATCTATTGTTATTACCTGAGCAGATCACTGTGAGTTCAGGAAGGAGATCAGATCTTCTATAACAATCCCTCAGTGAAGGCTCAGATCCAGAACATATCATGTTTTTCCCTCCAGTGGTGTTTCCAGGTAGTACTGAAACTGTGGAGCCACAACCCAGCTGTCTACACACTACTGCAGCTATGGCCCCCTGGGCCCTGTCCTCAGTTCCCACATTCCTCCACTCTCCCTGGTCGTACCGCTCCACTCCACCAGCACAGTGACTGCCTCCTCCCACCAGCCTCACATCATCAGGCTCTGACAAAAGAAAAGAGAGAGACAGTATTCTTACTATTTTCTCACTAAAACACACCTATATTGTCTCTCATATTCTTCACTCCAGGTGAGAAACAATGTTGATTGAGTGACAAACTGTTTCTTACCTGAGCAGGTGAGTCCAACAGCATTACCAGGTAGGCAGGTGTTGTGTTTTCTGTCTGAGGTGTCACAGTCCAGGAGAAGGGACTCTTTGCCTTTACACTGGAACTCTTTATCCCAGGTCTGACCCTCACCTTCTCCATAGAGCCCCCCCTGTAGAGCTGCAGGAGCCCCACAGCCAAGCTCCCCACAGACTACCTCTGCATCCTGCCGGTCAAAGTCAGCTTCACACACTGAGGCCCAGGACTGATTGGACTTCACCTCCACTCTCCCAGAGCAGAGACCAGCTCCATCCACAAGCCGCACAGACTCTGGAGAAAAAGAGTTGGTTGAACATCCAATCAGTTTTGTTGATGACACTGTCAAGGACTGAACACAAATATGTTGGATAAAAGATTGTAGTTTGCTATGTTTGATACTGTAAGTGGTAGAAATGGGTTCTTAGTCACTCAGGATCGGGTTGGGAATAATGCAGGCAGGAGACAGGAATAAGTTCACTTCACTTTATAGAAAATAAACAGCTGGACATCCATCAGGCAGCTTCACTTCAGTACCATCTGAACTACAATGATCTGCCCATGAACATCTCCCATAAACCAATATGACAAACACAAATATAATGTTTAAATACATCTGACATCTCTCCCTCTATTTAAATGAAATAAAAACACATAAAACATGATACATGGTAATATTGTATAATGTGTAAATAAATCTCTCAATATGACCAGTCTCTTACCTGAACAGGTCACATAATGATCATATCCATCATTACAGCCACCAGGTTCTCCTATGATGTCACACTGTCTAATAGAAGACTCATTTCCGTAGCAACCACCTAGTATGACTCTTCGTTTTCCATCCTCAAACAGATGTCCTCTAGATTCAGCTACAGGATTCCCACAGTCCAGCTCTCTACACACAAACCTGACCTCTATCATCATGCTCCACCACTCAGTACATAGACCTGACCACTCTCCTCTGTAGAAGACTTCCACTGTCCCAGAACAGGAAGTGGTCCCATCCACCAGTCTGACTGAGAGTTCAGCTGTAAACAGCAGAGAGGAAAACACAGTGGTGAGGACAGATGATGACAGTGATTCTGTTATTCTAACAGCAGTAATGCTTTGTGGTTGACAAGTATTAGTAGTTCCATAAAACACTACTTGTTATTGGGTTTTAGAATGGTTTGTATGGACACATGAATTTCTCCATGTGGGATAATAAAGTTGACTAATATTGAACTGCTATAATCACTGTAGATTTATACTCTACCTACCTGGTGGACTGACGCTTTGAGCCTGGAGATCTGAGGAGAAAGAGAGAGACAGAGGAGAAAGGGAGGAGTCAGAGGAAGAGAGAGACAGAGGAGAAAGGGAGGAGTCAGAGGAAGAGAGAGACAGAGGAGAAAGGGAGGAGTCAGAGGAAGAGAGAGACAGAGGAGAAAGGGAGGAGTCAGAGGAAGAGAGAGACAGAGGTTAAATGAACATCAACATGACCTTTCATGATGTGATGGGAAGACAAGCTTATCGTTGGTATGGTGCAACAACACCCATGTGTACATACACTATATATACAAAAGTATGTGGACACCCCTTCAAATTAGTGGATTCTATTTCAGCCACACCAACAACCACGTGTACACACACTCTCTCTCCTCTCCACTTTTCTCTCCTCTACCCTCCTCTCTCCCCTCCCCTCCTCTCTCCTCTCCACTTCTCTCTCCTCTACCCTCCTCTCTCCCTCCCCTCCTCTCTCCTCTCTCCCCTCCCCTCCTCTCTCCTCTCCACTTCTCTCTCCTCTACCCTCCTCTCTCCCCTCCCATCCTCTCTCCTCTTCACTTCTCTCTCCTCTACCCTCCTCTCTCCCCTCCCCTCCTCTCTCCTCTCCACTCATCTCTCCTCTACCCTCCTCTCTCCCCTACCCTCCTCTCTCCCCTCCCCTCCTCTCTCCCCTCCCCTCCTCTCTCCTCTCTCCCCTCCCCTCCTCTCTCCTCTACACTCATCTCTCCTCTACCCTCCTCTCTCCCCTCCCCTCCTCACTCCTCTCTACTTCTCTCTCCTCTACCCTCCTCTCTCCCCACCCCTCCTCTCTCCTCTCCACTTCTCTCTCCTCTACCCTCCTCTCTCCCCCACCCTCCTCTCTCCTCTCCACTTCTCTCTCCTCTACCCTCCTCTCTCCCCACCCCTCCTCTCTCCTCTCCACTTCTCTCTCCTCTACCCTCCTCTCTCCTCTACCCTCCTCTCTCCTCTTCACTTCTCTCTCATCTACCCTCCTCTCTCCCCCACCCTCCTCTCTCCTCTCCACTTCTCTCTCCTCTACCCTCCTCTCTCCTCTACCCTCCTCTCTCCCCTTCCCTCCATTCTCCCCTCCCTTTCTCTCTCCTCTTCACTTCTCTCTCATCTACCCTCCTCTCTCCCCTACCCTCCTCTCTCCCTACTCTCCTCTCTCTCTCCTCCTCCTCAAATCTCTCTCCCCACCCCTCCTCTCTCTTTCATCTCTCTCTCCCTCTTTCTCTTCTTGACATATAGTGTTGGACCTGTTGATCTTGACTCATCACATAGACCTCTAGCATCAACACTCCCCCTTCTCCTACTCTAACATACGACCAATATTAAACAGATACATAAAATATACTCTCATTCATTTACATAGAGACAGATACAATCAATCATTGACACACTGAATATACAACAGTCAGATGCATGACACCATCACCACTTAACTGACGTTAGTGCCTGTCCCCAGATGGACAGTTAGGCTACAGTAAAGTACATTTACAGGTGATCACATCATTGTCCTGCTTTGAGACACATTTTTACTGTCTGCTTCCAGTTGCATGTTATTTTACTAGCCCTGCAAATGGTAATATATCTTACAATATCAAAACATATCTCAGTAACTGTCACAAATGTATATCAACATAACAGCCTCCTACCTGTGCTCCACAACAGGATGGTCAGTACCACTACAGGTATCATATCTGTCTCTAACTGGGGCTCCACTGACATATACAGTCTACTGTCATAAGGTTTGGACTGAAGAGTGGAACATACTGCTCGGCTATATGACTTCTATGTCATACGTTCGTTAGGTCTTTGATGTGAGATAAACTTCGTAGCAACTTATCTTGGATCAGTGGTTGAACACACTACAGCAAACTGAAAAACTCCACAGGAAACTGCTGACAGAGCAGCAAAGTTCACATAGTGTGTCCTATAATATCAGCTCTAACTTTCTACTGCTTGAGTTCACCTCTTATAGAATATTGGCTTAATGTTCCAGCACCTCAATATAAAAAGTACGAGCACCCAAAATGAGTACTGATGAGGTCTCATGTTAGAGCAGGAGAAGGGGGGATGTGGTGTAGAAGCTAGAGGTCTGTTACCCAAGTCAACTCAACAGGCCTGATGCTATATGTCAGGGTCAGGCTGGACTGGGACAAGAGAGGAACAGGTTACTGGTTATGATGACATCACTGGTGAGAAGTAAGTGATACAAATGATATTCTCTCTCTCCCCCTCCTCCCTCTCTATCCTACTTCCCTTCACCTCCCCCCTCTCTGTCTCCCTCCCATCCTTTAATTTATATTAGATAAATTAAGGGGAGGTAGAAGAAGGGGAAAGGGGGAGAAGAGAAGAGGAGAGGGGGGAGAAGGGGAGAGGGGAAGAAGAGGAGAGGAGAGGGGGGAGAGGAGAGGGGAGAGAAGGGGAGAGGAGGTACTGTTTGTCTCCCACCGTTCCACTCAAAGGACTCTACCTTCTGTTATCAAGTGGGCGTTTCCACTATATTTAGTTTACCAGTCATTTCAGTGAAGGGAACAAGTGCACACTTTAGGAGAAAGGAGAGATAATTGGGACAATGCTTCTCTTTAGTCTTCAGTCCTGCGTCTGTGACACCAGATTACCACCTAGTGGCCATAAGAGGAACTGTCCTGTCAGTGTGTTTTTACTGCTGCCTCAAAACAACACATGACCTGCAAACATGATATGATTCATGTGTGAGTACTAAAAGCATATGAATATAGTATATTATAGTATATTTATTATATATGTGGGTCTGATAAGTAAACACTCTTAATGTTTGCTGTTTTATCACTAAGAAGAACATTGGACACTATGTAACCAAACACATGTGAAACCTCATGATATGAGTGATAAGAAGTGTTTAAAAAGGTGAGTTCTGAACCCTGTAGACTACTGCACTACTTCTGAAGAAGACCAGAGTCATTTCAGAATGAAGACTGCTATAGTTCTGACGGTGTTGCTGTTCTGTCTGTCTGGGGCCTGGACTCAGGGAGAGAGTGGAGGGGTGACTAGTAGTTCTGTCTGTCTGGGGCCTGGACTCAGGGAGAGAGTGGAGGGGTGACTAGTAGTTCTGTCTGTCTGTCTGTCTGTCTGTCTGTCTGTCTGTCTGTCTGTCTGTCTGTCTGTCTGTCTGTCTGTCTGCAGTATATACACTAAATCACCAAAGTATGTGGACACCTGCTCGTCAAACATCTCATTCCAAAATCATGGGCATTAATATGGAGTTGGTCCCCCCGTTGCTGCTATAACAGCCTCCAGTCTTCTGGGAAGGCTTTCCACTAGATGTTGGAACATTGCTGCAGGGACTTGCTTCCATTCAGCCACAAGAGCATTAGTGAGGTCGGGCACTGATGTTGGGCGATTAGGCCTGGCTCACAGTCGGCGTTCCAATTCATCCCAAAGGTGTTCGACGTTGTTGAGGTCAGGGCTTTGTGAAGTTCTTCCACACCAATCTCGACTAACCAATCATGTATGGAACTCGCTTTGCGTACAAGGGCATTGTCATGCTGAAACAGGAAAGGGCCTTCCCCAAACTGTTGCCACAAAGTTGGAAGCACAGATTCCTCTAGAATGTCATTGAATGCTGTAGCGATTAGATTTCCCTTAACTGAAACTAAGGGGCCCAAACCATTAAAAACAACCCCAGACCATTATTCCTCCTCCACCAAACTTTACAGTTGGCACTATGCATTGGGGCAGGTAGCATTCTCCTGGCATCCGCCAAACCCAGATTAGTCCGTCGGATTGCTAGAAGGTGAAGCATAATTCCTCACTCCAGAGAATACGTTTCCACTGCTCCAGAGTCCAATGGCAGCTAGCTTTACACCACTTAAGCCTACACTTGGCATTGCACATGGTGATCTTAGGCTTGTATGCAGCTGCTCGGCCCTGGAAACCCATTTCATGAAGCTCCTGACAAACAGTTTCTTGTGCTGATGTTGCTTCCAGAGGCAGATTGGAACTTGTTAGTGAGTGTTGCAACCAAGTACAGATGATTTTTACACGTTACACGCTTCAGCACTCGGCGGTCCCGTTCTGTGAACTTGTGTGGCCCACTACTTCTTGGCTGAGCCGTTGTTGGTCCTAGATGCTTCCACTTCTCAATAACAGCACTTACAGTTGACCGGGGAAGCTCTAGCAGGTCAGAAACTTGACAAACTGACTTGTTGGAAAGGTGCCATCCTCTGACGGTGCCACGTTGAAAGTTACTGAGATCTTCAGTAAAGCCATTCTACTGCCACTTGTTTGGTTACTACATGATTCCATATGTGTTATTTCATAGTTTCAATGTCTCCACTATTATTCTACAATGTAGACAATAGTTAAAACTGATCCTAGATCTGTACAATGTAGACAATAGTTAAAATAAAGAAAAAACATTGATTTGTAGGTGTGTCCAAATAATTGACCGGTACTGTACATGCATTGTGGAGGTGAACTGGTCCTAGATCTGTGCAAAGGCATAACATCTACAGCAGGAACAACTGCCTGTGTTAGAGAACATATAAAACGAACTGATCCTAGATCTGTACAAAGGCATAACATCTACAGCAGGAACAACTGTCTGTGTTAAAAGGCCCAGCTGGATTTAAAATGACATATTTGAATGTCAAATTATTTGTTTAACAAGTACAAGACAGGGTCTGTGGAGGCTTGGCCTATTAGTGATAGATTTTTGGAGGGACCCTTGTCCCTACAGCCAATCAGTGAGCAGCTTCCCTTCCCCTACATCTCAGGCAGTTCTGTTACTCACAACACTCCCCCTGCTTTCCTCAACAATAGAACAGCTTCCCTTCCCCTACATCTCAGGCAGTTCTGTTACTCACAACCCTCCCCCTGCTTTCCTCAACAATGGAACAGCTTCCCTTCCCCTACATCTCAGGCAGTTCTGTTACTCACAACACCCCCCCTGCTTTCCTCAACAATGGAACAGCTTCCCTTCCCCTACATCTCAGGCAGTTCTGTTACTCACAACACTCCCCCTGCTTTCCTCAACAATGGAGCAGCTTCCCTTCCCCTACATCTCAGCCAGTTCTGTTACTCACAACACTCCCCCTGCTTTCCTCAACAATGGAACAGCTTCCCTTCCCCTACATCTCAGGCAGTTCTGTTACTCACAACACTCCCCCTGCTTTCCTCAACAATGGAACAGCCCACTGAGCTAAAGCCTTGCCATTACAAATATGTTTTAAAGGAGCGGGACATTTTTTTACAATGAGGAAATAATATGTTATGTTTTACACATACCTCGGCCATCATTGTGAATGGTGTCTTATGCAGTGACAAAATTAGATTTGCTGATGCAGTAAATCTAATACTTAGGTGTTTTTAGGCATGAAAGGTCTGCGGTGATTCCGTGGTTATAAGTTACTGACCTTGGAATACATTTCTGGCCATGCTGGCAGGGTCTGAATCAAACCCAATGTCCACCTGGCACACTGACAGGGTCTGAATCAAACCCAATGTCCACCTGGCACACTGACAGGGTCTGAATCAAACCCAATGACCACCTGGCACACTGACAGGGTCTGAATCAAACCCAATGACCACCTGGCACACTGACAGGGTCTGAATCAAACCCAATGTACACCTGGCACACTGACAGGGTCTGAATCAAACCCAATGTCCACCTGGCACACTGACAGGGTCTGAATCAAACCCAATGACCACCTGGAACACTGACAGGGTCTGAATCAAACCCAATGTCCACCTGGCACACTGACAGGGTCTGAATCAAACCCAATGTACACCTGGCACACTGACAGGGTCTGAATCAAACCCAATGTCCACCTGGCACACTGACAGGGTCTGAATCAAACCCAATGTCCACCTGGCACACTGACAGGGTCTGAATCAAACCCAATGACCACCTGGCACACTGACAGGGTCTGAATCAAACCCAATGACCACCTGGCACACTGACAGGGTCTGAATCAAACCCAATGTACACCTGGCACACTGACAGGGTCTGAATCAAACCCAATGTCCACCTGGCACACTGACAGGGTCTGAATCAAACCCAATGACCACCTGGAACACTGACAGGGTCTGAATCAAACCCAATGTCCACCTGGCACACTGACAGGGTCTGAATCAAACCCAATGTACACCTGGCACACTGACAGGGTCTGAATCAAACCCAATGTCCACCTGGCACACTGACAGGGTCTGAATCAAACCCAATGACCACCTGGAACACTGACAGGGTCTGAATGTTAAGGGGAGGGAAGATTGGTCAAGAGGTGATGATTATTGTTGTTCTACTGCCTGATTGTTAAAAAAGCTTTGTTAAAGAACAAGAAGACCTGCACACTGTTTACAAAAGCTTTGTTTAATCAGCACAACAGTTTTCAGCTGTGCTATCATTATTGCAAAAGGGTTTTCTAATGATCAATTAGCATTTTAAAATGATAAACTTGGATTAGCTAACACAACATGCCATTGTAACACAGGAGTGATGGTAACTGATAATGGGCCTCTGTACGCCTATGTAGATATTCCATAAAACAATCAGTCGTTTCCAGCTACAATAGTCATTTACAACATAAACAATGTCTAAACTGTATTTCTGATCAATTTGAATGTATTTTATTGGACAAAAAATGTGATGTTCTTTCAAAAACAAGGACATTTCTAAGTGACCCAAACTTTTGAACGGTAGTGTACGTCTACATGATGTATTGTTACACCATGTAGGAGCAGTATAGACCTAGTCTGTTCATTATATACATCTACATGATGTATTGTTACACCATGTAGGAGCAGTATAGACCTAGTCTGTTCATTATATACATCTACATGATGTATTGTTACACCATGTAGGAGCAGTATAGACCTAGTCTGTTCATTATATACATCTACATGATGTATTGTTACACCATATAGGAGCAGTATAGACCTAGGCTGTTCATTATATACATCTACATGATGTATTGTTACACCATGTAGGAGCAGTATAGACCTAGTCTGTTCATTATATACATCTACATGATGTATTGTTACACCATGTAGGAGCAGTATAGACCTAGTCTGTTCATTATATACATTTACATGATGTATTGTTACACCATGTAGGAGCAGTATAGACCTGGTCTGTTCATTATATACATCTACATGATGTATTGTTACACCCTGTAGGAGCAGTATAGACCTAGTCTGTTCATTATATACATCTACATGATGTATTGTTACACCCTGTAGGAGCAGTAGAGACCTAGTCTGTTCATTATATACATCTACATGATGTATTGTTACACCCTGTAGGACCAGTATAGACCTAGTCTGTTCATTATATACATCTACATGATGTATTGTTACACCATGTAGGAGCAGTATAGACCTAGTCTGTTCATTATATACATCTACATGATGTATTGTTACACCCTGTAGGAGCAGTATAGACCTAGTCTGTTCATTATATACATCTATATGATGTATTGTTACACCATGTTGGAGCAGTATAGACCTAGTCTGTTCATTATATACATCTACATGATGTATTGTTACACCATGTAGGAGCAGTATAGACTGACAGTAGCTGGCTACTTATTTAGATTTAGTTTGACTTAATGAAACTGCCTTAAATGTGCTGTAGTAAAATAAAATGTATTCGCACTAATCAATCAACACATTCCTGTCTTTGTATGTCTCAATATAATAGCATTATTTAATGAAATCCATTTCCTCAACTGCATTTCCCACTCCAGTCGGCAGACGGCGATGTTGCTATCTGCGTTTCCCACTCCAGTCTGCAGAGTCAGCGATGCTGCTATCGTGACGTATAATGTAGTGGACGGTTCATGAAAAACAACAAGTCAACCACCTCGGTAGCTTGCTAGCCAACGTAGCCGAAAGATTCAAGCTGTTTTTACGCTTTCGGTGTATATTAGCTGCTGTGTTTTAGACACACTTCTATCGTATCTACTTGTTAACCTATTTAATTTAATATGACGTTATTTTTTATTAGTCAGATATAGTAGCTGGCTGGTTAAATTAGCAGTAGCTTAGTCGCTAATGATAGCTAGCTAGCTAATATCCCCGAACATGAGGTCAGTAAGCTTCTCCCCTCCTGCCAAAGAAGAAGAGGTCTGCTGGACGGAGAAAGAAGCTCTGGGCCTGAACATTGTCGTGAAAGAGGAGAAGGAAGAGGAGGATGTCACCGTTAAAAAATAAATTGAGGGCGAGGCTGTTACAGTGAAAGAGGAAGAAGCGTTCACAGTGAAAGAGGAGGATGAGAAAGAGATGCCGTTTTTGACGTGAAGAAGGAAGGGGAGATTTCTGTCACATTGAAAGATGAAGAGGTGGAGGTAGGAGATCTGATTTACATCAGTAAGTACCGCCTTAAATTGGGTTTTCACTTTGGATATTCGGAGTTGGCTCGTCAATACCTCATCAAGGGAGGGCCCTAGGATGATGACTGATATGTCTAGAATCAGACGACGTAGAGAGCAAGCTACCCCTTGTTTTCTCCGTTCCGTTTCCAAAAAGTGACTTAACATATATATTTGAGAAGGGTCTATCTGGGGGCCACGGCATGTAGTGATTTTAATGTAGTTATGATTTACTACACACAGTGCCCCCCAATAGTGCCATGCGAGAGTTGGGTTGGCTACACCAACGATTATGGATATACTGACAATAAGTCTCTGCCCTAACAAGGGGAGTCGTTGTCCACAAAGCAGCACTGTGGGTTGTCTAACTCCCGCCTATCCTTTCTTTGGATTGGTGGATCTTATTATTATTGTTATCTATTGTTTATATTCTATGAGGGTTGTTGTCGTCAACCGCCTGTATTCAATGGAGAGAGATGCTAAGCTACTAGCATGAATATGCATAGCGATCTGGAGACAACTCCTACAGTGTTTTTTTATCAAAGTTGTCGGTATGTCACGTGTCCACATAACAATTTAAGAATTACGACACTTCTGTTAGATCAAGTAAACCTCACGTAGCAAATAAGCCATTCATTTTGTTGTTGACCAAATTCAACACTTTCCACATTGGGTAAATAATTGTTTCCACTTGGATACAACCTACAGTAACCTACTGGCATGACCAAGAGAGATACAACCTACAGTAACCTACTGGCATGACCTAGAGAGATACAACTTACAGTAACCTACTGGCATGACCAAGAGAGATACAACTTACAGTAACCTACTGGCATGACCAAGAGAGATACAACCTACAGTAACCTACTGGCATGACCTAGAGAGATACAACCTACAGTAACCTACTGGCATGACCTAGAGAGATACAACCTACAGTAACCTACTGGCATGACCAAGAGAGATACAACTTACAGTAACCTACTGGCATGACCAAGAGAGAAACAACTTACAGTAACCTACTGGCATGACCAAGAGAGATACAACCTACAGTAACCTACTGGCATGACCAAGAGAGTTACAACTTACAGTAACCTACTGGCATGACCAAGAGAGAAACAACTTACAGTAACCTACTGGCATGACCTAGAGAGATACAACTTACAGTAACCTACTGGCATGACCTAGAGAGATACAACTTACAGTAACCTACTGGCATGACCTAGAGAGATACAACCTACAGTAACCTACTGGCATGACCTAGAGAGATACAACCTACTGTAACCTACTGGCATAACCTAGAGAGATACAACCTACAGTAACCTACTGGCATGACCAAGAGAGATACAACCTACAGTAACCTACTGGCATGACCAAGAGAGATACAACTTACAGTAACCTACTGGCATGACCTAGAGAGATACAACCTACTGTAACCTACTGGCATAACCTAGAGAGATACAACCTACAGTAACCTACTGGCATGACCAAGAGAGTTACAACTTACAGTAACCTACTGGCATGACCAAGAGAGATACAACTTACAGTAACCTACTGGCATGACCAAGAGAGATACAACCTACAGTAACCTACTGGCATGACCAAGAGAGATACAACTTACAGTAACCTACTGGCATGACCTAGAGAGATACAACCTACAGTAACCTACTGGCATGACCAAGAGAGATAAAACCTACAGTAACCTACTGGCATGACCAAGAGAGATACAACCTACAGTAACCTACTGGCATGACCTAGAGAGATACAACCTACAGTAACCTACTGGCATGACCAAGAGAGATACAACTTACAGTAACCTACTGGCATGACCTAGAGAGATACAACATAAAGTAACCTACTGGCATGACCAAGAGAGATACAACCTAGAGTAACCTACTGGCATGACCAAGAGAGATACAACCTAGAGTAACCTACTGGCATGACCAAGAGAGATACAACCTAGAGTAACCTACTGGCATGACCAAGAGAGATACAACCTACAGTAACCTACTGGCATGACCTAGAGAGATACAACCTACAGTAACCTACTGGCATGACCTAGAGAGATACAACCTACAGTAACCTACTGGCATGACCAAGAGAGATACAACTTACAGTTACCTACTGACATGACCAAGAGAGATACAACTTACAGTAACCTACTGGCATGACCAAGAGAGATACAACCTACAGTAACCTACTGGCATGACCTAGAGAGATACAACCTACAGTAACCTACTGGCATGACCAAGAGAGATACAACTTACAGTAACCTACTGGCATGACCAAGAGAGTTACAACTTACAGTAACCTACTGGCATGACCAAGAGAGTTACAACTTACAGTAACCTACTGACATGACCAAGAGAGATACAACTTACAGTAACCTACTGGCATGACCTAGAGTAACCTACTGGCATGACCTAGAGAGATACAACTTACAGTAACCTACTGGCATGACCTAGAGAGATACAACTTACAGTAACCTACTGGCATGACCTAGAGAGATACAACTTACAGTAACCTACTGGCATGACCAAGAGAGATACAACCTACAGTAACCTACTGGCATGACCTAGAGAGATACAACCTACAGTAACCTACTGGCATGACCTAGAGAGATACAACCTACAGTAACCTACTGGCATGACCAAGAGAGATACAACTTACAGTAACCTACTGGCATGACCAAGAGAGATAAAACCTACAGTAACCTACTGGCATGACCAAGAGAGATACAACCTACAGTAACCTACTGGCATGACCTAGAGAGATACAACCTACAGTAACCTACTGGCATGACCTAGAGAGATACAACCTACAGTAACCTACTGGCATGACCTAGAGAGATACAACCTACAGTAACCTACTGGCATGACCTAGAGAGATACAACCTACAGTAACCTACTGGCATGACCTAGAGAGATACAACCTACTGTAACCTACTGGCATAACCTAGAGAGATACAACCTACTGTAACCTACTGGCATGACCAAGAGAGATACAACCTACAGTAAACTACTGGCATGACCTAGAGAGATACAACCTACAGTAACCTACTGGCATGACCTAGAGAGATACAACTTACAGTAACCTACTGGCATGACCTAGAGAGATACAACCTACAGTAACCTACTGGCATGACCTAGAGAGATACAACCTACAGTAACCTACTGGCATGACCAAGAGAGATACAACCTACAGTAACCTACTGTCATGACCTAGAGAGATACAACCTACAGTAACCTACTGGCATGACCAAGAGAGATACAACTTACAGTAACCTACTGGCATGACCTAGAGAGATACAACCTACAGTAACCTACTGGCATGACAAAGAGAGATACAACTTACAGTAACCTACTGGCATGACCAAGAGAGATAAAACCTACAGTAACCTACTGGCATGACCTAGAGAGATACAACCTACAGTAACCTACTGGCATGACCTAGAGAGATACAACCTACAGTAACCTACTGGCATGACCTAGAGAGATACAACCTACAGTAACCTACTGGCATGACCTAGAGAGATACAACCTACTGTAACCTACTGGCATAACCTAGAGAGATACAACCTACTGTAACCTACTGGCATGACCAAGAGAGATACAACCTACAGTAAACTACTGGCATGACCTAGAGAGATACAACCTACAGTAACCTACTGGCATGACCTAGAGAGATACAACTTACAGTAACCTACTGGCATGACCTAGAGAGATACAACCTACAGTAACCTACTGGCATGACCTAGAGAGATACAACCTACAGTAACCTACTGGCATGACCAAGAGAGATACAACCTACAGTAACCTACTGTCATGACCTAGAGAGATACAACCTACAGTAACCTACTGGCATGACCAAGAGAGATACAACTTACAGTAACCTACTGGCATGACCTAGAGAGATACAACCTACAGTAACCTACTGGCATGACAAAGAGAGATACAACTTACAGTAACCTACTGGCATGACCAAGAGAGATAAAACCTACAGTAACCTACTGGCATGACCAAGAGAGATACAACCACTTGGATACAACCTACTGTATTTGCATGAGAAAATAATGGTACCAGTCAAAAGTTAGGACACCTACTCATTCAAGGGTTTTTCTTTATTTTTACTATTTTCTACAATGTAGAATAATAGCGAAGACATCAATACTCTGAAATGACACATATGGAATTATGTAGTAACCAAAAAAGTGTTAAACAAATCAAAATATTTTTCATTTGATCTTTTATAAACTATACAAATGACAACATCCTACAAATATTAACTACATCACACCTGCCCAGACCCACTAGAACACACCTCCATCTCCATTAACTACATCACACCTGCCCAGACCCACTAGAACACACCCCCATCTCCATTAACTACATCACACCTGCCCAGACCCACTAGAACACACCTCCATCTCCATTAACTACATCACACCTGTCCAGACCCACTAGAACACACCTCCATCTCCATTAACTACATCACACCTGCCCAGACCCACTAGAACACACCTCCATCTCCATTAACTACATCACACCTGCCCAGACCCACTAGAACACACCCCCATCTCCATTAACTACATCACACCTGCCCAGACCCACTAGAACACACCCCCATCTCCATTAACTACATCACACCTGCCCAGACCCACTAGAACACACCCCCATCTCCATTAACTACATCACACCTGCCCAGACCCACTAGAACACACCCCCATCTCCATTAACTACATCACACCTGCCCAGATCCACTAGAACACACCCCCATCTCCATTAACTACATCACACCTGCCCAGACCCACTAGAACACACCCCCATCTCCATTAACTACATCACACCTGCCCAGACCCACTAGAACACACCCCCATCTCCATTAACTACATCACACCTGCACAGACCCACTAGAACACACCCCCATCTCCATAAACTACATCACACCTGCCCAGACCCACTAGAACACACCCCCATCTTCATTAACTACATCACACCTGCCCAGACCCACTAGAACACACCTCCATCTCCATTAACTACATCACACCTGCCCAGACCCACTAGAACACACCCCCATCTTCATTAACTACATCACACCTGCACAGACCCACTAGAACACACCCCCATCTCCATTAACTACATCACACCTGCCCAGACCCACTAGAACACACCCCCATCTCCAGCGCCCGCATCACTCTCCACCACATGGCCTCAAACTGCACTTTTTTATTTCTCTCCATCGCCCAGCACTTTACATATTTAGATAATAAAGCATTTTACCTTTCTATTGCGTTAATTACAGAGGATTGGTTCACTTCCACTTTTTAGTATAGAAGATGATTGATGAGAAAAGTATTGTCCAACTCTGGGGTATCTCACTGCACCCTCAAATGCCATGTCTTTAAATATGCAGACAGACAGATTAAAACTACCTTTACATTGTAATACTTCTGACAGCCAACTTTCTAACTCCGCCCATAACTTTATGACGTCATAACATTCCCAGAAGGATTATTGAGTCATTGTTAGTTTTACACTGAAGACATGACTCTGCCGTTGTGCTGTAGAATCTGTGGATTATGTCTCTTGTATAATAAGGGACTTTCATTTGACTCAACATCACAGGACACAGACTTTGATAAAGACTTACAAAAGTTTTTCCGCAGTTTGAGATGGACTAAGTTTTTTTAATGGGGTTTCTCCCTGTGCACCTGCTAATGTAAATCCATTGAACGAGACAAGTTACCAGACAGGACATATTGCTGATGCTCTTCCTATTGATAACCTGAATGGCAATTAACTTGTGGGTGGTCGTGATGACGGCCTATTCAATGACGTCCATCGGGATTCCCCCCCAAAAAGAAGACGCTCTGGATTGATCACTGGAGTCAGATGTGAAGGAGGAGGTTGATCATCAGGAGTCAGATGTGAAGGAGGAGGTTGATCATCAGGAGTCAGATGTGAAGGAGGAGGTTGATCATCAGGAGTCAGATGTGAAGGAGGAGGTTGATCATCAGGAGTCAGATGTGAAGGAGGAGGTTGATCATCAGGAGTCTGATGTGAAGGAGGAGGTTGATCATCAGGAGTCAGATGTGAAGGAGGAGGTTGATCATCAGGAGTCAGATGTGAAGGAGGAGGTTGATCATCAGGAGTCAGATGTGAAGGAGGAGGTTGATCATCAGGAGTCAGATGTGAAGGAGGAGGTTGATGGCCACATCAGTGAATCGTACTTATTGGAGAAATGTCCTCTGGTCTGATGAAACAAATATAGAACTGTTTGGCCATAATGATCATCGTTATGTTTGGAAGAAAAAGGGAGAGGCTTGCTAGCCAAAGCTCACCATCCCAGATGTGAAGCAAGGCGGTGGCAGCATCATGTTGTGGGGGTGTTTTGCTGCAGGAGAAACTAGTGCACTTCACAAATTAGATGGCATCATGAGGTGGGGAAATTATGTGGATATATTGAAGCAAAATCTCAAGACATCAGTCAGGAAGTTAAAGCTTGGTCGCAAATGGGTCTTCCAAATGGACAATGACCCCAAGCATACTTCCAAAGTTGTGGCAAAATGGCTTAAGGACAACAAAGTCAAGGTATTGGCGTGGCCCTCACAAAGCCCTGACCTCAATCGTATAGAAAATGTGTGGGCAGAACTGAAAAAGCGTGTGCGAGCAAGGAGGCCTACAAACCTGACACAGTTACACCAGCTCTGTCAGGAGGAATGGGCCAAAATGCACCCAACTTATTGTGGGAAGCTTGTGGAAGGCTACCCGAAACGTTTGACCCAAGTTAAACAATTTAAAGGCAATGTTACCAAATACTAACTGAGTGTATGCAAACTTCTGACGCACTGGGAATTTTATGAAAGAAATAAAAGCTGAAATAAATCATTTTCTCTACTATTATTCTGACATTTCACATTCTTAAAATAAAGTGGTGATCCTAACTGACTTAAAACAGGGAATTTTTACGAGGATTAAATGTCAGGAATTGTGATGAGATTAAATGTATTTGGCTAAGGTGTATGTAAACTTTCGACTTCAACTGTAGGTACCGTTACTGTGTTAAAAACAGAGGCAGTTGTGGGAGTGATGTGTGTGGTGTTAAAGGGGAAATCTGACATTTGTTTCTAATCATTGGATTAAAAAAAATAATGACAGCTTTGTTATTGTTTCAACTGCAGATTGGTTGTTTGTTGTGTGGCTTTTTTAAAGGGGCAACCTAGGATTTAAACAGAAACAAAATGGCAGCCCAGAGACCTGAGCTGTGTTGGAATACTCATACTAACTGTACTATTTGTGTCGTACATTGAGTTTGTAGTATGCTTATTGGTCATAGTATGATATAGTTGGTTTAGCCAAAAGTTCACTGGTAAGCAAGCATTTCTAAACTTTATTCACTGTTATGGGGTACTATTTTGGTGTGATGTCATTATGGGGTATTGTCTGAAGATAGATCATTTAAAAAAAACTGTCATCCATTTTAGAATAATAGCCAAAGAACATTTTACTGGTTGAAGTCGTTTTTAAATACGAAGTAGTACATTTTTGACAAAAACATAAACATTATATTAATCAGGACATTCAAATGAACCTTACAATTATAATCCAAAGTAGTGTGAAATGCACTCATAAGCAACCTGTAAATGGAGGCTATATCTGCTGTCAGCCTATGAGAACTCCCCTGAGTTTTCCCCCATGGTGGTGAATTAGTGAATAGACACAGAGCTTAATGTGAGTTTCCTTGAGTAGCACTCCTGATCTTGCACTGATAGTGTGTTGTCATATTCAGAATACATTGTGGAAAAACTCAAATCTTTGCTCACCTTTTTTGCTCCATGCAGATATACAACATCCATAACTAGTGGTTTCTGCATTATCAGGGAGGTGTTTCTGCAACCAAATTGTATGTGCATCGCCCTTGTCGCAATTTTAGAAAGCACAGAAAGGGGCCTATATTGGAGACCAAAAGTCATCTGGCACACTGCTTAGGATTTCAACAACTTTTACTTTTTTCTAGCCTAAAATCATTGATGTTACTACTAATGTGAAAAAAAGACTAAATATGACTATTGTTGCTCACTTGACTGTCTTAAGACATTTGTCAAGTAATTTTAACATTCATTACAGACGTCAATTGTTGTACAACATCATGGCTACGCTGTTGGCATCACCTTTTACAGTGGATTTCTGCTGTTGTGGGCCTTTAACCATCTGTCTGACTTGATGTTCACACAGAAGAGAGACGTGACTATCGTGTATCCTCTGGGGAGCCTCAACAACATCATGAAGCTGACGAGGCAGAGAAGAGTCCCTCCCGATCAGAACACCTCAAGAAACACCAGCAGAGACCCACAGGGAAGAAATCTCACTGCTCTGACTGTGGGAAAAGTTGCAAATCTTCATCAGAACTTAAAATACACCAGCGAGTACACACAGGAGAGAAATCTCACCACTGTTTTGATTGTGGGAAGATTTACTTAAGATCAGAATCACTAAAAGTACACATGAGAATTCACACTGGAGAGAAACCTTATAGCTGTACCCAATGTGGGAAGATGTTTAATCACTCAAGCTGCCTGATAGTACATCTGAGAGCACACACAGGAGTGAAACCTTATAGCTGTCATCAATGTGGGAAGAGGTTTACTCACTCAAGCTGCCTGATAGTACATCTGAGAGCACACACCGGAGAGAAACCTTACAACTGCGCTGACTGCGGAAAGAGTTTTGTTAGTTCAACAAATTTAAAATCACACAAGAAAATACACATAGTAGAGAAACCTTTTAACTGTACTCAATGTGGGAAGAGGTTTAATCACTCAAGCTGGCTGATAGTACATCTGAGAGCACACACAGGAGTGAAACCTTATAGCTGTGATCAATGTGGGAAGAGATTTGTTACATCTAGCCATCTGACTATACACCAGAGAACACACATAGGAGAGAAATCTTATAGCTGTGATCAATGTCACAAGAGATACTCTGATAAAATATCTCTGATCAAACATCAGAAAATACATACATGAAGTAGTTGTTTCATGATATCAATGAAATGTCACAATGTAGAATATTTGAATGATGTCACAATGTAGAATGTTTTAACATTGTAGTAGGAATACAAAGGATTTGAATTTGATAAAAGTCCATATTGATACAGAAACATGTAGTGGGTCTAAAGTTTGTTTTAAATTATCACTCATTAAACACGAATCAATCAACACATGCTTCTCTTTGAAGGACTTAACATAATATTACACTTTTATGAAATAAATGAAAATAAACTTTTGGTTCCTCAACTGCGTTGCCCACTCCAGTCAGCAGAAAGAGACGCAGCAGAAGTGCCTCTTTTTATATTTGATTTGATTTATATATTTTTTTATTCAAAATGCAGATCTACAATTTACATTGTTACATCATACAGAACAGAACACAGGTATTAAAGAGAAAATACTAAAACAGACAAAACATATAAATAATTAACTATTCTAGTGTAGTTGTAATCACTCTGAAAAAATCTATAATGATTCAGGAAGATGTTATTGTTGTTGTTATTCACTAGGATTAATGTTTTAATAAAATAGTTAAATTCAATCAGAAAAATGTGTAATTTTGGTATAGAATTTTGGAATTTTTGTTTGTGTATAAAGTATTTGTCAACAAGAATAAAAGAAATGAACAATCATTTCAATGGTCTTGTTATCATTGCAATAGTAACATAGTATATCTTTCATGTCAAAAACATGGGTCGTGTTCATAATGGGAAATAAGTATTTTTCAAGGTTTTCCCAAAATTCTGACACAAATTGACATTAAAGAACAAGTGGGACAGATTCTCACCTTTTTTTCACAGAAAACGCAGATATCATCAACAGCCACACATTTGGATATCATAGAATTACATGGATATACAGTATCTTATGTAAAATATTAAAGTGCACTTCCTTAACTTTGTTTGGTATACAATATTTGTAAGTCCTTAACCAGGCATTTTTCCAGACAATGTCAGGAATAATAAGCATGTTCCAGAAACATTTTCCTCTCGGTGGAAGTTGGTTTTGTGAATGAAGAATTTGTCTTATATATGTATTACAACAAGATTTCTCAAGTAAGCCCACGCCTTCCAATCTGAGTTCTGGATAAACTTTGTGATCATTACCAAAGCTAAGATGAGTTTTCATGAGTGTAGTTAGACCACTGGGAACAGCTTTGATCACAGAAATAAACACTGAAAGGAATTGGAAACTCTTTCATTGTTATAAATTGTTCATATGTGAGAATATTACCTCTGTTGTCAAAAACATCAAGAACAAAGTCATTATTCTTCTCATGCCAGTTGGGGTAGAACAATGACTTATTCCTTACAGTTATGTCTGAATTATTCCACAAAAGAGCTTTATGTGGGGAAACATTGTGTAGGAAACATATTTTCCAGGCCTTAAAGCTTGTTGGTGAAACCTAGCCAATTTAGCGGGTAATCTTTCAGGAATATAATGACATTTCAGTAAAAATCGAAGACCTCCCAACTTATGAAACACATTATTTGGAATGAAATACCATATTGAATCAGTATTGATCAAACATCTTGTCAACCAGTTGATCTTGAAAGTGTTATTTACGTCACAAAGTCCAACACTTCCAGACCTCCTTCAGCTCTTTTATTACAGAGGACTGACTTCTTTAGTTTGTGAGACTTGTTTTTCCAGATGAAGTCAAGAAAGGTCTTGTTGATCTCTTTACAAGTAGCAGGATTTACAAACAAAGTTGAGGGGTACACAAAACCAGACAGTCCCTCTGCCTTGGACAGAAGTACTCTCCCAAGTATAGAAAGATCTCTTTGTAGACAATTATTAAATATATTTTTGGTTTTCTTAATTTTAGGAGAGAAATTCATATGTTGTCTGACTGTGGTTTTTTGACAGATGTATTCCTAAATATTTAACACAGTCCTTTACAGGAATATTTTCTATTTCTTTATCATCAGAGTCAAATAAACATAAGATTTCTGTACTATATTAACACTGCTAATCCAACAATAGTGCTAGGTTCCTGCACACTTGAATTAAAGGGGAACTACTCTGTAACGGTCTTTCTCCTCCTCTTCGCTTGAAGAGGAGGAGTAGGGATTGGACCAAAGCGCAGCGTGGTTATAGGACATAATGAATTTATTTAAAGTAAAAGACGAAACACGAAATACACTTGTGAATATTACAAAACAACAAAAGGACGTAGACCTGAACTGGAAAACTTACATAAACACGCAGAACAGGAATAGACTACACAAACCGAAACAGTCCCGTGTAGCGCGACAAACACAGACACGGAAGACAATCACCCACAAACAAACAGTGAGAACATCCTACCTTAATATGGTTCTCAATCAGAGGAAATGTCAAACACCTGCCTCTAATTGAGAACCATATCAGGCAACCCATTAAACCAACATAGAAACACATAACATAGAATGCCCACCCCAACTCACGCCCTGACCAACTAAACATACAAAAATAAGAGAAAACAGGTCAGGAACGTGACATACTCTCAAAAATGTAAATTTCTTAGATTTTCCCCAAACCTCAAAAGTGGTCTCCTGATTGGTTTAAGTATTGTTATGGACTTAGAACAATTGCATTGTTTTCTGTTAAAAAAAGTCTGACTATGAGAACAAAAACCTGAAAAAATGAGAAAAATTCTGAATTTGTGAATTTCTGACTCAGTTTCTCTGTTTCAATAAAAGGCCTACTATTATCCTACTGACCAGTACATCTTGGGTTGGCCTACTATTATCCTACTGAACAGTACAGCTTGGGTTGGTCTACTATTATCCTACTGACCAGTACAGCTTGGGTTGGTCTACTATTATCCTACTGAACAGTACAGCTTGGGTTGGTCTACTATTATCCTACTGAACAGTACAGCTTGGGTTGGTCTACTATTATCCTACTAAACAGTACAGCTTGGGTTGGTCTACTATTATCCTACTGAACAGTGCAGCTTGGGTTGGTCTACTATTATCCTACTGAACAGTACAGCTTGGGTTGGTCTACTATTATCCTACTGAACAGTACAGCTTGGGTTGGTCTACTATTATCCTACTGAACAGTGCAGCTTGGGTTGGTGTACTATTATCCTACTGAACAGTACAGCTTGGGTTGGTCTACTATTATCCTACTGACCAGTACAGCTTGGGTTGGTCTACTATTATCCTACTGACCAGTACAGCTTGGGTTGGTCTACTATTATCCTACTGAACAGTACAGCTTGGGTTGGTCTACTATTATCCTACTGAACAGTACAGCTTGGGTTGGTCTACTATTATCCTACTGAACAGTACAGCTTGGATTGGTCTACTATTATCCTACTGAACAGTACAGCTTGGGTTGGTCTACTATTATCCTACTGAACAGTACAGCTTGGGTTGGTCTACTATTATCCTACTGAACAGTACAGCTTGGGTTTGTCTACTATTATCCTACTGACCAGTACAGCTTGGATTGGTCTACTATTATCCTACTGAACAGTACAGCTTGGGTTGGTCTACTATTATCCTACTGAACAGTACAGCTTGGGTTGGTCTACTATTATCCTACTGAATAGTACAGCTTGGGTTGGTCTACTATTATCCTACTGACCAGTACAGCTTGGGTTGGTCTACTATTATCCTACTGAATAGTACAGCTTGGGTTGGTCTACTATTATCCTACTGAACAGTACAGCTTGGGTTGGTCTACTATTATCACACTGAACAGTACAGCTTGGGTTGGTCTACTATTATCCTACTGAATAGTACAGCTTGGGTTGGTCTACTATTATCCTACTTAACAGTACAGCTTGGGTTGGTCTACTATTATCACACTGAACAGTACAGCTTGGGCTGGTCTACTATTATCCTACTGAACAGTACAGCTTGGGTTGGTCTACTATTATACTACTGAACAGTACAGCTTTGGTTGGTGTACTATTATCCTACTGAACAGTACAGCTTGGGTTGGTCTACTATTATCCTACTGAACAGTACAGCTTGGGTTGGCCTACTATTATCCTACTGACCAGTACAGCTTGGGTTGGTCTACTATTATCCTACTGAACAGTACAGCTTGGGTTGGTCTACTATTATCCTACTGAACAGTACAGCTTGGGTTGGTCTACTATTATCCTACTGAATAGTACAGCTTGGGTTGGTCTACTATTATCCTACTGACCAGTACAGCTTGGGTTGGTCTACTATTATCCTACTGAATAGTACAGCTTGGGTTGGTCTACTATTATCCTACTGAACAGTACAGCTTGGGTTGGTCTACTATTATCCTACTGAACAGTACAGCTTGGGTTGGTCTACTATTATCACACTGAACAGTACAGCTTGGGCTGGTCTACTATTATCCTACTGAACAGTACAGCTTGGGTTGGTCTACTATTATACTACTGAACAGTACAGCTTTGGTTGGTGTACTATTATCCTACTGAACAGTACAGCTTGGGTTGGTCTACTATTATCCTACTGCACAGTACAGCTTGGGTTGGTCTACTATTATCCTACTGAACAGTACAGCTTGGGTTGGTCTACTATAATCCTATTGAACAGTACAGCTTGGGTTGGCCTGACTGTGAAAGACCAATATGGGATTCATCATTTTAGGTCATTCAGAGTGTATATCACTGTTTCTCATGCTTTTCACACAGGGTGCCTTTCCTTCTCTGGGCTGTTTGGAAAATGTTTTACTAAATTAGAGTACTGTGTACCCACTTCTCCAGGCACCACTACACCACTGACCTACACAACAGCTTTCAACATACCAGTATTTAGTTTGGAAACTTTCAAAAGAAATGCTGGTCTAAATAACACAATATCAAAATATGTAAAATTATCAATTTATTTGTTTAAAAAGTGGTTGCAATGCTGTGAAAATGTGTTGTACTCCACTACAGCAGTAAAATAATCGCTATTCTCAAAGTCGAGCTTGTCGTTGCAGGGGGACTCTTATTTAGAAGAAAATAATCTGATGTTGTCTGCCAGCATATTATCCTGCTGCTAGCAGAACAGTAATATAAGAGTTTAACCTCGAATATTTGTACAGTGTGCTGCAAGGTACAAACTGCAGAGGTCTCTATATAGAGCCAGATCACTAAGAGGTTATTTCCACAAGGGGGCGACAAACGCCAGTTAATATTCCAGAATAGAGCACCACAGAATTTATAGGCTCCCTTTGCCAATGGTCAATTTGGAGATCCTCCGGCCTGGGCCAGGGGTGCGTCCCAAAAGTATTTACTGCTTCCTGAAGTGTGCACTCGTTCACTACTCCCCATAAAGTGTAAAAGCATTGGATTGGTGAAGGCATAGGTTATAGCATGAGTTTCCATACTAATCAATTCCTGTCAAATCCAGTCCATGAAGGGAAGTGAACAAGCGCACACTTAGGGAGGAAGGAGAGATTATTGGGGTACAGACCAGGTATGCAGACGTTTCCCCAGCCCAGGTATGCAGATGTTTCCCCAGTCCAGGTATGCAGACGTTTCCCCAGCCCAGCACCATTTCAACAAATACCAATCAATCAATATATCATCAAACACTTTATGATTAGACAATTTTACTTCAGGCGTTTCACTGGTGGTCTGGAACAAAATCCTGCAAAGCCTGTATCTCTCCAGGGTTGGTGGGTGATTGTATCTCTCCAGGGTTGGTGGGTGACTGTATCTCTCCAGGGTTGGTGGGTGACTGTATCTCTCCAGGGTTGGTGGGTGACTGTCTCTACACACACCAGGACAACAATACATCATAGTCTATGTAGAGGATAAATAACTACACACCAGGACAACAATACATCATAGTCTATGGAGGATAAATAACTACACACCAGGACAACAATACATCATAGTCTATGGAGGATAAATAACTATACACCAGGACAACAATACATCATGGTCTATGTGGAGGATAAATAACTACACACCAGGACAACAATACATCATAGTCTATGTGGAGGATAAATAACTACACACCAGGACAACAATACATCATGGTCTATGTGGAGG